>NC_142205.1:30143365-30452692 GCF_049639895.1 Pseudopodoces humilis
TCTCTCCTCAAAACTGAAAGAAAAACAGTGTGTTCATTGCACAGGAGGATGTCCATATGAAGTCTCACATTTACACAATGAGTGAGGAAAGACAGTTATTTTTTGCTTTATTTTGTCCTGTAAACCTTAAGATTAGGAATATGCATACTGTACCAGAAAAATCTGCTGCATCTCCTGGCTCTGATGAAGAAAGGCTGAATCTTCAGCATGTTCTCTCAACTTTGTTCCACCTGTCATTCTCTCCCTCCTTTGACTGACTGTGTCTCAGTGGTATGGGCATTTTCTGTTTTATCTCTGTAAGTGTGGAAATACGGACAGAAACTTACCCCAACTGCTCAATTTTGTCAGCTCCATAGTTTCAAAGTTCCTGTTGATGCGGAAGCAAGATCTTGCCAGTAGTGCCAATTTGTCAGAAGCATGGATGTATTTGGTCTCAGATTAAGAGTTCAGCAAACTGAACAAACCACAAGCAGATTTATTTCATTTTTGGTGGGGGGTGGTGGTAGTTGCTGCTGGAGTGGGTGCTGTTTTGAGTTTTGCTTTATGGAAAAACAGCAGATTTCCCAGTGCAAAGGCTGGTTCTCCAGCTTTCAGGGCTAATGGCTCAGGCAGCCCTGTTGCCTCTAAAACATATGATCAGGGCTTGTGAGTGTGAGAGGATGCTGAGCATTGCACTGCCACCCTGCCCCAGGCAGAACACGCTGAACCCAGGATCTCCAGGCACTCTGCAGACTGTTCAGGACATCTCAGGGCGTTTTTGTGTTCTGCTTGTCTTTATAGAATAGAATCTGTTAAAATTCCCTGTCCAACACATTTCTAATAGCCATGTGTAGCATCATTCAGAACACATTCTGAATGCTTTTAAGAAGTTTATTTATAACAAGAGCTGGATATGAGTTTTCCATTGGAATTTTACAAGAGGAAATGTAGTTTCTGGAGAACTGATTTCTGTGAGAAGCTTTTTATAATGCCAAAAGATATATTTTCTTTTTAAAAATAAGCAAACGCTTAATTTAACTTTTATTTGAGCCAAAGCAGAGAATTTTCATTTAGAACAAAGACTTCAAAGAACAGGCTACATATCTTTAGAGCACATGGATGTCCTTATGAAGCAAGAGATCTCCCATGTCTCATTCCTTCATATGGAGCAGCATCCCTGCAGTGCTGTGTCTTCTCTAATGTCCCTTAGAGTGCAAAGTTTGATGTGATTATCTCACAGGTTTGTAAGCAGTCTGGCACTACAGAACATATTGCACATGAAGTACACCACAGGAAAACAAGGTTTCATTTCTTAAGTGATTCACATCACTGTGCTTTAGGCCGTTTCAACAAATCAGAACAAAACATTACAGTTTTAGTAATGCCAAAATACTCATATTCAAAAATGCAGTGAATAGCCTGGACATATGATTATTTTCATATAATATGAAAAAAAATACTATTTTTTTTCTCTATTGACAGTTCAAAATAAATTTGCACTAATTCAAAACATAAGTGAAATGGTTCTCATTGAAATTTGCTTTGGGATAAAAATCTATTTTTTTCCTTTTTTAAAAATTGGCTTGGGGTCATTTACTATTATTCCCTTACAAAATATTTAATTTCAGAATTGGTTTATTCTGTTAAACATTTGTATGAATAACCTGAACATTCATGTGATGGAAATGAAAATAAACTCTAAAATATATGTGAAAATATTCTGGTAATGGGACACTTTTTCGACATTTTTTTCAACATTTCTTTTAGACCCACACTCATAAACCAATAAAGCAAGGAAAAGCAGATTACATATACTAATATGTATGTGGGTTAGAGAGAAATAAGTTTTTTAACACATATCCTGATTCCTCATCATTGCAAATACTATAAAAAGTATGAGTCATGAGCAAATATAGATTCTCTGTGAAATGCCAGCTTGCTTGTTCCTAGTTAATTTGGTGACTTTTTGATATTTGGTTTGGTTTTTGGTTTTGTTTTTCCTTAAAAGGTAAAGACATTTAGAGAAATTAGAAAGGATTAGATTCAGTGAAGAAATGAAAGGAAGTGAAATTTGAATAAAGGAAAAAAATGTTGCCATAATGAGTAAAAATTAATAGTGCAGCAATTCATTTAAGGCATATGGCAGAAAATATGTTCATATCTCTGTGTTCCAGTTTCTTTTTTTGGTAATGTTATTACTTTGTTTTCCATGTACACAAGATACATTCAATTTTAAACTTATTTTCAGTCCTGGCCTACATTTTAAAACTTAACTTCTAGGTCTGCATTAAAGTAATGTAATTAATATCCTGTGAAGTTCTTTGTCTTGTGTTTTCAACATACTAGAACATATTAGAAGTATTTTCTGTATAGATCTCTGGTAACCAACAAAGCAAAATATATATAAATTTACTTTTTGGAGTAAAATTAAATTTGAAAACACTACTACATGTCAATGAAAACATCAGCTAGTAAAAATACATTTTATAAGTGTTTCAAATATCTGTGAAACAGGTAAAATAACATATTAAAATTATCTCAAAACCTCAATTCTCTACTAGTTTTATGAAATCTTTTTCATATTGAAATTTCAGAAAGTAATGCCAAAGGAAATCTACAGATCACCACTAAGAGTCATCTTCTTTCTGTTCCATGAACTAAATGTTTAAATACATTTTTAATTCCTCAAAAAGCATATTTTCCCATGGCTGAATTCTATTTAATTTTATTAATTCTAGTAAATCCCAGTACCTACTTATAAGCATTGTCTAACCTTTTGCTGGAGAGTGTCTCAGCTACTTGGTGAGACTGTGGCAGGGGGTGTTTGGTGGGGGAAAGTGGGGGGAGCAAGATGGAGAAGAGCCACAGGGACTGCATATAGCTCCTGATGTAATAAAGGAGAAATTTAATTAAAATACACCTGCTGTACGTTGTCTGCCAGAATTTAATT
Organism: Pseudopodoces humilis; assembly: GCF_049639895.1. Lineage (NCBI taxonomy): Eukaryota > Metazoa > Chordata > Aves > Passeriformes > Paridae > Pseudopodoces > Pseudopodoces humilis. The sequence continues at coordinate 30,146,295 of NC_142205.1, forward strand.
ATATTAAGTGGCCAATTCTTATGGATGAGAATGGCTATTCTCCTCATTTTCAGCTAGGGAAAGCACAATAATTCAAACCTGTCCATTGTCCTTTAAAGTTCAGAGCCTCACCATTTGTCACAGCCAGCTTCAGTAAAGGTGTGTCACAGCACACAACAATGAGAGAGCTTGGTTTAGACCCTTTGTTTTAAGGAGATTCTCACATCTTAAAGTACAGACAGGCTAAACTAATGTCCATGTCTTGAAAACAGGATAAATGAAAAGGCTATTTGACTATTCTGAACATGTAATCAGTAACTTCCATAGAAAAAATCCAAGGATTAATTCATTATTTGACTTTTCATAATGCCACACACTTTTCTTACTTGCCTGTCTGTTCCCTGGAGGTCTTCTGCCTCTGCTTTTTAGGTCAGGCAGTGCAAGTCTAGTGTTGCTTTTAACACTTTTGGTGCTTAAGATTACCCTTGGCTAAATTCAGTGTGGCAGTGATAATCATTGCATGTGATAAGCTCCAGTTTGGCAGATATGACAGATGCTGAGGTAAAACCTTTAAAGCACAAAGGATAAGGAGTGAACAAGGACTGGATATGACTTTAAAGCATTGTTCACAATCTTCTGCTTCTTAGTGATTTTTCTACCAAATCCTATTCACATCAAAACCAGGAATGAAAATCTTAGGAATATGACCCATTTCAAGGTTATTTTTATCTAGTATGTCAGAAGATTAGAAAAATAAGAAAAGGTGATGTGCAATATAAGGTGGCACTAAAGGAGATACCAAAAAAACCCTTAATAACCTGGTAATTGATATTACTTTACATATAAACTTACCTGGCGTAAAGCAGAATATGCTAGTATATTTCCTCTACAGTTGAATAAGCACTCCTTCAGCAGGTTATATACCTTTGAAAGTAACAAATATCTATTTAAATATCTAACATTATATCTGGAAGAAATCTAGAGAAGAGAAAAATGCAGTTCAGTAGTGGCAATGCATTAGCAAAGTATAAGTGAATTGTCAGGGCATCGTATATACAATGCTAATGAGGCAGAGTACATCTTGCTTTAATACTGGTGTAGTACAAATATCTTTTACATTAGCATGTCAGCTGTCACTCCACTCCAGTATTCAAGTCTATACAAACGTCAGCCTATGACAAGTAATTACTATTTTGCTCAGTCTCTTAATACCTGCTGGAAAAAGCTATGGTGGAAGTAACTCCTCTTTCTCCATGTCTTGTTACAGCAGTGTGAGGCTCTAAAAGTATTAAATGATTAAAAAAAAAACAAAACAAAAACCCTTTCAGATTAATACAAATAAAGAAGTTTTCATATAGTTGCCAGTTCCAGGTAAATTTCAAGTGCCATATTTGCACCTTCAAACCTGTTAGACCTGTCTAACTCAGGTTAGACTTGCAGGCTTCCCTGTACAGTAATGCTGGAAAGAAGTGGTGTATTTTTCTCTTTAGGGTGTAGGGATAGTATTTCCCATCACACAAAGAGCTGAAATCTCCTTAGGGTGACATTTTATCTATTTCAGGAATCTAAACCTCTTGTGTGCTAAATTATGTTTTTAATCAACTGTCCTATGCTTAGCAATCCATGACTACACACCACTCCTTGGCCTCACCAGCCAGTGCAACCCAAGGGCTAGATCTTGTCATTAAAAGTTGCTGTTACACTTGTACTGTGCTCCACTCACTAAAATATCGAAATAAATAAAATATCTAGGTTTAAATTTAAACTTCTTGATTTACAATATTCTGATACCATGAAAACCCCAGACTAATCTGGTCTCTGAGGATCCTTCATTGGCATGAACAGATAATAATGTAAAGACGTGAAAAAAAAATAATACACTTTAAATTAAATCTTAATACAAGCTCAGCTGTCTACAAAACAAATCCTTTCTAGATCATTTTATTTAGTTACTTTTGTATTTTCTGTATAGTGGCACTATCCTAACACAAAATACTCCTCTGCGGTTATTACTTTTGTTCAATTATTTCCCTACAGGTAAAAATCTGCCGGTATCAGGAAGGCACCCAATGAATTCTCAAAGTAATCCTCATATGATGCAAAGAACAATGCCCTTATTGCTCTCAATAGCACGTTAAATCCCAAACTTTAAAAATAAAATGCAGTGCAAGAGGAGATCTCCATGCTTAAATCTCAGCTAGCATCCTCTCTTCATAGACAAGTTTCAGAAAGACCAGTTGGAGACATGAGGCTCTGTGGAGGAGTTAAACCAATATATTCACTGTGCAGGGCTCTAGCAGTCAAGGATTGCTAGGAAAGGAACAAAATCCAGCCTTTGCTTTAATTTTCTTGCTTTGATATGTATCTCCTTTAAGCTCCAGAGAACAGATAGCCAAAACAGGCTCACTACTTTCCAGCTGAGACATTTAAATATTCATCTCCATATGATACTGAAATTTCATTCAGAGTATATATCATTATGTAAGTTTAATGCCAGAAGCATTTTAGGATTCTGACAAGAAGATACTACAACAGTTTCTGACATGAAAGGGACATGCATGCTGATTATTAACTCCCTTTCCCCACTAGAACAGGGATTAGGGCCAGTCTGGCAATCCCTTGTGTGACCAAGACTCCTAAATGTGAGGCTGTGGGCAGGTCTAGAAGTCTGAGATTTTTCTTCGTGTGTTTGCTGGAATTTAAAAATGCCATTGAAAGCTTTCTTTTTTTCCAAGGGGACATTGCTGGGAAAACAGAAGTTTCAAGACAAAACCCAAAATTCTTGTTATAGGATTAATTTTATGCAAGGTTTTGATCATCTCTTGATTGTCTCAACTGAAATCAGACCTTTGATTAATGTGAACTGAATATTTTTAATATCTAATAATAACACAAGGTTGGGAGATGCTAGCAAAGCACCTCTCCTAGTCATTCTTAGAGGAAACACAGTTTGAATTGTTCAACAATTGCCAGACTACCTCTCCAAGGGGTGGTACTTCTTGAGTATTGCTTTCTTCTGCAGCCATGACAGAAACATTCCTGCCTCATCTGTGTGTGTCTGGGTGGTACACTGAGCCATACCTCATTCTTGACTTCCATACTTCCATGACTTCCAGAGGCCAGACTTTGTTTGGCCTGCTTAGGAGACTGGTTGACTGAATCTGTTGGGAGCCAGTCCTGAAGGACAAAGGAGTCTGGGAAGACTGGGCATTCCTCAAGAATTCCTCTGAAAGGCACAGAATCAGGCTGTGCCTGTGTACCAAAAGATGAGTTGATGGGGAAGAAACCAGCCTGGCCAAGCAAAGAACTTTGGCTGAAACTCAGGACAAATGATGAATGTTCATTACTTCTGAAAAAAGGTCCAGGTAACCCAGGAGGACCTCAAGGATGGCACAAGCTTGAGCAGAGAGAAAATCAGAAGGCCCAAAGGCCTCTTGCCACCTGAGTGATTCTATGATTGCACAGAACATATAAAACTATTGTTATACTTTTGCACAAAAAGGTAAACAGGATGCTTGCTTTCCTGGGGCCCAGAACTATGGAAAACATGCTGAGGACATCAGAGTTTCCTTTGCATTGTAGGTCCTGAACTGAGTGACAAATGTAGTTTTAGTATCAGATACAGAAGCTGACTTTAGAACAAGGCTGCTGGTATCAGTCAGTGTGTGCAAGCAGCAGTTATCTGTTTTTTAATAGAGGGTAGCAAGATGAATGCTGTACCTGAGAGTAAATTGGGATGAACAAAACTCATGACAGAAAGAATGGTCTCTGAAGAAAGATTAGGTAGAATTTGACCCCAAGTAATAAATGATTGACAAAAATGTACAAATTTGAGTGGAAGATGTCATTTAAGACTGTTTCTTTAATTCACTGAATACTTATTATTCATACTTTCTAACATTCAAAATAGTAACTTAATTTATAACCTAATCTATATTAATAAAAACAGAATCTTAAAACAGTTCTTTTCTCTTCTCAGAGGAAAACCTACATATGCCTGTATTATCAGTGATAGGAAATTTCATTTCCTGAGCTGGCCAGAAATCTCTGTTGAATTTTCTGCAGCTGATAACTTGAAACCATTCTTTTCATTGCAATAAGTTCCTTCTTCGTGTCTGAGGGTTTCTTTTTTGCCTGTGTTCACTTGTCTCCTGATGATTTATTTGATAGAAGATCCCCTTTGTTTCCTGAACATATTTGGTACAATGGTCTTGGAGATCAGCTTTTGTAAAAGTGTATTTAAAAATTCAGTTTCCACAGAAAATAAATCCAAAGCTTCAATCTATGAAGTTTATTAAAAAAGTCTCCTTTCTCTCCTTCATCCAGAAAAAGAGGTTATGACTGAGTTTTCAAGATATTTACCTTTATATTCCAGGGCCTGTGTTTTCAAATGCAAGAAATTATTGATGATATTAAAAAAAAGAGTAATAGTATTGCCTTCCCTTTGTTCAATATATTGATATGTCTGCCTATGCTTAGCACAATTAGAATGCTTTAGGAAATGTGATGAGAGAGTAATCTGAAATACATTGTTTTTCTTGCTGTATACAAAAGTATTCAAACATATCTCTGATGCAAACAAGAGAAGAGTTCAGGCAAAGTAGTAATAAATTATCAATTAGACATAGTGAAAATTATTTATTAAAGGAAAACCAGCGTACAAATATTTTCTCAGAGTGATAGTTTTGTGCATGCTCTTTCCCAGGGAAAACATATGTGCATATTCTCCAGTATTCAGAGCAGATTTAGTCATCGAAGATTACACCTTAATGACAATTAAAATCAAAATATGTTTTGAAATTGATTATTTGGAACTTAGAGCTGAAGATATAAGGCATGCTGGAAATAACTAATATTATTTTAAATACCTAGATAATGAACGTTTTGTGCTCTTCTTATCTATGGAAAAAGTTTCATAGAAAGGAATAGTTTGATGGAAAATGTGCATTTATGGCTTCATATACAGTTGGACCCATTAATCATAAGGGTCTTTTCCAACATAAATTACTCTATAATTCTAGTCTATGATTCTGTATGCTCATATCTTGGGTTTCAGATTCTCTTCATTTAAGCCTCCTCAAGGAATCAGAAAATCAGCCTGAGACCTCTGTCTTCAAATTGGGGTTGTTTATCTAGCTGAATACTAAAAAATCGTATTATGAATGATGCTTAAAAAAACCAAACAAACAGCTTCTTTAACAAGAGACTTGGCTATTTTTATGATATTGATGCATATCTTCCAAAACTTTGTTGGATTTAACTCTCAGAAAGGACTATGTAACTATTGAAAATAAAAACAGTCCAACCCATATGCTTTCCAGCACTGAAGAAAAGCAGAAAGAAAACCAGAACGAACTCTATCTTACAGTAAGCAAATCTTCCAAAGATACCCTCCCATCTGGCCATGGTGGGTGGCAGGGTACAACTGGTTTTACACCAGTTGTAGATAAACTAAGAGTTAGATAGTATTTGTTTTGAGAAGACCTGGACTCTCACATTACTTGAAGAGGGTGAAATAATCACTGCTTTTTAATATAGAGCTGTGGCATCAAGGCTGTATGTATAAAGAATAGATTTCCAAGTAAGATATTTGGATTTCATTGAACATGGTAAATACTGCATGTGGACTTTTCAATTGGTTTTCTCTTTTAAAGATCAGCCTTGCTTTAAAGCTTTGGACAGAAATTATCCTTGTCCCCTTACATAAATCCTTTTACTGAACAGGAAATAAAAAGATCAATATTTAACCCTATAGCCTAAGCTTTCTTACAAACCAGATTTTCAATTACTGAAAGAGAGCTACAGCTCTCTCTTAAATGAAAAAATGGCAAATTATATAAAAAGGCAAGAAGAGCTTTGCCATTTCTTATTTATATCCCTAAAGATCAGTGTGGGCAATTAGTAAGTGTCTGCAATACATATATAATTGTTAATCACATATAAGACATGATCTTTATTTATGTCATTTGTGATATGACAGAGAAACCTGCCTTATCCAGGGCTTGAAGTGACAGTCTTTCTTCATATCAAAAAAGAAATTCATTCTCCTCTCAGATTTTACAACCCGGTTCTATGGGAAATGAAGGCACATTCTCAAGTGAGCAGGCTTTTTAGCACAACAACAGCCTTTTACAAAGTATTACATTCTCCCTTGTAAAATGTGGCAGCATTTTCACTTTTTAACCAAACATTTTGTGAAAACACCTCATGAATGTGTAAAAGTTCCTTTTGGGCTAAGTAGAGCTAAATAATTTCTTTTACAGTAATGGATACTTTTATAATGGATTACAGGGAAGAGAACAGAGTTTTTGCAACAATAGAAATAAAACAAAATGTACCGATTGTGCTATTAAACAAGGACATTTGGTGTCAGAACTGCTAAAAGCCTGAAATCACAATGGAAGCAACTAATTATTTTATTTTAATTAATGTTTCTGAGAAAAACTTCCAGAAAAAATAGAGCTTAGTGAATGAGAAAATGTTTTCTGAGTCTTTATTAGTCTTTTTGCCATTATGTGGTAATTAATTTTCATTCTCCTTAAATAAAATCCCTCTAATTGTGATACGTCTTAAAATTTAGTTTAAAAAATCACAAGATTTCAGTTACTATTTATTTTTCCTCTCCTCCCCAACCTTGAACAACTGAACAGAGTTCACACTGTCTTTTATATAGATCTGCTACATGATCATCTGTGCCTGAATTTTGAGGATTACATGTGTAGTTCAGACTGTGGTCCAGACATCCAAACTCAACAAGCTGACTTCTTTTGTATTTCCCAAAAATTAAGGATGTCTGAATTTTAGAATTCTAGACCTATTCAGAAGCCCAAAAGTTATGCCTTTCCCAAAACTTTTCCTATTTTCACTCTTTCACAAGGAAACTATGGAGCAATACATTGTACAGAATCAAAAATTTGTTTCAACCTCCACCTGCCCTTTCTACCTTCCTAACTTTAGTGTATCTTGTGCTTCTATGGTACCTGGGCTTCCTGCAAATGAAGGCAACTGTTATTTAATATTGATAAAGTTATCAAAAATGGAACTATTTTGGTGTCCATTTTCCTTGGTCCCTTTCTGAGAATGATGCCTTTTCACAAAGGACTTACCTGGGAAATGATTCTTATCTGTTGGTGGCTGTAACAAAGCTCATGCTTCTTTCACCATGAAGGCATTTATATTGATCTATCTTTTTTTATTTAGGATGAGGAGCAGAAAACAAACCGTCTTCAACACCATTATTCTGCTATGAAACATAACAGCAACCACATCCTGACTTGCATTGTGTGTGAGAAACTCTCTCAAGAGTGCCTGCAGCTGCCCTCCTTTAGCAGGGAGAATTGCTATTGACAGAGCTCCTGCAGCTTTGCCGCGTCTCTCTGTTACCGTGCACTGCTATTAGGCAAGACAGCTCTAGAGAGGGTGAGCTGCACATGGAGACTGATGCAGAGCTAGGATGGGACAGAGAAAGAGATCCCTAGCAGAACTCTAACTTCTGTATGAGCCTTAATGAGCCAGGCTGTCCTTCTGCTCACCCAGAGACTCCTCTCACAGAAAACAAACTCAGCTCTTAAATCCAAGTGCTTAGGGATAATACACTTACAAGTCAAACACTAACAGGCTTGTTTATTTTTTTCTTGTCTGCTGCGTAAAATATCATGTTCTGAAGTTCTGCTTTTGTGGTAAATTCAATAGAACTTTTGGAGAAATGTGATTTTGGTTGAGTAACCAAAAGGGTGAAGTCATGAAGCACTTGATTGAAAAGGCTCCTTAAAGTGCCAGCCTCTTTTAAAAAATGTTAAAAGAAGGAAGGTATGAGAGAAAAAAGGAAAAGGTACATAGCATTGAATTGCTGAGAGGACACTATAAAATAATGTAAAATAATAATGTAAAATAATAATGTAAAATAATAATGTAAAATAAAGACAGGTGAATGAAATATTTAAATAAATTCCTTTCTAACATATGACTGGCAGAACATCTCACATTGTGAATTAAATTGCAACTATCTCAATAAGAATATCACTGAAAATGACAGTGGTGAAGAATATATGGTTTGTACAGAGATAAAAGAAATGAATGACTTTCAAAATAATTATGAAATTAATGACTTTACATGTTGCAGTGTGAACTACTGGCTCTTTTTTGAACCTCTTCCACATTAACTCAATCCTCAATTATGAATGTTAGAACAGCAATTTTATTCATGTAACATAAAACAATACTTTATTGTAAGACTGCAAAATGATTAAGCTTTTCCTTCTGCTGGCTCTTTTTGCATAGATTATGTTCAAAATTTCAGCATTTCTTTGTAAGTCAGTAACAGACAAAAAATTTCTTTGTTTTTGATCACAAACTGTTTATCCCATTGTTCAGAAATAGTTTTGTTTTCCCAAAACTGCTGAAAAAAATATGCTTTTTTCCAATTCTACTTGCAGCAAATCAGAAAAGTTTATTAAGGTATTTTGCAGGGGGAATTTTATTAAAATTAACATAGATGGTCTTAATGGATTTTATGCAAATTCATAGGTTAGCACTCCATTTAATTTCATAACAACTTAGAGAATATTTTGAATTTTTTTCCTTTTTTTCCTATATAAAAATACTTTAAAAGTGTGCATATCTAACCTGTACATTTGTCACTTTTTATATTGTTTTAGTGAAGAAGTGCTTTAGGGTTTGTGTCATCTTTGTCTTTCAGTGTAGACTTACTGCATCTCCATTTGTATGCTATCAACAACATAATGGATCAATTTTTTTTTTTTATGTTGTAATGGTTTTAACTGGATATATACAACATTAAAATTAATAAAATGAGAACTCCTAGTCACTTTTTCCTTATTTTAATCTTTCTGCCAAAATGACAATTTGTTTTCTTTTCCATTTTTTTTTTCTAATATTTTAAACCTGCTTGCTTCTGTTCTTGCTTTCGTTCTCAGTCATTGCCATTGGTTTTTGTTTTCCTCTGGTTCCACCTTTGTTGTCTTCCATTTAAGGTTTCTCTATGTTCCAGCCTGCGAGTGACTCACTGTATCTTTGTCCCTGGAAGAAAAATTGTAAGGAGCTTTGTGTAAAACAAGTTGTCCATCTTTGTAATGACCTATTTTCTTTCCCTTTTTCTGTTGAAAGGGTATAAAGGGGTGCTTTATTCAATTGAGTAACTTGGCTTAAGTCATCTCCTTAGTAGACAAATTAGGGTTTTTTCTCATTTTCCCCTGCATTTTGCTGAGGATATTCTTCTGAAAATCTTTTCTGAAGAACTTTCTGAAAAAGTTCTGAGATCAAGTTTGTTCTATTCAAGAGTACTCCAGTCCATGCTTAGGAAGAATGTAACTACATCAGATTAGTACCTTTTCAATTCACATTTCATTAAGAGCAGTCTCAATTTTTAAGATCATTCACCATGTCTTTCTAGTTATTTAGTTTGTGTTCCTTTATAGCTTATAGGTTTTTCTAAGAGATGTGAACATTCTCTGGTACATGGCTATTGCATGTACCAAGACTGTTCAAATAATGAACTTCTGGAGTTCTACTCTTTATCTGTATTAATTGTACAGATAACTGCCTAGATTTTGGGGATTTTCTTTGAAAACTGAGATGTTTGCTGACCAAGAGGGTTTGGATATGTTATTTAAGCAAGAGGAGATTTTCTAAATAAAAACTACAGGTGGTATTTGTTTTGTTAGATTTTATATACTTGTAACATAGAGGAATGGGAATGCTTTATATTGTTTACTGTGATCCTCAGAGTAGTATATGACACTATTACAATACAGAGAGCAGCTATTTTCCTCTAAAATTTGAGTAGAATTATAGGAGTGAAGAATTTTCTGGTATCTTATTCTCTATATAAGACATCATTTTGGAATAGGGGAAAAACTCTCTGCTGTAAGTAACATTTACCAGAAGTTATTGAAACCTCATACACCTATGAAAAAAAACCCCCTAGGAACAAACTAATGGAAAAGACATGTTGGTTGTAGCTTTCCAGAAGCACAAGTGGCCATTTGTGCTGTTGTGTGAGTACTCTGTTAGAAACACATTAAACAGCTCCATCCCCAGAAAATCTGGATTTCTAGCAAATCTTAAAGCTGAACATTTGTACTGCAGGTCACTAATGACTTGTGAAAATTGAAAACTTAGGAAACTATAACCCTATTCATTGTAGAAAAGTGCCTTTCCTTTTTTCCCTGAACACAGGATTTAGCATAAGGATATGTAATTAGAATATTCATAGAGAAATAACATTAATATGATTGTTTGAAAAGCAGGACTTGCCTTAAAAAAAGACATTCCAGCTTGTTCTCTCAGGAATCCTGCTGGAATATAGCTGATATAAAAACTTAAAACACTAGGAAAAATCTGCATCAGGTCCCCACTTATTCATATTGGGTGAAAGCCAGTACTAAAGGCAGTGGAACTATTATTCCAGAGCTGGATTTGGCCCAGATGTCTGTCCTAATTACACATGTGAAAAATATTTAAACTTATGGTGCTTGCAATGATATAATTTGAGGCCAAATCATTTTTCTTGTTGAGGAACTTAAATTTGACTTCATGTAAAATTTGACCATTGTATTAATGCAGGGATAAATCCTATTCAGATGACATATAGCATGTGTATGTCAGTACATATGAACAGGAAATCTTATAAGTGCTTTACTTTTTTATTATATTCTGAGTTTGAAAATGGAGGGATTCTTGCACAGGACATAATGATTGGGTTAAATCACAAATGTGTCGGAGTTGTAATATACTATTCTCTTATAGTGTATGAGACAAGAGATACAGAAAGGATTTAGAGAAAAATGACAGGATGATGAAAAAAGATGATGCTAGAAAGACCTTTAATTTTGGTTTACTGAGGAAATCAGATTGCAAGAATGGCAGCCATGTAGAATGAATTTATGTTCATTCAGAGAGGTGAGGGTCACAGCTTAGGCAGGAAACTGGCAGTGCAGATCCGAGTGAAAATTCAGATTCTGGAGCTTGTTTGCTGAGTAGTTGACATGCTGGATTATTGGTAAAAGAAGAAATCAAGTTTCTGACATTATGTTTTAGAAATTATAATGGAAACTACATAATTACAATAACACAAATAGAAAAAGAATAATAATTTTAATCACTTCTACATACTGGTATTTTCTGGGAGAAATCCAGAGTTTCCTTGTTCACTCTACACTCATTGTACAAACTTTTATTACACATAAAATAAGAATATATTATTCCTGTCTGCAGAGACTCTGCCAAAGTTTTGTTTTATCTGAGCAGGTTAGACTTAAGTGCCACTCAATACAGAAAACTTTGCGAAGCTTTCTCAGTTGAAACAAGGCTGTAAAGGTTTGTATATAATCCAAAAATAGAACAGTATTTCTCTTCCTAACTTTCTGAATATAAACTTGAAAAACATGACAGGTATCTGTGGTGAGATTTCTTTTGGTGGGAAGTGCTTTTCTGACATGATATGCTTTTGCTATAAACAGACTTCTGCAAAAAGCTTTTCATGACTTGTTGGAAGTAAATCCTTGTTTTGTTCCTGGAGCTGGAGCTGGCATGATGTTGGCAGCTGTAGCAGAAGTCCCTAGAAGGACACATCTTCCTGTAATGTAGACAAGACTGATGACCTCTGCTGACTTGCTGGCTGGAGCATCTGCTCTCACATCAGGGGCTCCTCATTACCTGTCCCCACACAGACCCATAATGATTTTCAGAGGAAATGAAGCTGAGAACAAAAGTCATCTCCCAGAAATGAAACGATTAAGACTAGGTAGTGGTAATAACAGCAGATTTCAAGGAGATTAGAAAGATAAAACTCATTTACAAATGAGCTGATTTTCACTGGAAGGGATATTAGGAGAGAACCTACTTCAGATAGTTTTAATCTGGAACTGAAGTTTCCTCTCTTCCACTCTCCTCTGCAGAAATTACCTTCAAGGCAAGCAAATGCTTTGGCTTGGGGGAAGTTTGAACATTGTTGAATACTGTAAATAATCATGTTTGTGCCACTTTGGAATTAAGACTAGTCCTTCTCTGCCAAAATGCTGTCATGCCTCCCTGCCATGCTGGTTCCTTTGTCCTCATAGTCCTGTTCTCCACTGTTACCTCACTTGAGGAACTGGCATGCAGCACAGAAGCTCTTGCAGATGCAGATAATGGGAGCCATGCTAAAGGAAATTTCCATTTTTTTTTCAATACTTTTCTGCTAACAAATTGTTTTCCAATGCAATATTCAGCCAACACATTTGTTACATATGGTAGCTTTCTGAGTAGTGAGAGACTTGAACACATTTGCAAATGTTTTGTTGAGTCAAAACAACATCTATACTTTCTGTGAGCACTATGAGAATTCTTTCCTACAATTTGAATTTTTATATATAGTATTATTTTCAGAAAAATCCTGGAAGGTTGTAATTTGTGACACTTTCCTATTTTAAAGTATTTTTGTAGATTGCTTCCCATTCTACATATCTATTGTGAGAGTATTCTCTTCTAACAAGATAAATCTACTTCAAGTCTTGAAATGTCAGTCCTTTGTGGAAAAAATATTGCACCTGACAGTAGAGGTTATTTGTTCTTTGCAAAGAATTATATCTGACTCTGACTCATTAAATTATGTATGGTTTCTAATGTTTTTTAATGTTTTTATTGATTTTCAAAAATGAAGATAATAATCCTTAAGGTAATAAGATTATTTAATAGGTGTTTATATGGCAGACTGTAATGGTCTAGTTTCTGAGTATGTACATAGTTGAAAGCGTAATGTGGCTAAATGAAGCACTGCCTATTTTTTCTTCTGATTTTATAATTTTAATGGGATAGAAAGAATCTGAAATAATGAGGTTAAATTGTTTAAAGCTTGAAGAATCTATTAGTTAATTGAATAGTCAGGTTTTCACACCATTAGATAGAGACATTCTCTCCCTTCATTAAATCAGTGCTAATTTTTCATTAGATGTCTAAAAAATCATGTTGTATTTTGTGGTGGCCATCAATTAAACCTTCCTTCTCCTTTTTAAAAAAAAGCCCTAAGTATATTTGAATGACTTACAGGTTAAAAGCATGACTCATTGAAGCACATAGCAAGAATCACATTGAAATCAATAGGCCTTTGACCAGATCTACTGTACTGCTATATGAAATGAAACTTGGCTTCTGCCAAGGTTTTTCAATAGAAAACAAGTTATAAAAAATGTTTTATTTATTTAATAACATAACCTGATTATTTTCTGCTCTGTTCCTCAGCCTGCTATTTTTTTCCTGCATTTCTGTCAATTTAATTTAATTTTTATAAATTGATTTGTGGTGCAAAAGAATTAAAAAAATACAAACTCTGTGTTTGTTTTCTATATTCACATTTCTTGTCTTTCATGTTCTCTTTGTACCTATTCTTTCATTTTGTATCTTTTTCAGGACACAGCTTGATGGCAAATTAAGTTTTCAGGTATGGAGTATGTAAAATTTGAAATACTGGTTTAACAGTCACGCAAAAAAAACTTTTAAATTATGCATTTGATTATTTTTCCTTCCTGTGTTTTCAATATGGGAATCACTACAAATAAAAGATTAGAAGTTTAGGTTTCATATAAACATTTTTGCACTGTGAGATGTCTCTCCTTGTCATAGGTATAAATCTGATTCTGGAGATCTTTTCTGTGAAATGTCAGTTTGTATCAGAAAATAAATTGTTTGTATGTTATCCTCTAACAAACATAAAGAGCACCCTTCTCCCTGTTCTTATTTTATAAAACAAACACCGAAGCTGGGGTGTTTTCATTTAAAGTTCTTGCAGTGGATGGGGTGGTTTGGAACATCCATCCCATCACCAGTGCACCCCATTGTTTACAGAGAATGCATCATTTAGAGGGTTTCAGTTCCAGTGTGGCCTCAACAGTGTACTGGAGCTGGAAAACTCCAAAAACAGATTGGCATGAGAATGACTGTGGTTTGAATACAGCCTTTAGTCTGAATGCCTGCAATTACAGAAGCTCCCTGAACTCACAACAATTGTCCAGGGAACACAATTCCACTACAGACTGACTTAGTAAACATCAGGTATCAAACACAGAATTGCAATTCCAAAATGGGTTCTATTCATAAGAACTGTGAATACTTTTATTTTATTTTTCATTTAACAAAAAATACCCCAAACATTCAAATATTTTTTGGTGTTTTGATAATATTTGTATGAAAAATATGGAAGTTGTTGAAAAAGTTTTCTTTAGATAGATGTGTAAGTTAGGGCCTACAAATCTAAAAAAAACCAAATAATCAAGTTAATTGTTGTAATTTACCTCTGAGAATGTATGTGTATGTGTGTACCTGTACATGAAACTATATATGTCGGGGGATTTGGACTGGGCAATTTTCAGAGGCCCATCCCACCTCAGCTCTTCTATCTATGTGATTCCTTTTCTATCACTACTATTTTCTTTTGTATTCAGAGGAGTGTTTTACATCAAAGACCACTCTTGCTAAGAAGAATAGATAAAGGTATATAAAATAAACATGTGCAACCAAATAATGTTATTTCCAGATTTTTCTGCTTGCATGTCTTCCTCAATTTTAACAAATTTAAATAATTCATCAGTCTTACATACTCCTGCACCTGTTTTTCAGTAGTAATTTGCTGTTGTCTATTGCACCATTTATTCAGTATATATTAATATGAACACTTCCATTATTCGGTATAATATGTATTCTAAAGCAACATACTTCGAAACAACAGGGACTCTAGAGAAATCCTGAAAGAATAAATATCATTATTTGGTACTATTAAGATCAGTTCCCTTATGTCTTACAGGGTCCTTTTTTTCAGGAATAAACTCTCCACTGTATGCATAAAAGACAGCCAAATATCTCACATTTTGAATTCCTCCTTTGCTAATAGGTGTAACAGAAATACGAATATCAAAATACTTCTGTGTTTGACTGTTCACTATTATAACAAAAAAGGGAATGTAATATCTTAGGGAAGTATGCCAGTTTTAAGTGTAATATCTTTGGAAAGTTGACAATGAAATGTGTGTAATTTACAAACATATAATTATTATAATTAATGAAGAAAATATTTCTCATTACACAGCCAGCTTGAAAAATCATATTGAGGAAAATACACAAAATAGATTTATGTATTATAGGATATTACATACCCCAGTGACTACAGATGTAGAAAGCTATCAAGTATGACGTGGTATGCTGACAAATTAAATGACTTGTCAGTTTCAGAAAATCCATGTTGTAAAGGGTGTAACTACTGATCATTCATAAATCTTTTGGTTGAAATGCTAACTGGCTGAAGTCCTTCAGTAGTCCTGTTAGTCCTGATAGTTTGATAGTCCAGGAAATATCTGTACACCATGCTTCATGGATAGAAAATATGGGATTAAACAATGGACAGTACTAGTAATGAAAGAAATACACTAACAATGTGCAATATAGTTACAAAAAGAATGCATAAAAATAAGCATATTTTCTTAGTCAAGTATAATTTTTGGTGATTTTATATGAAAATAAAACAAAGAACTAATTTCACATAAAAATTTCCCTGTAAGATTAAAAGGAAACCTTTAAAGTTTTAAGTTAAATTTTGGTTATTCTGACAATTGATAGATTATATATATATACTGGTTTGGACAGCCCATAGATTTTCTCCTTATGTTATGTACTATTTTAATGAATATTTATTCTAGAACCCACTGTACTTTTTGGAAAGACAGTCGTTGTGTCACTCTGCTGTGCCTGAAATTCTCATTTTCAAGTCCATTTTACTACTACAGGTAGAAAAATTCAGAATATGTTGTGGACTTCAAATTTCAGTTCAAATTTCAGTCTCTGTTCCTTCATCTGACTTGTTTCTCTGAGGGTTAAGAATGCAGAGTGCAATGCTGTCATCCTCCATGAAGCAGGTACAGGAAATGATTGAAAAGAACTACAATAAAGGTAGATGTCATTATTACTTACAAAGCTGGACCACGCTCGGAATTTTTACTACTGCTCTACATTATTGTCCCATACATCTGTGTAAGTATTAAACAGTACCTCGGCTCAAGAACTGCAGTTGTGCAGAAGAAGCTGTTATGTCTGAGGCTTCTACACTTGCAATATATGGCCCTGACATTCTTACTTTCAGCTATAGCCCAGTCCCTGGACTGAACATCTCCTCTAATAATGTATTTCAAGGCCACTGAAAACTCTCCCTTAGCTTGCACACTTATATTCCCACTGGTCATGGGGCACATGCTATGCATTTCAATAAAGCCAGAGGAGATTCTCTAGTTTAATTTCTTTTGAGATAACCCTAGTCCAAGTGTAGCAGCGCAGCTGACCAAAATAATGACTTAAAAAAAAAAATAGATTTTTTTGGTTATTTTAATAAAAAATTTATATGATTCAGAGAGTATATGTCATCCCATTCTATCTGGCTGCTAGTGGAGGACACCAGTATGTGGTAATAGATCTATGGCTGAAACATTATGAGCAGTACAATCAGTAGTATTTTCAGAAGTAGTACAATTAAGGGTTTCCTGTTTGAGGCTCATGATGAGATTTAAAACTACCTTCAATTCATTTTAAATGCACTCAGTGATTTTTTTTCATCATATGAGTTAGAATTTAATTGTGATGGTAGTTCATTTTTTAAAGGGAAATCTTCTTGGTTTGAAGCTATTAGAAAAGTAATAAACAAGTTAAGTTAGGACCATAAAAAAATGGAACATCATATCGTGGAGATTTATTTACATCAAACTTTGATCACTTACATTGAAGACAAGTGAAAAGTACAGATGAAGAAAGAATGAGAGAGAACATTCAATATTCCTGAAGTGAATACATTTTCCTGCTGAAATTATATTGTTTGAATTATACTTCCATGTCTTTATATTTCCCACTTCACTTGTTAGAGCTTTGTTAGAACTATCTTGTGATATATCAAACACAGCAAAACACTCCAAAAGATATGAAATCTTACAGATGGGCTTTCTAGTATAAGACACCAAAAGGGTTGAGATTGTTATTTAGGTAGCTGGAAAAGAGCTAATACTGCTTTGTCTGCCAAGAGAACCCCTCCCAAGGAATGTGTGCTTCCAAATCTGATACTGGTTTCTCATGCAATTTTGGGGCAAATAGTTTCATCTGGTGGGAAAATGCAAATGTTATTTCCTCATTCTTGTCACTTTATTTCCAGATATTTTTTAAGTGCTGCAAGAATATGAGATCAGTTTAAAAATATATTTACAAAAAGAAAAAAAGAAAAGAAGGAAAAACCCAAAAATCTGTATTTGAATATATTTTTTTAAAATGTTTTCAATCTGTAATTATAATCAAAATGCAGCAAAGCTTTAGTTTACCTGTGATATGACTACATCCTGCAGTCTGCTGTTTCTAATCTCATAGTATGTATCACAACCAAAGAAAAAAATTGTAGTCTTACATGTCATAATATTGTAAAGAAGCTGAAATAAATATCATTATGACTGTTTTGTCAAGACTGCACCTCAAGTTGAAATTATCTTCTGAGTCCCAGTTGCATTACTGATATACCTAATTCTCAGTCAGACACCCTAAACAGACATGTAAGTAAAATAGATGAACGTGATGGCTCTCAAGTTTTCCATATTTTTTAAAAATTTAAAATAGTCTCTGACAAGCAAGTTAATAGCCTGCATAGCCATTACCACAACCAAGCATTAATGTCATTAATATTTTTGTGAACTTTATTTCCTTGTATATAACAATACCCTAGAAAGGATATTAAATTAGTTTTTGGTGCCCTTAGACTCTTCTTGAAGGTTTTCATTTACTTAGTAGGAATAATGATAACAATGATATAATATTGTAATAAAAACAAGAAAACTTCCTCTCAAAAATGAATTGCATCAGGCTGCATAGTAGTCTCAAAAAAAAAATTGTGTTTACAGCTCACAAGCCATCAAAGAAAAAATTACTTAGAGAATATCTTGAATTCCTGTTGGGCTATTCACTATAGTACTACTAGGAGAAATTTCTTTTACTGATTTTGGCCTTAGATATAAACAGAGGTATTACACGGTGCTAAAAGCAATTTCCTCAACATAACTATCATGCAGGCAATGGAATTAATGAAGGCTGCTATCCCTGTCCCCTTTAGTGAGAAGACTTACTGAAAGGTCAGACCGATTTTGTTGTAGTTTTCTCTTTGCACACTGTCTGGTTTCTAACAAGACAAAAGTTCAAGCTGTTTTTTTCACATCTTGGAATACACCTGGAAAAGCCACGCCCAAAATCTTTCTCTGAAACATCCTGCCACTCCTGTTCTTTTCATTGCAGGAACCTAAGTCCTTCTGATGCCTATTTCTGTGTAAGGTTTGGCTGATGTGTGCCAGTGGGCTCAAAAGTTGTGGGAAAGATTTCATTAAGCTCATTTCCATATACAGCAAG
Source organism: Pseudopodoces humilis (assembly GCF_049639895.1). Taxonomy (NCBI): domain Eukaryota; kingdom Metazoa; phylum Chordata; class Aves; order Passeriformes; family Paridae; genus Pseudopodoces; species Pseudopodoces humilis. The sequence goes on from NC_142205.1 coordinate 30,164,685, forward strand.
GCTTGGAATGAATGTGTCTTTTCACAAACCATTCTGAATGACAGCAGAAATTATGTGCTTTTGATATGCTTACTGTATACAACCAGATGGGAACATGGAAACAGTAAATGAAGAGAAAGCAAAACCCAAACCAGTTACAGCTACCAAAGTTTGACTGTACATTGAGCTATTTTGAATATGAGGCAAGCTGATATTAGAAAAATATTTATATTTTCAAACCAAAATTATCCTTTTAATATTGCATAGTTAACCATGTTATTCTTTGCCATACTTGCAGCCTCATTTCATTGAGGGAGTCTCAGATTTTGCTATATACAGATAATCTTTGAGAGCATCTGTATTTCAGTCAGAGGTACTGGTACATGGCTTTGCACAAATACCTAGTGAAATGGGCAAACTGACTTCTGGAAATAAAAGCAATAAAGACATTTTGCTGTTCATTTATCTTTTTGTGGTCACACAAGATTGAAGAATTTCTTGCTGTAATATTTCTGTGCAAGCAAAATTTGACTTTGCACTTATCTTTTGCAAGACACATCAATAAGTAAGAAATAGCTTGCATATAGATTTGATGTATACAGAACCCCCCCATCCCTGGCAACAGCATTTAAAAAGTGATCAAGTACAATTCCTGAGTCATTATGGCGTAAAGTACTACTGTTAGTTGCTGTAAAAAGCAGTAGATGTAAAATGTTTCAAACAGTAATTGAATGTAATTTCACTCTACATTACATATGGGAATTTACAGCTCTTCTTAAATAAATTCTCAGGGTGAGTTCATCAGAAGAAAACAATATTGCCCAGCAGGGTAATTAGGAGGAGACAGAAGGGGTTCATAAGGTTGCAAAAATGTTATTCTTATCATGTTGCCAATTTTAGGGCTGCTGCTAGAGCAGCCCAGATGTTTTTCTTTTTTTTCACCTGCTTTCAGTTATCCTAAAGAGCCTAGAAACAGAGAAGTCTAAACTGTGCTAGGTTGTCCCATATCCAGAAACAGGAAAGAATGGGACAAAAAAGATCATCACATAAAACTTCTCCCCGAAAGTTTGTTTTTTTTGAAACATGTTTCTTAACATACTTCTAATCAGATTTCTTTCACCGTGAGTACAAAAGGACCACAGTACGTGGGAGAATCTGCCTCATAGTAGTTGTTTCAGTGCACTTAGCATGATACTTTAGAAAAAGGGCAAAATTTACAGCACCACTTGATAATGATATCATTTATCTGCCTCCAAATACTATTTGGTTTGCATGATGTGTGTGTTGTACTTGTGTGAAACTGTAATAGAAAGACTAAGATAGCGTGACTGGAGAAAGAAGAAGGTTTGAGTGTGGGAAGTAACAGAGGGGCACAGCAGGGACAACAGTCTCAGCACTGCCTGGGTCACTGGCAACCATGTTAGCATCCAGATCCCACCCCATCTACCTGCCATTTCACAGGGCAGATGCCACTGGAGACAAAGGACAATGAAAGAGTGATTCGGGTGAGTTTGTGATTCAAGTGAGATGATTCAGGGTTGGGACACAGTGGAGATGCAGGTCACCCAAGAGGGCTGAAACAAAGCATACCTAAAACCTGCATAAGGTTGCCAGCCTAAGAATAGCATTAGAAGGTGAGCAGAACTTGTCAGCTACCCTCACTGTCCAGGGCATTGCAAAGGACCTAACAGCAGGACACAAGCAGAACCCTATGGCAGGCTGGACACTTGAACACCCACCCCTGCTCTGGCATGTGGACAGACGTGTGAACACTACACTTTTCTGGTGCTTGTGACAGTGAGACTGAGAGAACAATGAGCAAAACCTAAGTTATTTAAATTTTGTTTCTAATAAAAGCATCTTTCCCTTCCACAAGTTCCCCTTCCCCCACTGGTACTGGCTGCATTACTGATCTAACTTTGGAGCAGCACATGCCACAAATACACTTCCTTTACTTTTCATGAGACGATGTGTAACTATGACCAGAAACTAATTATGAAAGCAATTACTGTCATGTTTCACTTTGTGCAGTCTGGACCCAAGGCATTAGAAGTAATGTGGTGACTGCTATGTCTGTGATCATAGTGGGATGGGCTTTAACTGGAAACATGTCTTGTTTGGTGGAAAAAAACACATGAGAATTTTTTTTTTTGGATTTGCAACCTTTTTTTCCAACTTGTTTACACACCAGTTTTATTTTAAGAAGGTTATTTGAGAATTATTTTCATAAACTGCTTCATTTATATGAATTTATTTTATATTTTTTTTACATTGTTTTTTACCCAAACACAAAAGCAATGGCATATCTGAATTCTTTCCAGTAAAATTTAATAATTATCTAGACTTTATGAAGCATTGAAGTTTTCTCATTCAAGTTAAGCTAAAATTATCAATCACTTAAAAAGTACTTCTTTATTTTTGAAAACAAACAAACAGTCTATTATTTGTTATTTATAATTAATTTAAGCCACCATGAACTGGCATTTTCTAAGCATTCTGGAAATTATCCCTCCAACTGGTAAAACTCCATCCCTCTGTTAAAAACCATGATTGTTATCTTTTGGCTTTGAATGAAACATTCAGGAAGTGTTTATTGTTCATGTTAATCCATGCCGTAGCTGACTTCGCTGTTTCTGTCATCAAACCCAGTAAACAAATAATGCCATTGTCTGAAAAAAATAAAGATAAAACATCTCTTGTTATCTCATGTCGCTCTGTAATAAATTGCAATAAAATCATTATGCCTTGCAAAGCTATGAATCAGTTTAACAAGCGTGTTCTGTTGAAACTGCTGATTATGTTTGTTATAAGGGCACTGGTCATCTGTTTTTTCTTGTAAACAAGTGTATAACTCCAGCTACTGTGCCTGTGGACTTCCATGTTTTCTCATTTCTTCCTGTCCTTTTTTTTTTGAAGTAAAAAAAGGAGTTTTAGTTTTGATATATGTGAAACAGAAATTTCTTTATCATTATTTTTTATAAACTAGTGGCATTCAGGATGATGGATAGTACGTTATCGACTTTCAGTACTTTGGGATACAGAACTGGTATGAGGGAGAATGCAAAGATGTAACGGTGTGAAAGAGAAAAATTAGAGTTCAGATTTTCTATAAGCCCTCTGAGCATTCTGATTTTCTCTGCTCAGATAGATCACTAGTAAAGCCTACTGTTAAATGTTTTTGTCCTTTTTAATTACTGTGTCCTTCCCCTGTGTTTCCTTCTCTGTGCAGTGAACATATGGTCTTCTTCCTGTGGTTCCTTGGCAGTGGACCACATAGGACACGGCACGCAGTGTTTGATTTTGTAGTGTCAAAATCCACACCCAAATTCTACATTCCACTCTCTAATTTTTGCAGTGGCTTTTCCAGATGCCTGCAGAGTTATTGTGCACAGAAAGCAATATGACAGGCACTCTGCTGGTCTACATAGCAGCAAAGTGACCCCACATCACAGTGTATCTACTGCTCACTGCTGAGTGATGGTCAAAGTGTATGCCCATGATCTCCTCTTTCCATTTCAATGCTAAGAACTTGGCAGGAAATATACATGTATATTACATACAAATTTATAATTTTATACATAAAAATGTATTTCTGAATATTTTCTTAGTTCTGCTGAAACAGGAGCGGCTCTCTATATCCCTTCACACAGAATATCTGGTAGATTTGCCGCGCTTCCTTTCCTTGGAACATTTCAAACTGTGAGCGCCCAAGTGGTGGCAAGGAAAGAGAAGGGAAAGGAGGGCAGGAGATTGTTTCCTGAAAGCTGTGTGGAGAAGTCAGTGTACAGACTCTGAGGGTGCTCCATCCCAGTTATGTTAACAGCCTGTTCATGTGCTTGTTGGCTGTCACAAACAGGGGAAGTGCATGAGCTCTACCTGTGCAATGAGGGTTCCAACCTTCTGCTGACATACTGTGGTAACTTGTGGGACTTATATTGTAATTCCAAGTCCTTGAATGGCTGCCAAGCTTCCAGCTCATCCATGCGAGATAGTAGTCCATAATTAATAGCAATGCAAGCTACTGGCTTTCCCAAGTTTAGTCTATATCCTGTGAAGTTCTCTCTTTATACAATGGATTTTCAAGATAAAAATCATTGACTAGTACCCATGACTGCAAAGTATTTTAAGTTTGGAGTAGAATGATACATGAATAATAATTGAATTTTGTTCCTCTTAGTGCTGACAAAATGTACGAAGGGTTGCACATAGGGAAATTAAGGAGAATAAAAAGGGGATGGGAGCTTTTGAAAGTGATAAAAACAAATCCTGGGTTTTATGGGATTCATAGTAGAAGTAGTTCTTAAAGACAGGTTTGAAGAAAGGTGAGCAAACATAATGATTTAAAGATTCTGTTGTAAACCCAGGCTTTAAAAAAATTGCACGTGGGAGAAAAAGATATGTAGAAATCCATGGTTATTTACAGCTAAAATTATTAGAGTACTCCAAGCAACTTTGTATTAAGGATCACAGCTTAGTAACAGTGTAAGAGGGGCATATTGCAGTCTTATAGAAACAGTTGAAATCAAAGTATTTTGTTATTGGTTTATAAATCTACTCCAGTTAATAAAATCAGATTTGACATGTTTTTCTTCTTGAAAACATGGCACTGCATAAAGAAAGGCCAGTTGTGACACTCTTATGTCCCTATCAGGGAGTCTATTAAAGGAAACACTGACATCATTCTAATGAGGGAAAAATTTTAAGATACTGAAAAGTATGGGGAGTTTCATGAATCAAAACAGATATTATCAGAGTTTGGAGTATGATTGTTCATTGATTAACAGGCTTTGCTGACTATAAAAATCAAATTAAAATTGGAGAAAATCTATGATAGTATATGAATATATTTATTATACCTTATTCCTTCTCATATACAGGAGGAATTTTGCTAGTAATTGCACCTCTAACTACACAGGGTGACACAGTGATAGCTAGAAGTACAATATCCAGTTCTAGCTGTGTTAACACACACATCTGTGGTATGACAGCCTTGTTGGCAGAAGCTAAAAGAAACTGCTACTCAGTGAGGCTAATGAGGGTGGTCTACCTGCCCTATTACCATGACTGTAATATTTTTTGGTGTTAGAGGTAGCTTGTGTAGTTAATGCTATACATCACTGCAGTGGGTCAGCAGACATAGCTCTTGAAAGTGCTACAGCCTTGATGACACAGAACACTTGCAGAGAGAAAAAGTCTGAATGACATGTTATCTGGTTTCTTTTCATAGCCCTGGGTAGCAGGAGAACATTTTTTTTTTTTTTCTGACTTGCTTCCCCTTACTGTTCACTTTTGTTCACTTAAATTTTTACTGTCTTGGGCAGGCAAGATAGATGTGCCTGAAATGGTAATACAAAATGAAGTAATGCAGGCTGACTGCTTAAGATTCTGCAGGAATTTGAGCACAGTCCTGCAAGGACCATCTGAGTGATGGCAGTGAGGGGCTGACTTGTCAGCACATTGCCTGATGTGGCTGCAGTTGCTCAGAAAAGAGCTGTGCTGAGCAGTGTGGGATTGTTGTCCTGGGCTGGCAGAGCCCTGCCCAGAGCCTTTGTGCTGTGTTCTGCCAGCTGATCCAGGCATCCCCTCTGTGCCTTGTTCATCAACACAGCTCTGAACACAGCCCCACTACTTTGATAATAATGAATGTAGTTATTATTCTTTCCCATTATGACTGTGTTTCACTTTTTTTTCTCTCTCTTTGATGGGAAAGAAAGCAGATGTGCTTGGGAGGTTCTATAAATTTGACAAGGCAGTTAAAAAGAGGAAAGCACAAACAAAATGGAAGACCAGATGAAAGAACGCGCAGTGGGGAATTAGAACTTTCAGTGTTTAGCATCTAGTTTCAGATCAGGCTACTGCTTGTCACCATGTTCCTTCCTGCACTATTAAACACTCAAGAGTAACATCACATTTTCAGTCTATTCCACAGAGGTTTGAGTTGTACAGCATTTGAAATCAAGTGGTCAAACACAGTGCCTTTCTGTAGAAAACACTCCAGAGCTCCAGTCTGTTGTTCTACTAGGGAATTTTCAAATTAAATACATTTGAATACAATCTGCCTCAACTTTGTGAGGTGTCAGCATATAGAGAAGATGACAGCTATAGGTTTATCATCTGGAGACCACTCACTAATCACTTTTCACTTTCCCATACTTTGATCTTGTGGATGTTTATCCATTTCACAAAATGATTTGTGATTACTTGAATTATGTAGACAAAAAATAGCTAAGTATTATTAGCTGAGTTACTGTAAAGGGAGACTTGTTTTTGCAGATTAACTGAGTCAATCAGATTTTATACTAGTATAGCATTCACCACACAGAAAGTAACTGTGGAGTAATGCAAAACACATACTGGTTTCACAAGGATAACTACAATAGTACCAAACTAGACTATTTCATTCATCTTCAGTAATCCTCTGTATCAAGAAATGTGAATGTTTTTGAATGGATTCTCTTGATTTTCTGGCTACCCCTGAAAAGTACAGCAAGACCAGAAAAGGAAGCTAAAGAGCATTTCAGTGTCTTTCTGGTAAAGTCAATAAATTGCCACTGTCAATTAGCTGACCAGGAGGCATGTCTGGTTTTGTGGTCTAATTATCCTGACCCACCCAGACCATTCTGTGACTTCCTTAAGGGTCTTTTCTAGAGCTAGAGTGGTGTGAAGGTGAGGGAGGCAGAGGATGATGGTGGTTTCTGGGGCCAAGTGGAAGGAGCTGAAAAGCACACTACATCTAGTTTATTTAGACCTAGGGTGCATTGGTATGAAGACACAAGTGCAGGTAGGTGGAAATGTACAGTGTAGATGTACAGAAATGTACAGAAAAATGTGGTATGTCAGATATAGAAGAAAAATAATCTCCCACATAAATTAGTCTTTAGTCCCAGATCTCTCTTGTGATTTTCCTCGGTGATTATTTTATTAGATTTTCAACATAGGAAAACTGGGACAAGTACACATTTAATTATGTGAATGCATGCTAGTTTTGGCTGGTGTAGAGTTAATTTTCTTTACTGAAAATTAGCTGATATGGGATGTGTTTTGTATTTGTGCTGGAATGTCAGTACTACAAATACAATAATGTTTTCATTATTGCTAAGGTAGTGCTTACACAGTCAGGGACTTTTCTGCTTCTCCCACTGACCTACCAGGGAGGAGACTGGAGATCCACAAGGAGGTTGGAGGGGACACAGCTGGGACAGCTGACCTGAACTGACCACAGGGGTATTCCATGCCATATGGCCATGCTCAACACGGGCTGAAGCCAAATTTGCCCCAAAGCTGGAGGAAATTTCCTTTTGTATCTATTCTAAGTTATTGAAAATCTAGTCTTGAAGTAAAATTCCAAATAGGCTCTACAATTGTTAATGAATAACTAGTGATTGCACATATGTGCTTTAATTTGACTAGAGTGGCACTTTCTCAATTTCAATTATTGCAATGAGTCTATTCCACTTTAAAGGTTATTTTAAAAGCAAAGTGCAATGATGCAAAAAAAAAAAAAAAAATCAGCCTGACTTGATGTATTAAGAAAGGGTTGCATATGATCATTAACCAAATGTGTCTCTGTGTGAAACAGATCTTTCTTGTAGAAAAAAATTCTGATTTTTTAAAAATCTTTTTAGACAAAAGTAACTTAACAAAACCCCCAAAATTAATTTGAAAACTGAATTATTAATAGATGCCTTTTACAGCATTTATTTTACATAAAGGCAATTTTTCTTTGCATTTAATATCAGCTTATTTAGCCGCTTGAAAAACCTATCTATAAAATCATGGCTTCAACCAGCCTGTTCTGTGTGGCTTATGTAGAAAAGCACTTGCCCTGTAGCAGCCTGCAGCTCTGAAAACAAGTGTTGTATAACCAGAATGTGTTTGAAGGGAGCTGGTCTCTGTGTTGCACCAGATTTATTGGTAAGTAAGAGGTAAAAATTCCAAGTGTGATTGTAGTAGAGGCACTTTTTTAAAGTTCTGCCTTATCTGCAGTGCCCTTCCACAGGTAAACAAGCTTCTGTCTATAAAAGCTCAGCTCTCTTTATTTGCTTTGTACAGCATAAGCCCATCTTAAATAGATGTAGATCAAATTAATAAGATTTGAAAAATAAAAATTCATACATCCTGGTCCTGGCTCTAGTACTATTTAATTCACCAGTGTTTTGAAGTGCAGAAACATTAGGCTTCGATGTGTACAATTTTCTTAATGTTACATTTTGAAGGTTATAAAAATAAATGTCTATTTTATATGATGGTGGAATAGAAATAAGCTCTATTTATTTATGGAAGTACAACATCTGTCACACCCTGAGCAAAGATCCAACTCCCTAGAAGGAGTTTTACTTTACGTCACAAATTGAATAAAATTACTTGCAAAGATGATGTTAAATATAACTTGTAGTTTTAAGACTCTTCATTGAGCAGTGTTCCATAATGCTGAAAAGATTTAATGATAACAGTAGAAGATGAATTTTTCTACTTGGATGAAGGTCAGAATAACTCTAATAGTATTTATGCAGAATTTAAATTTTTATTATTATATGTATATATTATTATTATTTTAATATTAAATTTATATTAATATATAAGCACTAATGTATAAATACATAATATAAATATGTCAATGCAGAGTCCACAGAACTTTCAGTGTAAGATGTATCTATTTATTATTTTTAACAGAAAAAGGAAATGTAAAGACACATTTGATAAATGCATGTGGCTTTTTCTCACATAATTGAACTGTTCAATTTTTTTCAACTTTGTATCTGCTTATATCGATGTCTTTCGAGTCATAATAATTAAATAATGTGCATGAGTTTGACAATGTTAAGATTCAGTGGCAGAGGCCATTGTCTATGCTGCTAACTAACAATGACTTACTGTTTCTTTGCATTATCCACCACTGCATTCATCTGCTTAGCTTACATTTGCTATGCAAATTCATGTTCAGTGTGCTCTGACACAATTCACATTAGTATTGATGAACATCTCTCTTAGAGTTTCAGTGCTTGACAGAAGTAGGGTAGTCACAGAGTCACAGAGTCACAGAGTCCAAGCAGCCTATCACTTAGAGAAGGTTATTTACATCACAGAATCACAGAATCACGAGGTTGGAAGAGACCTTCAAGATCACTGAGTCCAACCCCACTCTAACACCTCAACTAAACCATGGCACGGAGTGCCACATGCAATCTTTTTTTATACACATCCAGGATGGTGACTCCACCACCTCCCCAGGCAGACCATTCCAGTACTTTATCACTCTTTCCATAAAAAACGTTTTCCTAATATCCAACCTATATTTCCCTTGGCACAGCTTAAGACTGTGTTCTCTCATTCTGTCAGCTGCTGCCTGGAGAAAGAGATCGACCCCCACCTGCCCACAGCCACCTTTCAGGGAGCTGTAGAGAGTGATAAGGTCACCTCTGAGTCTCCTTCTCTCCAGGCTAAACAACCCCAGCTCCCTCAACCATTCCTCATAGAGCTTGGGTTCTTATCCTGTTCTGAGGGAAAATCTCTTTATTTTCAGTCTTGCTGAAGCTAAAGAGGAGTTAGTAACCAGTAGTTGTGGTAGAAAATACACAAAATGCAAACATCAGAATATCATAGTGCTAGGTATTATATAGATATATAAATACTGTCCCAGACATGAGGACTTTATAACCAACTACAGTCCTGAATAAGAACAATGTAGTTGTAAAAAATCTTTATGAGAAGGATTTAATTTTTTATGTTTTCTATTTTTTTTGTCCTCTCCTTTTTTGTGTCAATTTGGTAATCAGCATGTGCTGTAAGTACATAGATAACATGGAGGAAACTGGTTTATTCCTTCAATTATCAGGCTACGTTTGTAACATAAAAAGTCATGAATTAAAAACTTTAAGACTAAGAAACCCCACAAAACCTGCACCACCATGGCTGTATTTCCGTATCTGTACTTTGGTGGCTTTTTTTAGCTACTTGAGTTCATATGCACAAAGGAGGTAACGTGTGGTTTCAGTGTGTGTACACTGACCAGAACTGGCTAGCTCAGTTCCCTTGCTACAAAGGAGAGGAAGTTAAAACTGAGGAATGGATTCCCTAAAAGCCAAAGCAGCAGTTTCATGTCACCAAAGAGTGTCATGAGAGGGGATGCCTGAGGGAAGGCATGCCTGAAACTCACTTCAAACTGGACTCTTCTCTGTAGAATTGTTGGATAGTGGTTTTACCCAACATGAACTTCTCGTTTCTTCAGAGGCAAAAGCTGCCTTTTAAGAATCCTACTTGCATTCAGGATACTATGAATACTTGGAATGTGCTGGTTTAGTGCTGTTATTATTTAAATATGTTGATGTGACACTGTGTTCCTCTGTAAAGAGTGGTATAGTGCTTAGGTAAGACTGGAGATAGAAGATCTACATGATATTCAGCATTTCTTGTGACAGTACCTTGGTGTTTGTATTATTTTATTCTGTTAAAACATAATTGGAGAGGGAGGGCTTTATTATCTGTAAAAGGCAAACATTTGATGTTAAGATCTAAAAAGCTGGGTTGCTGACTTCAGCAGTTTCCTCAGCAAGATAATTAAGCCCATTTCTCTGGCTTCCCAAGCTATAGAAAAGAGAAAGACAATTCCTGCTGCATTGTTTTTTATGCAGCTTTGAAGAGCAAGAAGAAAATAAATCAGAAAATATTTGTTACTCTTTTTTGAGAAAACTTTGGAGAAGGAAAGAGTTCTAGAAGCATGTTCTCATGTTCCTAGAAGCAGCTACATAAATTCAATAATCGAATTGGCTAAAATAAAGGGTGTGGGAGGCGTTTACCTTCCCTATTGGATTATGTATTCCTTTTCCATCTCAAACTTTCTTAATGAATAACATTTAAAATTTTTGTTATACTGTTATCATGAAACAGGCAACTGTGATTTCTACATTCTTAAGAAATCTTATAAACCTGAATCTTGCATGGATCCTGTGGTCAGGAGAGGCAGTGGAGGCATACTTCTTCATTTCTTCCTGTAACAGAAATGATGTATTTTTCTGCTGTGCAATATCAGCAGTGAAATACTTTTAAATCTGAGGCTCATCTGTATCCTAAAGAAGACTTGAAATACAAAAATTTCAGCAGACATTACTTTTTTTTGTCTGTGTAATCTGATTGAGCTGGTATTACATACCGAAATAATCTAATATTTTGTAGATTATTAACCAGTCTAGATGGAAACCTCACAGTTTGAGTTTTAAGGGGGTGTTGTAGAATAAAAAAAATGAAAATAAATCTTTGCTTATATGCATGGTCAGAAAACTGATGGCCAACCCATTCCTGCAGACATGTGAATCTAGAGCAACAGCTCTCTGGGGCTTGCCAGGCAAACAAGCATTCTGTTTTAGCAGCATGCTTGGAGTGAGAAGCCAAGGGAAATAGAGACAAGACATCTGTCTCTTGGTAACTGAGCTAGACAGAATGGAGCTCCCTGTTCTGCCAGAAAGGTTGTTACAGTTTGTACTGTACCAGGGTAAACCAACTGCTCCCTACAAAACCTTTGTGAAACAACAGATTTAAAATTCACTCTAGCTTTAAACTAACACATGAAACAGGAGATACTTATTAAACCTAAGGCACAACTTTCCTGTATCAAAGTTACCAGCCAGTCTTGAAAAGTTATTTAATTGCTCACTGCATTATCTTCATTTATTACCTGATGTAAAACCAGTTACTCTCACAGATTGCATTGAATCATAGAAACCAGTGGTTTGTCTAGCCTGGAAATATTATTGTTTCTGTATGAGGAAATCAGCACAAACCTGCATGCCTTTCTGGGAAAAAATAAAGATAAAAATTATAAGAATATTTCTGTATAAAAAATATTTTTTTCATGCTCATTGTAGTCTTCTGTTCACCACCAAAGCATATTTACTAACTGAACTTAGTTCATAAGTACAGAAATTCCTACCCTAGCAGCAAACACAATGCTGAATTAATGTTCTTATTTCACGTTTGTTTGGCTAATGTCTTCTAGATAATTAAAGAGTAGTCATATTGTTTCTGAAAATGAATAGTAATGACCAACATTTCAACATCACCCGAGTTTTTCATATATGTTTTTTATCCATATTGTTGTTCCAGATACACAAATTTATTTGCTACTGGCTTCTATTCTCTGACTTAAAATTTCTCAAAGAACAGTACTGAGCAATTGGCCAGCTAAAAACTGTATCACAAAGAGTCCATGGACTGTTAAAATGATGAACTCTTTTTCATAAATTAGTAAATGTTTTACAGTTGAGAATAATTCTGCATGGACTTTGCTAGGAAAAAGAGAAACTACTCTCAACAAATACTCACATGATTAAATACACTTGACTAATCTGACAAAGACACCAAACTTTTATGGATATGCAGCCTGTTAAATATCACAACCTTTATTTGAGTGTACTTGCTGCATAGCTATGGACACTATTATCATGCTACTCAAGCTGAGATTAAACCCATAAAATCAGAACATTTTACAGCAGATGAATTACTTCTGTGCATCTCAAGCAGCTTTGGTATCAATTTTTTCGTGTATCTCAGTTTTTCCAAATATATAAAGACACCCGAGTGAAAATAAGTAAAAGAAATAAGTAAAAGTAAAAAAAAAAAAAAAAAAAAAAAAAAAAGTGCATGGAAATCAAGTTTTTTTGGTCTCAAATATCTATCTCTCTTTTAATGCTGATGTGTGCAGCATATTAATCAATAATGCTGGAAGAAGGTTGGGGCAGAAAAAGCAAAGCAAACGAATAAAAGAACAAAAAGGCTAAAATAAGATTAACACAGTGCATCCTATGACTGTGGAAGAGAGAACAGGGTGACAATGTGTTTAATTTAAATTAAAAATTACATTACAGTTAAATTTTGCTGTCCTATTATGACTCATTTTAGCTCTGCAGGAAGTTCAGAATAAAACTGATGGTATGTGTGAGGGAAAGAGGTGTTGACTAATAGGAAAAGATTACAAAAGTAAATATGTGCACTTGTGATAGATGATTATTAGGGAAAGTAAAGGAAAAATAGCATCTGAAAGGTATAAAGAGAAAAAAAGTAAAGTCCAAAATAAAGTCTTATTTACCTTATGGCATCAGAATAATGTTCAGTGAAATAGAGAGAAATAATAAAATGTGACCTGACAGTTAATAATCCCATTTTCAAAATAATAACATTTGAACGGGATAAAGTCTTACTCATCTTACTGAAATTATGTTAGTAATTATTACAGTCCAGAAGTAAAACCCTGGCTCCCATAAAACCACTGGCATAGAGCCCACTGACTTGAGAGGTATCATTTACCCAAAGCTTTGCTGACAGCAGGGTATTCTAGAGGTAGAGCCTACTTTCTGTGCCCAAAGATCTGTGCTGCAGATACTAGTAATTGCTGTGTCTGTAAAGATGCTAATAAAATTTTGGGTTTAGCCAAGAGAAGCCTAATGAAGTCAATTAAAAGATTCTGAATGTATGTTCAGGAAAATTACACTAAGACTCAACTCTTAGTTTCTTGTTCTCTTGTGTCTGCTTCAGAAGATTCTATAGTGAGGCTAAATGGTGCCCTATAACTAAGAGAACTATAAAATCCAAAGGCTCCTGGAACAGTAAGTTCACAGTCAACATTTTTATTGGAGGCATCCAGCATATGGATAACAGCATGGGGCTTCCAGGAACAGCTTTGAGCAAGACTCATTATGCTGGGTTAATGCCTGCTTGCTAACAAGTATACACTTCTATATACATAGAAGGCATTTTCTTGTCCTGGTACATCACAGATTGCTTATGCTTGTAATTAGTGGGAAACAATGTTCACTACATTATTATTGTTCCCTTTCATATTTAGACTTTGATCATATTTCATCCTACCTAGGATTGGCAAGGGACACCTTGTCTAGAGAATATTCCTTATCTCCAGTATTCTGCTGTTTCATTATTAATATCAGTCTAAAGATTTCATTCTGTGTTTGTGTGGATAGGGTGGCAGGAACAAGAAATCCACAGAATAAGATCAATGTTACTACAAATCACTGAAGGCATCATGCAGACTCCAATGTGAAGAAACCAGAGCAAGATTTCTATTACAAGGCCATAAGCTCTGCAACGCCAACCAACATTGTGGCTTTGCCATGATACTTCCAAATTATTTTAAATGAACCTAAAAAAGTCTCTTAGGATAAGTCTAAACTCACAATATATAAATAGACATGATCATTTGGAGTAGTATGATTTTGCGAGTAGTACCTGATTATCTCTGCTTTTTAATTTATTCAAATTAATTCAGACATATATCCACTATACTGCTGAATAGACTTAAACAGAGAATTTTTGGGGTCTTTTTCTGTTTCAGTAGAAGCCTTAGTTATTCACTGTCCATCATTCAGTGAATAAAAGGTGGACAAAAGAAAACATGAAGTAGTTAAGTTTTAGGGGTCTTGCTAACCTCTGCAACAGATTGAATTTGTGAGGTACTAACAACCCACATGGTGTGTCGTAGCATAGCCTGAAGGAATGGAGAAGGTAGCCTGTGCTGCTCTCATCTCAGGGCTAGGCAATGTTTAACTCAGTATATGCCATTATGGTCCTCCTAGAGTCTGTTATGAGAAATGAAAAGTGTCTTGGTAAAAAAGGACAAAATTATACTTACAGAATAATTTTTTATTTTAGTTCTTCAATATTATTTTTAGATCCTGAAATGCAAAATTATATTCACCATTGTATTTCAGGGGCCAATAGGGGTGGGTTCTCTGAGAAGCTGCTAGAAACTTCCCCTTTGTCTGAAGGAGCCAATGTCAGACAGATCCAAGACAAATCCACTGCTAGCCAAGGCAAGCAGTTGAGGTAGAAATGCCTCTGTGATAACATATTTAATAAGAAAAAAAAAAAAAGTCATTGTTCAGTTGTAATTCTGGCCGAAGAGAAGAGTGAGAATAGGTGAACAAAACAGCTCTGCAGACATCAAGGTCAGTGCAGAAGGAAAGTGATGAGGTGCTCCAGGAACCAGAAGCAGAGCTTCCTCTGCAGCACGTGGTTAACACCACGGTGAAGCAGCTGTGCCCCTGCAGCCCATGGAAGTCCACAGAGGACAAAGTATCCACCTGCAGCCCATGGAGGAGCAGGTGGATGCCCAGAAGGAGGCTGTGACCCCATGGAACCCCCCATGGAGCAGGGTCCTGGAAGGGACCTGTAAACCTCTGGTAAGAGGAGCCCATTATAAAACAGGTTTGTTTGCAGGACGTGTGATCCCACAGGGGATTCTTGAACTTTTTGAAGGACTTTTGGAAGGACTGCATTCTGTGGGAGGTTCCCATGCTGGAGTATTTGTAAAGAACAACCATCCATGGGAGACGCTCACACTGAATAAGTTTGTATAGGACTGACCATATGCTGGAGTAGGGGAGAACTCTTCTCCTTGAGGAGAAAAAGCAAAAACCCAACTACAATGGGATTGTATTTTTAGAAGTTACTGTGAATATATATTTTTAAGGATTAGACCAGGAATATGAAAACTATGTCCAGTCTCTGTCTTTTCTAGACCATTTTTATTTGAACTTGAAGGATTAAGGTAACTCAATCTTTGTGAACTCTAACTTCTACTATCTAAAACAAGAATTACAGTATTTCTATTCTTGTACCCTTTGACTGCTTTACTTATTTAGACCACAGTATACACTGGGGCTGAGGAATGTTACTGGTTTCTTGAAGAGTGTTTCTGTAATGAAATATAAGTTGCTTTTAGATATTTTTAGATTTTGCTTGCTAGATTTCCAAATCACACATTGCTATCCTTGCCATCCATTGCCACCTCAAAATGAAAAACCTTTATTTGCTTTTTGCAAATTAATTCCTACAAACACTGTTTGCCTTTCTATGGGGCAACTTGGAACCACCCAAAGCTCCCCTTACAAAAGACCTTTGCTGTCTGCTTGTGGCAATCACCACAAGGACAACTGGAATTCATGCAAGTCAAAAACGTAGGCCCCAGACAGCTTGTGAAGTGTGCTTGAATAAAATTGTGGACATCTGAGCTTTTGCCAGGGAGAACTCAGTTTGGAAAAGCAGCTATTTTAACACTGAAACTTCCATGGAAAGAGTTCCATGCCACAGTGCAAACACTTATTTGAATCTTCCAGTTATTAAGGTTATGTTTTAATACCTAAAGCTGTATAAAACTGCATTTTCTCTGTTTTGTTCTAAAAAACCTCAAACATACAAAAATACTCCAAACACCTACCTTGATATCCTAAAATGTGTTTTTTTGTAGCCAAAGATGTAATTCCTCAAACAATGATAAAATATTTTTCCTAAGCACAGAAACTGTAGGTTTTAAAATAATAAGCAAGAACTTTGTTTGAACAGAATTAGATTCCATCAGATGAATTTCATCTAGCTTATTTAGATATTCATGATGACATGAAATGCTCAGTTTGTGTTTGAAAATATATTCCTCTCTTGTGTAAAAATTGTTGACTGCATAATTGAAGCTACAATACCCATGTTTGGATTCCAAGGAAAGGCTTGAGATTACTATCCTGTTAAAGCGTAAGATGGGAAATGGTCACATATCCTAGAAAAAGCCCCAGAGATTTCATTATTCTTGCCAATAACATTTTTTTGTATTTTTGGATGTTTTAATAGCCTGAAGAACATTTATAGACTTGTATAGTTGAGTGTGTTTTCAGAAAATTACTTGAGATGAGGCACAGAATGATAATACTGGTGATTCACAGGGGAAACAGGGTTGATTTAGAAATAAAATCCAAGTTATAATGCCAAGGTATGTCTTGTTTACAGATAGGCTTTCAGCAAAGACGAAGCATTGTATGAATTTTTCTTCCTTTAAATATTTCATGAAAAAAGAAATTCATGAAAAAAAAATTGTAAAGAACACCCGTCATGCTATTTGGTTTCTTTGTTTATTTAACTGAAAGAAAGCTAAACTCATTTTAGCTCATTATTATATACTGTCAAAGAAAATAATTTAAAAATACCAAAAATAGTCTAAGGTTTCCTCCAGTATCCTTGATGGTAACTACTGAGTGTTAAGAATCAGACAAAAAAGCAAAAGATAACTGTTCTTAAAATCCATAATTTCAGTGGTAATCTGCCAGTGAAAGAGTGCAGCACTCTAACCCTGATGTCTTAAAATTAAATACAGAATGCAAGTGTTAAGGTCTTCTGGCTCTTAATGCCTAAAATTCTAGAGGCAATTTGTGTTGTTTTTATTAGATCTTGGCTTGTGGACTCAAGTAAGTGGCCTGAGATTTGTGTTTTTCTTTTTCTGATATCCTGTCTCTTTTGTAGCAGCTTGGAATTAGAGCTAGAAGGAAAACTCTGTTTTTTTACAAAGAATCAGTAAGTGTTCTTCCATGAGCACAATTCTGAGGTGCAAAATTTCACATCATCTCATGCAAATGTGCGCTGGTCTGTAAAGACTCTGAAACAACATCTGTGGTGTAACGTATATTTTAATTTAACTATTTACTTATGGATAACACTAACATTTCTTGACACCAGCACTTTAATAAACATTGCAGAAAAATTATCTATTAATTCTTATAATATACCTTTGAAGATAGTTACTTTTGAACAGCAAGCACTGACTCCAATTACCTAAATGTCCTGCTTGATATGGTGAATTTTAATCCTTTGATTTGAATTACCCCGAGCATTAGGGAAATGCATTTCATTAATGCAGCTTTTTCAGCCAAAAATTAGGCCAGTTGGAATGGAAGTTTCATGTAGGCCACTTCTCTATGCACAAAGTTTGGTCTACATTTTTACAGTTTTAGATTGTATTATACTGTTTTAGAGACAGTCTTTGCTTCAGATTATGGTGTAATAGTCAAACAGTTAAAGGAATTTTATTAATTCTGAAAAGCTATATAATTGCTTCTCTAAAAGAGCATTTCTGTGTAACAAAAAGAAATATTTTCTCGTGACTTTAAATTGGCTAAAAATTGAACTTTTCAGGGCATTGGCTATGAAGTTAACTCATGTTTTACCATCTGTTCCCTTTCATTTTATTTTGTCGTCCCTTATGCTAACTTAGAAACATTAATGTCTCCATGACAAAGGAGTGAAGAATTTCAAAGCAACATTTCCATAAGTTATCCATGCAAACAGTTTTGAATTCTCAAATAATATAGGTTTGTTTGAAAGCAATATGCATTAAAATAAAGGAGTGAATATGTGAGAAGGTTAGGTAACTTCTGAAAAGCTAAACTGAAGATGAGTTAAAAGAGACAAAATGGAAAGCTGATAAAAACTTCAATCTAACACTGAAGGGCACACGTATGATTGTGTTGATTGTTTTCATAGCTGTATTCATTTCTAGTTGGTATTTATAAAGTATTTTGAGTGTTAAGCCTCAACCCATATTAGAATTTAAGTTATTTTCAATTAACATGCATCTTTAATTACTGATTCACATATTGGGGAAAAAAAAGAAGGCAAACAATTATAAAAAACATTGAAGGAAATATCTAGTAGTGCAGATTTTAATGTGTAGATGTTCAGAGTGTTGTAACATTTTTTCTTTTGTGGCTTACAGTGTCAAGGGGTGAAATCTGTAAAAGAATAACCCTTCCAGGAGAAGGAATGAAGTATTCAAGAACATACACCCATGGGCCTATGATGTCAGCCCTACTGTCCAGATAAGAAGACAAAATATTTAATGTTTGCATGCTAAAGCTGTGCTGATGTTGAAAGTAGACTTTGCAATGGATTCAGAGAGTGTTTGCAGAAGCAAGGTGTGAAATTCATCAGGCATAACTGGCCAGCAGTGAGCTGGCAGGTGCCCTGTGTGGGAGGAGGCTGTTTCCTCCTCTGTGCCACAATCAGCCATCCCTGACCTGGATGGAGAGACACATTGCATACCAAAACTACCACTGCCCAGAGAAGCACATGGTACCCAGTGTTCAGGCAGGGCAGTAGACACACATGATGAGGTACAAATGACACATGTGGAAGATGTTGTGAGGAAACAAATGGAGATGCAATCATGGGAAAAAAAATAAAATTGCATTTTGCTGGGAGACTGCATCCCCTGAAGATCCCATGTCAGAGTAGAGGAACAGTAAGAAGCAAGGATCAATGGAAGAAAATGAGTAAGAAGCAAGAAAAGGAAGGAAAAAATCATTATGTAATAATCCCAAACTCTTATACTGCCCACCACCTCACCAAGGGAATTGGGAGGGAAAAAGAGTAGCTTTTAATGGACATGTGAAGCTAAGATATGGAAGAGAGGAAAAAAATATTTATACAGGCTAGATTATTGTGTTTAATCACATAATTATTTGACACCATATCAAAAATGTCAGATCTTTTTGCAATCCCACTTGCAGCCCGAAACATTGCAGAAGTTTTAATTTATCTATCACAAAGTCAAAAATTTCTCTATCCGCAAGGGTATTATCTCCGTTGCTGAGGCAGCCGGATATGGCCATTGCTTATTAAGTCCCCCTATCAGCAGATCACAGAGCCCTCTTACCTTGCACAAGGTCCCAAATTCCCCAAAGTTTTCCTGAGGCATCAGTTATAACCTAGGGTCTCATGTTTCCCAGTGATCCAGAGACATTGTGTGAGCATCTCCTTTGAGCAGTGCCTGTAGGCAGCCTCCATTTAATGAATGTCACCTGCAGTAAAGGATCACTGCATGATGCTTTGTACGTGAGATTAAATTTCATAGGTTTCATATCACACTTTCTCTGAAAATGTTGGGTAGTAGATTTATTTTAGGTCCAGATATATTTCTGTTTCCTACCACAAACTAGGAAAAGAGGAAAGGGGAGATATAACTTAAAAGACAGAGAGACTCAAGTCCTTGGCTCTATTTAAAAAGAAACATGTTAATTATGCTTTTAATTGTTTGGGTTGTTATGATACAAAGCAAGTAAAGAAAGAGAATTGTTGGTTTTATCTTATCAGTGACTTTAACTATAAAGCACAGAGTTGCATTCATCTATTAAAACCACTGTTTTGAGATGAACATAACTGGTACTATAATTAAAAAAATAAAAATCTATGGAGTAGAAAACAAAATGGCTAATTGATATAACAAAAAAGAAACCTCAGCTTCACTTGCTCACATGTGGATGATCTACTAACTGCAAAATGAAAGTTTTGAAAAAATAACACTGTTTTGCAAAGCTGCCTTTGGGCTGTGTACTGTAGTATGACTTTACAAAGCAGTAGCACCTAAGTGGGCTTAGTTTTATTTACTCTAAGGCTGTACCTCCTAGTTTATCCCAGAGTATGCAGTCTGGTAATAAAAGAGAAAATGGATGATGCCAGAAACTTCTGTTTCAATATTTAATAGATGATTTCATGGAAGCTGATTATTGAGGAGGATGATTGGAGAGAGCTTTGAAAAAAACTCTCAACAGCAAAGAAAAGAAACCACAAAAAACCACAGCTGATACTTCCAGAGTAAGAAAAAGGTATTTTTGTCACCAAAAAGCCAAGTGAAATGTCATTAACTTGTCAGGTTCAGAAATCAGTTTGAAAATTACTTAACAGTATTATGTTAAAGGCTATAAAACCACCTCTTTGGTGAATGTGGGAAATGAACCTTACTTCAGATGTGCAGCCGAACTGTGCTGCAAATATTAGATCATGTAAGATCTCACAGAAAATGAAACTGCTGGCTTCACCAATGTTGCATTTTCTTTAACATGAGCTCCAGAATCATACCTCACTCTGACAAAATTCTGTTTTGTAAACAGTTCAGAAATAAATTTAGCTCCCTTTGCACTTTGAAATCATATTCAGGAATTTCCTTATGACAAGGTAGGTATGTTGTTGTGCTGGACAAGACATCAATTTTCATGTTCCTAACATATTAAGAAAGGCTTTTTTAATCCTTTATTTTTCTCTTTTAATGTGTGCAAACAAGTCACTTTGTTTACCTTAGCTGCTTCAATGTACTAATTTTTTATGCCACTTCCAGTCAATGGACACTATTGTAAAGATATGATAAATTTTAATAAATGAAATTGAACTAATAATGACATAAGATCAGGAATGGTTAAAATGTAAGAGTTGTACAAAAAGATAGGGGTAGGTTAGAAAGAAAGGGAATATTCTAGGAATATTCTACTCTACCAATTAGAACAAGGTCAAGGATACAGAAATTAATCTAACAAGATAATTTTTTTAGTGACAGGAATAGGAAACAAGGAAGAAATAAGCATTTTGCAGTATCCAAATCTAAAAATAGGATAGTACTCCTTTATTCAATTTTAGGAAAGTTTTGAAAAAATTGTCTTGAAAAAACCTGCTTTATAGATTAATCACTTAGAAACCAATGTGGATAGCTGAACTGATTTGGAGAAATAATCACTACTGAATGAAAGCTTAAATTTGTAAAAGATTTGTGAAGCCACCTCTTTCCTCACTGAAGTCCAACTAACATTTCTGTTCTCCCTGTTGGAGTGCCAAGCCCATAGCACAGATTTGACAGACTTGTGATGGTAGATAGTCTCAAAAAATTTACATGTTCAGGCACTCTCACTATATCGTAAGTTTTGAATAAGTCAGTGAACAGCCTTTTCTTATATGAAATATAACATAAAGGAAGCAAATGTAATGGCTTTGATCATGCTAATAAAAACACTGATCATCTTGCTAGGAAAAGGAAAAATTCAGCTTTTTAAAAATTCTGACAACTTAATGATTTTCTTTCTTAGAAATAGTCAGCAAAAAAATCAATGATTTAAAATGGAGTAAAAGTTGATTACACTATACAATGACTACACATTATTATTGATAAAAATATGTTCTCTAGACAGCATTTGTATATTGCACATTTTATTACCAAGGAACTTCAGTGATATTAAGAAACATAATATTACATTCTTCTGTAATACATATATTTTACTAATATGTTATTGATGCAGAAAGAGAAAGAAGGAATTCAACATTGTCAGCTGCAACATCTTATCCAGTATAACTCAGTGGAGATAATTGAATTTATACTCCAAAGTTACAGAATATTTGAACATCCATAACCTAATCTTAGGTTAATCTTAGGCTCCAGATGTTTAGCATGACAGGAAGCTAAAAGCATCTCAGATTCATGCTCTAGTTCAGAGGCTTCCTATAAATACTTTATTTTTTTTCTGGGTGATTTAATGTTAGTGAAAAATATTATCCAAGGCAGGGTGGTTTGATTTCCTGTGTGTTACATTCTATGTAGAAACTTCTAGTAGGTAAAAAATTCATCATTATTTTTTCATGAAAAAAATTGTGAGTCACTGAAAATTCACAAGTTTCTTAAAGAGTTTCCTAAAAAAATACTCCAACTGTATCCTTTATTACTGGTTGAGCCTTTCTCTGATCCAGAATCTATGTGCTGCTGAGATAATAATATGTTTGTTAATAAAAATTAGTAGAAAGTAGCATATAAGTAAAAGTGTAATGAAGGAAATAAATTACTTCATTAACCTGTTAGAGCTAATTCACTTGGTATAAACACATCTAACACTGAGGCCCAGGGAGAAGATCTTTACCTTAGGGGTGTGAATGACTGTGAAAAACCTCTCAGATGTGCTGAACGCACTTTTTGTCTGCCTCTTTTCATATTTTCAATAAATCTTTCTTCAAAGGCCTAATAACTCTGTGTTCACTTTTCTGGTATTTGTCATGTGAAAAGTGGCAGCTACTATACAAAAGATAAGCCAGTTCATAGGGGTTTATTACAATATAAATGAAATTATTTAAAGAGAATACTTGGTAATTTTTTCTTCTTGTTGTATAACCCAACATTCCTGTATAGCCACATAAAATTCCTACCAAAACTTACTGCAAATTTGCAAGCAACATACTTTTTTCTGCAATGAGATATTAGAAATTAAAAGAATTTGCTTTTTTTGCTCTCACAGTATTATGGCAGTAGTCATTTAGTAGATGGTGAATGAGTTAGGTGTGTCAAGTACAATGAAATAGCAGATCAGATACTAATTATCAGCAAAAAGATTCATTGCTGCTAATGAGAAGACATGATCTTGTCACTCAGGTCACAAACTGTGCAGTTTGCTCTTTCTAATTTGAAGCTCTGAAGATTCTTAGCTTTAGCCTTTGCTTGTCTTGGGTCTAAATTTTTGAGATCTCAGTATTCCACCAAAATAAAATTCTGGGCATGAATGCAAGTAAATTGGTGTAATTCTAAACAAATTTAATTGAATGTGAGATATTTTGAATGATTCAATTAAGAGTCAATAAAACTGACAGAAAATGTTAAAAGAGTTGAACTATGTGTAATTCAATTTATTAGGCAATATATCAGATTTAATAAATTTAATTGAGTGAACTTTTCTTACCTCCTTGACATTTAAATGGCCATCAAAAACAGTTCTGATGTAGATTTAAGCAGTTCTTGACTACATTTTGATATCACTATTCAATGTGATTCTATATGTTCGCTCTCTACATTATAAATCATAGTCTATAAAAAAACCCATACTTAGTTGGGTTTTTGTTTATGGGTAGAAAGGGTTTAAGAATGAATTTAGTTTTCATGATAGCTTTCAAGTTTAAAAGTTTGTTTTGCTTGTTTTATTTTCCTTCATTCTTTCCTTTTTCTTTCTGAATTGGAGGCATCCTTGTGACTTCACACACCTTCCTCTTACAATCTTACTTTATATGTATGCTTTTCTGAGAAATACTTTGACTTTGCTGAAACAGGGAAATGGCTGATAACAAGCCCAACCCATTTCTGACTGGGAACTCCCAACCTCAGAATCTAAACCTACACACTTTATAAAAGGACCTCATCTGCTGCAGTTACACCAAACTGAACTCTCTGTCCAAATGTATGATTACAATACCTAGGAGGATGTGTAAATTTAAAAAAGTGGATAAATGATCAGTCTTTTAAAAGCCTATTTACAATTGCCTTTCCTTTTTTTTTTCCCTTTGTAAATATTTTCCTGCATACTGTTTCAGACAACTGTAATGCCATAGACAATGTGGAGTAAAAATAGTAAGGTTTACTAATAAACTGAGACCATATTTTCACTAAAACGTTAATGATTTTTACATCCTTTTAGTCCCTTTTGGTGGTGAGCCAAGTGAAAGCACCAAACTGTGTCATTCCAGACTAAAAATGAAAGAGGTTTTATTGTTCGTAATATCCCACACACCCTGGCTCTGTTCAGATAACGCAATAAGGATGACACTAAAGAATGAGTTTATTTTTAGGAAGCACTGTTTTTCACTTGAATATCAAGACCTTAATATTACACTAGTAAAAATAATTATATAGTGGAATACACATGAATAATTATTTTATTGGTATGAGTAGTATACCAATGTACTGGTATCTCCATAGTAGGGCACTTTTACAAAGATTGTGACAGAGTAGCTATTAAATTGTCTGTGTGAAAAGTTGAAATAAAATATTCTTTTTTCACATTCTGTGAACTGAGGTTTAAGATAAGAACTTATAAAACATTTTTTTCAAAATATGTTTCTTGCCTACATCATAAGAGTTTAGGTATCTTTAAAGGTAGTGATTATTATATGACAGGAAGGGTTAATGATCAAGTACTCCTAAATCCACGGAAAGAAAAATGTTCTATACTGCTCAGATACAGGCTTCTATCAAGGCTTACCTCAAAACCCAGTGAACTTCACAAAGTTACTTCAATTGGCTTTTCAGGATGTAAATCAATGAAGATGAGCAAAATAAAAAAGGGAGATTTTGATTGTACTTATTTTAAAAAATTGCTCTAAAGTGGATACTTTGGAAGAAGCAAAAGAAATTTACTTTGGAAATGGAGGACAGACAAAAATTTTCATGCTATTTGATTCTCAAACTAAAAGGAAAGTAAATTGTAATTTAGCCCTTTATTAGTCTGAAAGAGTGGTTTCTTGTTCTATATATTGTGACTTCAAAGTTCAGTCTTGTAAAGGGAACTTGAAATCAAAGGAGTCTGGTTATCTGCCACACTGCCTCCAGATCCAGTAAAGATTTTTTGTTTTAGAATTCCTGCAGCAGTTTCTGCATTTGCTCATGGATATTGGATTTAGGGTGGCTGTTTCAGTAATTTATCTACGGTGGAGCATCCTGGCGTCTCGCACATCTATCGTAACCCCCGTATTCTACTCTTGAAAGCTCTAAATCTTGATTTCTCAGACTTGCATTTCTAACCTGATGTGAGATAAATTCTCTCAAAAACAAGTGAAAAGCCTGAATAAAAACACTACTTTACAGATAAATACCAAGGGGAACCAGATTTTAGGTATCTGGCTGCAGCTCTTCATTTCCTCTTAGGCAAAAAGGAAATGAGATATTTTGCCAATTTTTTGTATGCCAACATTAATGCTGTCTTTGAACTGCCCATTTCCAAAAATGTGCTGTGAAGATCTCAGTTCAAAAGCATTTCAGGTTTAAAGAACTGCATTCCTTATTTCTTACCCGGATGTCTGTGTCAGGGAAATGGCAAGGCTTTCACAGTTCTTATTCTGATGGGCAAATTACACCCATAGCAATTTATTAGTACTTACTAAATTTCAATCTCTTTATTTCCTCCTCTGTTAAAAATAATTTTGTAATAATGATTTTTTCCATCCCTACTTTCATTTCTTTTCATGGGTTTATTAGTGTATAGCTTCAGAAGGCTTATCTGCCCTGTATTCTGACATCTCCTTAATATATCTTTAAGCTAGTTTAATGCTTTGCCTGCCTGCTATTCTCAATACACTTATTATCAATGATAGGTGTAATAGAAACAGTGTTACTTTTGAAAAATGGCCGGACATTTCATTACTGTCATTTCACTGAGAAATAGGAGTTTGTTCAATGCATATGAAAAATACTAGCAGAAATAAAAGATCAAAAGGGATAAAAAATCAAAGCAGTTTTTCTTCTTTTCAGATGCCAGATTGAGAGTTCTCAATGTACTTTAAACAATGATTTATTAGCCTTTTGAGATTAGAGAAGTTTGTGCCTTCTTAAGCATAAAGTTCTCTTATCCTCAAAATAAAAGGACAATAGCATAATGTACTAATTATTCATGGCATTTATATGTTAATATGTTTCTATATAGAATTTCTTTTCATAGCTGTTACTAATTCCATGTATACTAATGAAATAGCTGTAATCCAAACAGCAGAGTAAATTCATTACAAACATAATAAAAAAATCTCATTTTTAATGAGAAGAAATGTATTTTTGTCATAGCAACAAAAATGTTATTTTACCATAAAATAATCCATTTAATTCACTATTTCATTTTTGTCTGTACCAATGAGATTAGGCTTAGTTCTTGGGAAAATGTCCTGCAAGACAAGATAACCATATAACCAAAAACTGAAAAAATTCATTGGTCTTTTTGTACACAGGTTACAAAGACCTCAGCCACCCCAGCTCAGTCATATAATTAACCCTGGACTTGTTCTTCCATGTTTTTGGTTTGGTTTTTGAAGTCGGAGGGGTTTTTGGTGGATTTTTCCCCTCT
Organism: Pseudopodoces humilis; assembly: GCF_049639895.1. NCBI lineage: Eukaryota > Metazoa > Chordata > Aves > Passeriformes > Paridae > Pseudopodoces > Pseudopodoces humilis. The sequence continues at coordinate 30,191,117 of NC_142205.1, forward strand.
ATATTTTCTTGTTTATCTCTTTCTCAGAGAGCTAAAGAGTGAGACAATACTTGAAATTTTTTAAATGATGGAAAATGCTCATTAATATTTAGCTAAAATATTAACCAGACAATGACCATTACAGGTTATTAAAGACTGAAAGCTGGTAGAACCAGAAGTCTTCTTTTTGTTTGGATTTATCATCAAAGAAGAAATAGAAGAAAAATGAAGCATGAGAGAAAACCAGAACATTCCAGCCAATGAAATATCATGTTTAGTTTCCTGAACATATCTTTTACTTCACAAAAGCTTCTGTTTTATCAATGGCACCTGTTTTCTAACAACATTTCTTTGGAAGCCTTATTCTATTAAGGCGTTTTCTTCTGGCTATTTCTGCTGCAAAGAGCAGAGACATTTGTCAGTGAATTTGTACTAGTTCACTTTTTGATATTATTTTTGTGAAATAGGACACAGTCACCAATTTTTATGAATTTTGAGCTGAAGTATTTGTCTGTGGATCATATATCAAAAACATTCTGAAATGACAATAAGATAAGAGATTTAAATAAACTCTTGAAAAGCAGAGTGTGATCTTTTCCTCTGCAGACTGAACATAAGTAATTATTGGAGAAACCATAGAGCCAGAAGCTTAGCAGCTGTAAATCAGTAAAACTTCACTAAGCCCAACAGAACTACCTTAATTTACAGAAGCTGACTACAGCAATATAGTTTTAGAAGATTTTATTTGCAAGACACACTCTGCCTAACAGCAGCTGTAAAGTACTTTCTACAGTTTAAGCTATTTGTGAGGAAAAAGACTGACTAGGAGGAAAGGATTTAGTCCAGTTTGTGTAAAAAATACAGTGATTAATTTAAAATGCATTTAAAAAGTCTGCAGAGCAGTTGAAAAGAACAATGGCCTTTCAATTGCCAGTTTTGTGAGGGGCAGCTCATTATGCATTGGAAACAGAACTTCAATTTATATAAATGTTTCAGTGGTTCTACTTGTATAATGCTTGATCAGGTACTTTCATGCTTGTGCTCAATATTGCATTACACTCTAAATTCTGCAATAGATACAGGAACGTTATGTACTAACCCAAGCATACCACCACAGTAAGGATTTTGGAATCTTTGCATAAGCAGTGTTCCATGACATTTTGCTTGAATTTTCAGATAGTCCAGGCACAGAACCACAAAATATTTCTGTTGAGATGCCTGTCTGTTGGTTACCTCTAACATAACTCAGACTAAGATGCCATGTTGAAGTCACAACCTCATGTGCAAACAAAAAAGTACCATTAAATAATATATACTCATCATTAAGGAGCAATACTGTTTCATTCAATAGCATAGCATTTCATGTGATATCAAATAGTAACTATAAAGTAGGTATGTTTTAAACCAGATAACCCTTTAACACTACAGTATTATAGTTTTTAACTACCATCTGGTTTAGTAAATTTTATCTCTGTGCATGGTATTATATCAAGTGGGGAATCGCTTTTGCTAAGGTTCCCTTATGTATAACAATCCGTGGGAAAATAACTTATAGAATTGAAACTGGAGTTGGTACTATAATAAAATATTAATTCCCCAGCTGATGTCACACATTAAAAAACGCCCACATTTTCTTCTTATTCTGATCTGTCCCTGGCAGTTCTAGAACAATGACTGGATCTTCTTTAGGGTTTAGTACAAATCCACTTTAGAGGCTTAAGTTCCCTTAGGCTCCCTTTAGTCACCTAAAACAATGAGTGTTCTTTTTCTTCCTTAGGCAGAACTAAAACTTTCCTTCTTTTGTCTTCTCATGTAGCTTATAGCTTGATACTGCATATCTTGTCTTTTTACATGGCTTTGAAAGTTTAAGTGAAGGTATTGTCAACTGCCTATGATTACCTGGAGGTGTTGAAATTGAATTCTTTAGTCCTTTTATCAGGTACATGGATTTTAGGGAAAGATATACATTAAGTGTAGCATAGCATCTCTCTGAGAATATTTTTCAAGCTTTTTCAATCATTGCACTAAATCTCTGGTCTCTATTTCTGTGTTTCTTCTCCTCCATAATATTGGTGGACACGCATGGAGTTAGGTTCTTGGAATTATTACATAAAATAAAATGTAACACACTCTTCTTGTAGACTTGAGTTAAAAAGAATGTTGCTTTTTTTCCAGTTGTTTAGTTAGGTATTTACCCATAAGGAATGGTAAATATTAGATATTTTGTACTTCTGAGCCTTAAAAACAGCTATGATAAGATTTCAGAGATTCCATGTCCCATATAGGTTATGGAAAATAATGTTCCATTGTAATAATATTGTTTCACTTCTGAGCTTGTCAAAATTGGATTCTGAAAAAATTTCATTCTTAAGAATGAAAAGCTATCTCCCCGAGTACAATTTTAAATTACTTTTACTGCAATGGCTTTAGCTGTATAGCAGTGGAACCTCTTCAATTAAATATTTCACTTTGTTCCTTTGTTTGACTTTATTTTTTATGGAAAGTGTTGTGTGGTTAGAAGCAATTTGCCATGTCTCATTTCTTTCCTGTAAGTGACCTTTTTTTAACTAGTATTGTTGGCATGAAATGGCCACAGATAAATGAGTATGAACAACCTTTTTTTACAGTAAATTCAAAGATAACCATGTACTTAATCTAGCGTGGAAGACTTAGGAAAAAAATCACAACACTTTTAAAACATTTCCCAGTTTTTAAAGGTCCGCTTTACTGAGAATGATATTTTATATGTCAGATTTGAAATATATAAAAAATTCAGAACTTATTTTTTTTTCCCCAGAATGAATGAATTTTGGCACCAAAAAAAAGAGTAAAAAATATCTGTAGTTATTTTATTTATGCTACAGTTTTTATGCATCTATTTTTCAAAAGGCTTCATGAAACAGAAAGTCATGATGAACAAGTTTCTAATTATTAAAAGTGGATAAAACAATCTATAAAGACATGAACCATGACTGAAAATACTAAACCTGCAGCTCTGTTAATTTTCACCACTCTTATTCATTGAGACATAAGTGTCCCAAGCCTGGTAATAGATGCTGGAAAAACTATGTGTACTGTCTGATCCCACTTGGATTTTGGTGCATGCAACAGTTCTACCAAGGATACAGTAGTTATCTGAACACTTTTGGAAAACCATGTGTTTGTAAGTGTGTCACAAACAGTGCCTCTCAATGTGAATTCTCCCACATTAGTCTTTCCCAAGGTAAAGTGATGTAGTTATAACAGAAGAATGACTCCAGCCGAAATAACAATCTTTGACAGAGTTTCAAAGGGAAGAATCAGGTGATAGGGAGCACAGTGTGATTTATCTATGGCTAAAAAATATCCTTTGAAACACAAATCTCATTTATAAGTGAGTGACTACAATCAACAGTTATGTAGAATAATATTGCATTGATCAACCTCATTAAAGTTAATGAGATACATACATGAAATATATGATTCATGCATGATGTATTAAAAATCTTATGTTCTTTATATGTGGCCTATTACCATTTTTGCAATTTTATTCAAATAATTGTTGAAATGTTTAGAAATGTTTAAATATTTAGAAACCATATGCCAACTCACAGCACTGCAAACCTTCCTTAATTGTTGCTTTTCTTCAGTAAAGAAATATGGTCAGTTTATTAATTGATTTTAGAGTGACTAGTAAGAATAAATCCATAAATAAGCAGAAAAAAAACCTATGATGATTTTACTTCTATTGAACTATTGAACTTTCTTATTTACTGAAGGATTAGGAATTAAATATTTTACATCTTGAAAAATTAAGTCTATCATTTATGGATCTTTATTTCTGTACAGTTTACATGATCCTGATTCAGGAATAATCTCTTTAATAGTCACCACATGAAGAACATAGATTCACAGAAATCAGGGGTGGAAAAGAAAGACCATTGAGATCATTGCATTACTAGTGCAGCAAGATGGATTAGGAAGGCACCAGTAAACTATATATGGAGAGTTTTCAGACACATATGATTCACCCTTTTCATTAATAATTGAATTTCCAGAGTGTTCCTGCTAGAGGGATCAGGAAAAAAATCCCTATTTTTAAGGTAAGAATGTGGTCTCTGATCCAAATTTGACTGACTAACCTCGGAAAAATAACCTTTTATTTACTTATTTGTCTATTTCAGTGCCTTTTGATATTTTTGAGTCAGGTTGGTTTTTTTCATGGAAGCACCTCCGATGGTCTTCAGTCTTTCATACAAACAGTGACCTAAAGGGCTGAGAAAAGGTTGCCTGAATCCTATATTTTTTACAGACCATCTGTCTTTCCCTTTCTCATTTTGTTTGGTTTCCCATGAGTATATGTATGTTCTGAACACTTAGCCATTAATCAGACATTGCATCACCATATACCTATACCATAGTAACTTAGAATACATTATTTTTTTTTTAAAAAAACTATTTTCAGTTATTTTTTGGGATGTATATGATGTCTGTACTCATGTCTGTACAGAACATTGGCCTTTTTTCTGAAACATTTTTGCTTCAACAATACATGTCAAAATACATGTCTGAAAATTTGCTTTGCCTGTGAGTTCAGCAAACAACATGGGTGCAGAAGGGCTGATCCTTAGACATATTTTAGAGACATCAGATTTACTGCACATGCATTAAGTGTCTGCATGCAACATGTGCCCTCTTAGACATGATGGGTCATGAATGAACAAGTGGATATTTGTTTGGGATCCCTTGGAATTCTGAACAAATCAGCCAAGGGACTATTTCTTGCACAGACAAATGAAAAAATGAGATGGATATACTGGAAGGTCTCCTCAAGATGTTATTGGAAGATACATGCGAAGAATGAATGCTTTGTTTCCTTGAAGTCACATTTCTGGCTAGCTGTCATTGACTGCCCATCTGTTGTAAAGCAGATGTAAGGAAAGAGGAGAATAAAGTCACCCTAAGAGGGGAAAACCTCATAATCCTTCAGTTATCAGGACAGCCTTCAGTATAAAGAAAACAGTAAGATCACAGTCTTGGTTCTTTAATACCTCTTACTAGATTTCAGTAATTGAGTGTTGAAAGTTCTTACCAATAAAGATAAAAATTCAAAACTGTACACAAATATTAAGAAAGCTGTAGTACAGTTGTGAAGAATGTAGACTCCTATATTTATTAACTTATCATAAAGTATATTTATATAATATTTAATTTATATCTCTATATTTAATAATAGAGATGTTCAGACAATTAGAAAGAATTTGGGGAGTAATTGTTAAACTATGAAAGGCAAAGCTGGGATCCACTTTTCCATAAAGTAGAAGCTCTGGAAGGCAGCATTTTGGTCTTCCTCTACTATTTTCCTTCATTCTATTCCATAAAAGAGTTATTTAATAATAAATTAGTGTGATCTGAGATGATCTCACTCTACATAAAATAAGTGTGAGGTCTATAACTGCAAAGTAGAAATATACTGTAAAAGATCTCTACAGTCCCTTTAAAATAATATTTTTTTTAAAAAAAGAGTATAAAGATCCTTTTTCCAAGATAGCTGTTCAGAATAAAGATGATCATCAGTTTCCTCACACATGAAGGCATAATAATAGAATAATCAGTAATAAAAACTAATCAGAAGACTTCTATTAAGGAAAAAATTCTAATTAAAAGGGACATATTTTTAGTTGCAAAAAGAAGTACACGTTATCCTAGCATATGGCAAGTCTAGTCACAATGTACTTTGCATTTCAAAGTATTGTATTTTGTAAGCCCAATAAGATCTTATAGGTTTAGCAAACACTGGTTTGAATACACTTCAGAATACTTTAAATTATATCTACTTGGTATTTCCTTTCTCTAGTGTCGCTTTCCCCTTTGAAATGCTTGTGATTAAACATGAAAAACCCTAAAGTTGTTTATGTTCAATACAGAGAAGTCATCTGATGCTACAGGTGGTTAAAAAAGTATTGGAAAAAATTTGTGAGCATTCGATTTTTATTAATTGCTAAAAGAATTAGCAAAGTAAAGTGGAAGAGAAAATGAGAGAACAAAAGATCAATGATCTTTATAGTAAATTCTAAAGTTTGAATAATATTTTTAAATAATTGTTCATATTTAAAAGTATTGTGGGGTGGCTTAAAATTACACCTATTTAAAACAAATAAACTAGAGTTGTTGTCTTAAGAAACAAAACTTAACAAAAAAGAATAATAAAAAATTAGGCAGCAGTCAATTTAAAGATACTCTGAGAAATTTCAATTAAAGGACTTAAAACAATTAGAGGTGTGGTGCAAGGCATTAAGTAAAGCGAAATGAGATGAAGATGGTACTAAGACCAATTCATAAAAGGTACTAGGACAATAAAGGAATAAAGTCTTGTTATTCCTGTTAATGGAAAGGCGCTATAAAAACTGTATAAACAATGTTTTCTTTCAGACCTTCCTTCATATACCAAATATCACAGTTACTCACATTCATTTCTGCACTAAAAATAGCTAAAAATCACAGGCGCACTACAGCATAATAGATTAACAAGTTTTTCAATTCAACACTTGAATCTTACAACAAATAACTGTAAATATGTAAACTCAGAAGAAGTAAATGCTAAGTCATTGTTAAAGAATTCAATATAACTCTTTTCAATCATTACTTGAATCTAGGATTACTTGAGTCTATGAGCCTTGCAGTGTGATTCATTAAACAATGTTTAAACACAAGAAAATGATGGAAGTCTCAAAAAATATGGCAAGTGTATGCTTCATTTCAGGTTTCAGGGAAACGAGTATCTACAAAAAATTTTCTCTATGACTGACCCTTTTGTCTCTAGTTCTTTACTAGTCCTTCTCTGGTTCAGTCCTCTGCCTAATCTCTTCTCCATCCAGAGTTGCCTTCTGATTTTTCACTCAATTTCCTCCCCTTCCCATGCCATAATTCTCATATTACCATTGACTTCTGTCCCTCTTAAGGTGCTTCACTATAGCCAGGCTCCTCATATTTGACGTGAAACAGGGGCGGGCTGGAGGTTTCGTCAAGATTATTGCACGTGGTTTTTGGTGCTTTCATTTCTTTCCTCTTCTCAATGGCAAGGAAGTGAGTACATCGTCTATCATCAGGACTGTTGAACCTGTTTGAGGTAAGAGAAAACTTTACCAAAACCATCAGCTTTGCAATGTTATAATTAACCAAAATGATCTTGTAATAGAAGCTTCAAGCTACCTTAACTGTAGGTGGCACTACTGGCTGTGTCTACAAAGAAAAAAAATGTATGGGAACTTCCAAATGACCTCATCCAGGCAAGTACCTGGCAAGTACAGTTCAAATTCTATAGAGCATTCTCAATAGTAAGGATATGCAACTATATATTTTTTTTTTAGTGGGTGCTTAAATTCTAAATTCTAAATTCTAAATTCTAAATTCTAAATTCTAAATTCTAAATTCTAAATTCTAAATTCTAAATTCTAAATTCTAAATCCCATACTTACAAAAGCAACTGAATGGCCTTGTTAATTACTGAGGAGATAAAAGATATACAAAATAATGTGCATTCATATCTATACAAAATGAGTAAGAATGCAGCAGCTGATCAGAATTAGCTGATCTTCATACTTTTTTTTTTCCTAAAAACTTTGATCTTTTCCACTCAGTATAAATCATCAATTTCAGACAGAAGTAAGTCTAAAAGTGTTCATAGTTAATGGTCTTATATTCAAGTAGGTTTTTTTTTCCTTTTTAAATATAGTAGCTCCAGACAGAATGAAAAAGTGACAAAAACTGATGACAATACAAAGTTAAAATGGATGCATTTAGCTCCTCCCCATTTGTTTCAGAATCCTAATCCCATTGTGTATTGGGTTTGGTTTTTCATCTAAGCTATTTCTAATCTAATGCAAAAAGGTACAGGAATAACTTAATGAAATTTTGTATTGGATGTATATTTTCAGCTAGTACCAATATTACCATTTTGTAGTGCTAAAATATTTGTTAGAAAATTCAGTTCTCTGCTGTGCTGGCATACATTTCTGCTTTGTAAAGCTTCATATTGACATAAAATAAACAATGTCTGGTATGTAAAAAGTAGCTTTCTGCCTGATTTTTAGAAAAGTGAACAGACTGCTATTTTTTTCAAGCTTTACTAGTTGGAAAAAAGATCAGGCCAGCCCAGGTCATACAACACTAAGATCTGTTCCAGATCAGCAAAGCCTTTTTTATTCAATTTAGTCCCTTGTTAGAAATAGTCATTACACTTTATATTATGCATTTCTAATTTTAAAGCTCATGCCATATAATTATTCTGTATAATCAAACTTAACTGCTGGTTTTCTACACCAATCTAGTGAATGAATATTCTGTCAGTAAAGCCAGTATTTAACTATTTATTTGAGAAATGTGAAGACCCATAATTTTAGAAATTTGATAAATCTGTAATTACAATGTGCAATTCTATGTATGTGTCATTGGCATTTATGAACAAGAGCAAAAGAAATAATACACATCAAGCAACCAAAGGGAACCCTGAAAGAGAGTGGCATGTTCTGACATGTTGCTGTTTAGTTCTGACCAGAATACCAAGTCTAGTTTCTTTCCAGTCTGATTATAAATAAGATTATCAATCCGTGCTCACAGAATCTGCACTTTCTGGGCAGCAACTTTCTATCTCATTCAATATTTTATTTTATTTTTCTAAATCAAGCAATACTCACAAAGTCCTAAGCATTATTTGAGCTCCTGCAGTGGGATTTTCATGAGATTCCATATCTTCATTTTTTTTATTTTTAACTACCATGACAGAAAATTATTTTAACTCCATCTATACACTATTTTGAAACTGCTATATAATAAGTTATTATTTTTAAAGATATAGAAAATCAGTACATATAGTAAACATTTTGTAAGTATGCAATTTTTAAAATTAGAAAATAATGCCATCATATGAATGTCCAAAAGACAGATAAATATTTTTTTTAAAAAAAATGTGATCATAATCTTTTACTTGAAATGTTAGGATAAGGAAAATCTGTTTTTTATCATGATTTATTTTCTTAAATAGTAACAATTAAACATTAAATATATCTTGTCTGATTTTCTAGATGGCTTAAGAATTCTTACCCTACACAGAGATTTGGACACATTTCAAGGAAATGTGAAAAAAGCTGAAAGATGATTTGGAAAATTTTAACAAATTCAATGGACAGAGTCATTTGCCAAAGAACATCTGTTGGTGTTTTTAGAATACATAAGTAAAAAAAAGAAGCAAGGAAAACATTTGGAAACAAACTGTTAAAACCCCAAACAAAACCTGGTTTCTGTTATGTTAATGTTTCATAGTCCAGCTTGGAACTTGACACATTCTTTTTCTACAACAGGCATTTTCTAAAAAAAAAAAATAAATTGTTTTTTCTAGTTAAAATTCACATGGTAGCAACATTACTAATTAAAAGTCAGACACGTCTTCTCTTTTTAATATATAAATGTGGTTTCAATATTTTTTTCCCAAGTGAACTTAATTTAAGAAAATTGATGATATTCCATCTTTCAACAGGAAAAAAAAAAACAGTTTATATTAATTATTCAAGTAACGAGTAATTTGTTTTGGTCAGAGATCTAAATTCCTCTAGATTTCTTCCAATACTTCCAAAAATTAGAATTCTACTGGAAACCTTGATGCAACCTGAGCATACACATATGAGGCAGCTACTTTCTCTCATTATTTTGAATACAGGGATATTGCAGAGCCCCTTTTATCCTGCAGATAACCTGCCCCTTGGCACAGTGGGATGCTTATGCTTGGCTTCCCAAAGCGGCAGGGAGAAGAAGAGGTGTGGGTGAACAGGCCTGAGGGACAAAATGTCTGTTGGGAGACAGGGCAGGAGCTGCTGCAATCTTCAGGATGTGAGTTTCTCTGTGGGAGTCTTCATCCTGTTCTCTCTGAGACCTTTAACTTGCACCAGTTTGAAATGAGTATGTAAGAGGCACAGAATTTCAGCACTGAAATATTCCAAAGAAATATTTTTTCTTTATCTTTCCCCCATGGAGAATATGAATTACAGTACTATAAATGAATGGCATGTTTATATACATTATAAACTTGAATCTGTGCTTTGTGATGCTGGTTTTATATTATATGATTGCACTGTCTTAACAGTCCTGCCACAAAGCAGGAGCTAAACAGCCAAGTGCTGAATACCTTGCTACAGTAGAACAGACACATTTATGTTCAGCAGTGTCTTCTCTTGCACAGAGACAACAGTGTTTAATATTTACTCTTTTTAGGAAGCAATGTGAGCTACTGTCAAGCTATCAATTATTTATCAGTGGAATAAGAATAGCATATAGGAAAAGTTTGTAGAAAAATTATGCTGAGAGTATTATAAGGAGAGATTTGTCATTAAAATATTATAAAAATTCATTTCAACCAATGACCCTAGAGTCTGTTTGAATATTCAATCACTTTTTACATTTATGGGATTAGTTTTTCACAGAATCAGTCTTTTGTCTTACCAAATGGCAATCACTGGATAAGCCACAAACTTTCTCTTCCGTGCATGTTTCTCTTCCTACCTTTCTTATGTCACAACTAGAGTTCCTCTGAGATGTGCTGAGCTTCAATGGTGCCAGAAAGAGCTTGAAGTACATTCATGTCTGCATATTTCTTAGGAAAGACAATAATCATAGGCTCACTCTTTCACTAAAACTTATATCACTTTGTCTGTCTTTGCAGTAAATAATTCCTCATGTTTTCCTTCATGAGTATTGCTGTTATAAAATATCTTTGTTTCTTCCTGAAACAAATAGTACAGGTGGGGGAAGTTAATCTGCTTTGTATTATTCTCTTTTATTCAGGAATGTCAAACATGCTATACAATATCTACTGCCTTTTGTGTGCATAAGAGTGTGTATATATATCTGTATACACTTTTCATTTTCCTAGAAAGGACATCCAGAGAGCAGTAATGGAGTAGGTACCTGGTAACATTTTTGCGAGATATTTTGCCTCAATGAACCAGAAGTATAAGAATGTGCAAGTGTACTCTCTTGAAAACAGCTAAACTTGGGACCATCATGTTGAGTAATTTTATTCAGATGCCATTACATGGAAGCAGAAACAAAACTGGGAAAGTAAAATGATTAAGTTCATGTGACAGTTGAAATTTGTGCATCAACCTATTTGTTAAGACTTGATTTTCAAGCAAATTCCAGGGAGTAACTTAATTTTTTTATTGAATTTTAACACTGTCAATGAAGTATGTGAACTCTACAGCTTAAAACCTATAAAACTGAGATTTATAATCAACATTTTGGATAATTCCTGCCTTCCTAATCTGAATTTCTGGGAAATTCATGCCCAGTATTAAACCTTCAACTGATTTTCAGAAGGGAACAAAGAACTTTGTACTATCACACAAAAAAGGTTTGTATTTAACTAAGATACTTAGAATTGGTACATGCAATAGATAAACTCTGACCATATATACCAGGGAGGTCCACAGTCCTAGATAGGATCACAGCAGGGAGCTGGTGATTAATGATCTAGAGTAATTTAGAGCCAAGTTTGTTACAAACTCAATAAATCTTAAAGCCAGGGGCATCTTATCTAAGACTGGTAAAATGGAGAAGAAACATTGGCAGACCAATGACAGGAAGATTTAAGAACACACCATGAATGAGGTAAACCATGTGGAAATACTTATAATCTAAGTCTGTAACAATCAAAATAACTTTGCTGAGTAGGAAATGCATATAGTCTGAGGGAACAACAGAAAATGATGCTACACATATTGAAATATCAGTTTTGATATTCAACATTTTCTTTGAAATTTAATTAATTTGTCACGTGTAAGAGAACTGGATAAAAAAATAAGGGCTAAACCCAATATAGATCCTAAACCAATAGCCAATGCAAACCCCTTTAAGCAGAAATTATTCCCTTCAGTAATATGAAATTCTTTCTATAAGTCACTTCTGGAAATCCACAGGGTGAGTTGAAGTCAGATCTATAGTTGGAACATTGAATATCTTGGCTGTAGGACCCATTGGACTACCAAGCTATTCATTTTTCTGAGAGCTCACAGCATTAGCTTCTTTAAAGAAAATATATCATAATTCAGGGAATCAAACTGTTTAAATCAATTCTGATAACAGCCCAGATTTGTTTTTCAAAATAATTGCTGCATTTAAAAAATATTCTCTGATTAATTTTTTTTTTCAATTTAACTCCAACCACAATAATTGAAACATTACATGGAGAGGTAGAGGATTTTAGACTATTACACAGTGGATTTTTTTCTACACCAATAGACTTTCAAAATCATTGTATTTCACTACATCATGCACCTTCCACTTGTGTCATTTGCACTTAAGTAAGAGTGCTTTCTGAACTATCAGCCCCTGCTTGGTAAATACCCAGCTAAATTAAACCCCAAGAAGCACTCTGGCTGTTGAATTTTATCTGCATCATGTATGGTATGTTAGCCAAGTAAGAGTTTTGTATGCAATACAATCTAATGTTCCCCCTATTATCCAAAAATCCTACAGTAATGGATTAGATGCTATCCACCTATCTCTAAGGTATCAAGGTTTTCTTACAGTTCTGGAAGTCAAGTGGGAGAATGTAACTGAAAAATGATTGAAAAATAACTATCAGCTATTGTCACTTAAGTAACATGAAACTGTTTTCCTATAAAGTGAAGTACAAGTTATACACAGAAAGAATCTTTTTTACCTTCCTATCCTTTCATGTGTTTTTTGTATAAAAGCTTCTATCTTGTTTCAATTTGCTCTGTTGATACATGCATTGATAACTTAAGTAATATAGCTTTTCTTACACAGATTCAAGCTGCATAGGGTCTTACATGGGGTACTTGAAGTTAGCACAGATTTTAGAGACAGAATAGCCTCCCACAGTGCACCAGACTGGAAAGGAATAGTGCCAGGATTTGAACCGAAAGCACCTGCAGACCTGCTTTATTACATCTGTACTTCAGCATCCATCCTTCAGCTTCATAAACTGCTGCTTTGTGCATGTTTGAGTCTCAGTATCTGATGGAAACCTTCCTGCATCTAGGATCAGGATGCAAGCATTGTGTCAGTCCTACAAATGTTTACAGTTGGAGTACCATTCTGTCCTCATTTTACTGGTTTATACTAAATGTTAATTTTTCCTGCTGCAAGGAAATGCTTAATTAAAAAAGAGCACTTCCTTCCCTATTAGGAGATAGTCTTGTCTAACGGAGCAGCATGTTTGACTATTTAACAGATAATTTATGAAACCCCTTAAAGCTTATTTGTGGGAAATATTCACTTTTTTCAGTCTGCACACTTAAACTCACTCATCGTAACTGAGATGTAGTCATACTGTCTTGCCTTAAGACAGGAAACTTTTTCCTTTTTTCTTAAAATCTAATCAGTGCTGCTGTGGTATGAGAATGCCCCACAGCTGACCACAGCTGCTGAAGTAGCAAACCAGTTGTAATGTGAAACTTTGCTGTCTGTATCAGCAGAATAGAAAAAGACCAATGCCCCAAATTTAGCAACTGAGCCCCAGACACCGCAAAGAAACTAAGGAAGTTCTTAAATTAAGAACTTCCTTAACATCAAGGAAATTTTAAAGCATCAAGGGGAAATAACACTCCTGTCAGCACTCTAAAAACAAGTTCCTAATTCCCTTTGTCTATCTTGAAAAGTTTACTGTGACTGAATAGGTTACCTGAAGACATGCCCAGACACTAAATGTTTTGCAAAATGTTGGTTTTTAGCTTGCCAGTGCAGCAGAAGATCAATATTCAAATTCTCAGTGACAACTAGACATAGTAGACATACAAAACTACACAGAAATGTGCTTCCTGTACTGTTCAGAGATAAAGTTCCCTACAAAATTAATCATGAAAGGATTTTTCACTGTAGACAAGCCACTAGTGTGAAAAAGAAGATTAGCCTGTCCTTTTATGCCTTTTTTTCTTCTTATTTCCTATTTGTTTTTTTCATATTTTTAAACCTTGAACAGAAAAATAAAATTCAGGGCTAAGGAGAAAACCAGAATTATAGTAAAGAATGGCTCAGAACTAAAGCGTGTACTATGTACATATCAATACAAAAATTAAAACAGCGTATAAAGTTCATATATCAATGCAAACACTAAACATCCTAAGAGTGTAGATATTATAGTAGACCAAATTCTCCTATAAATGGCCCTGTAAAGAGAATAATGTCTATAACAATAGCGTTTTTGTAATACTGGTAGACCCTGATATCTTGTTTGACTTGAATGAAAAGAAAGGCCTCTCCCAGTGAGAACCCAAAGCATTGTTAAGCTTATTCCAAATGTTGTCTATAGCAAAGTACATGCTTTCTGTTATTTATAAAATAAATATGAGAGTTCAAGAACCAGCATATATTATTGATATTTCTTATTAGGCCACAAAATGCTCCGTCAAGAACTAAAGGAAGAGGAAAACAAAATAAAACAAATAGTATTTTAATCATCAGCAATATTTTTCAACCCCTTTTCATTCTTGCAATCCAAATTCTACTGCACTTAGGCTCCAGTGAATTCTATTTCCCTGCTTTTCCTGGTTCTGATGAATGCGTGTTTCTGTGGGAAGAGCATTAATGATTATCTGCTGAATGACTTGCTCAAGTATTCATTCAGCAGTTCTATTCTGTTCACCATATTTAAATGATAGTATTTCCTAGAAAAGCAAAGAGGATAACTAAAAAATAAAGATGATTTTGTTATCCTGAGATAATCCTTATATTAAGGTTATGTGAATCTTTAAGTAATAGGTAGAGATACTGCCTGAAATAACAGGTAACTAGTTCGGCTAAAAGTAAAGTCACATCTTAAAAGATCATCTTGCTTTTTTATTTTCTTGTGAGTTTTTCAATTTGTTTCTTTTTGTTGTTGCTGTTATTTCTTTGTTTTTTTTAATTATTATTGCCAATTTCAAGGGAAAATTGCTCACCTCTTATTTTTCAGAAAGAAAAAGTTTGAGTAATACCAGAATTTCCAATGTTGTAAATATTCAAAGCAGACAGCTTTTAACTAAAGAACCCTGAGAAAAATATGGAACAATACATACAGTATTGCAATTTATGAATAACTTACTTTGACAATGTTGACTGAAAGAAAAACTTGGCTTTTTACCTCAGAATTAAATTTGTGTGGTCTCCTTTGACTTTACAAAAGTAAAAGTTATTATAAAGATTTTATCAGGCTAAGGAAAGATGAAATTTGGCTACTGAATCTGGAAAATTATATTAAGTAGAAGGTGATTATACAAATTTTATCAAAGTGAATGATCACATTCTTAGGTGGATTATTTCTGAGTGTTTAAAAGAGTTCTGCCTTTGTTCTTCTGTTTTCCCATGAAATTAAAAAGAAATGTAATGGCACAGATTATTTTTACAGCAACAGAATATGGAGGGATCTGCATTTAAATAATTCCTGTTAAAAGAACAGAGTTCACAATATGAAAAGAAACTTTTTAAAACTGAATTCATACATTCATCAGTTTTTTATTTTGATTCATCATTAGCTTATTTGAGGAAATGAGGTATGAAATTGTTCTCTACTGGGTTTTGTTTGACCTCCTAAAAATGTGATAAAACTAAGTTTTAAAGAAAGACTCTACCGTTTGTTTGGATTTTGTAAGAATATATTGACTATAAAATGATCTTTAAAGAGAATGTCTGCAAACACTGTTCTTCAGTGTTCAAAGTAGTGACACTTCAACATAAATCTTCCACTACTTGATATAAATTTTTATACTGTAGCTTCACTTTCTTGATCCCTATTGAAGTAGTTATTCAACAATACCTTCTCTGTGCTGAATTTTCCCTAAAGAATACTAACTAACCTTTAGACACAAAAAATATTTTTGTAAGGATGAATCTGTTTTACTGTTCAGAATGCTTGTGTGCTATGTGTAATTTGGAAAGTGTTGTAGCTAATCCCCATTAACTCTGTATTTTTAAAATTACTCATTCAAAAAACCTGAAATGAGATAAATTTTCTGATGATTGAGTGAAAGCACTCCTGCTTGAAAAATATTATTTCTCTGATGTGGAAATACATATTTTTCTTCATTGTGCCTAGAATGTTTGCTGTGCTATAAGATATTTGAGCCCAAATAATTTTCTGAACTATTTAAACAAAAAATTTATTTACCTTCTACAGATCTGTGTTTAGTCAGATCAGTCTAAAATATAGCTGGGTTCTGGATGCCATTTGTATCTAATTCACGTAGATATTATCCATCCATATGTTTCTTAGTGGAAAAGTAAACTCAAAATTAGCTGAATATAAATTTCTTAGAGTAATATAGAAAGAGGTTTACAGACAAAAATTATTTTCCTTGAAGGGAATGTGTTTGTGGTCACATCAGCCCCAGATGCTGGAACAACATAAGAGCTATGTGAAGTTGCAATGAAATTAACTTTCTGGCTATGACTCAACGCCCAGAGTGTACCCTGCAAAAAAACCGGAGTTAATACCATTTTATTCCCTTCACCTGTACCCACATTGTGTAGTAACACCAGATGCACAATTTCACCAGTTCCATATATTCGAGATCAGAACATATTGTGCAAATGAGTCACAGCCTAAGTAAAGACTACAAAGAGTGTACTAAAACCAGTGAGCAGTTGCTAGTGCCTGATGCTTGAGGATGCTTGCTATCTCATCTACAAAGCCCAGTCTTAGAGGACTAGACTCTTACTGAAATTTAGGAACTCCATTAATCCTTTATGGTAATGATTCATTAATTAAACTGTACTTTTAAAGTGATGAAAATTATAAATAAAGAATTTTGTCCAGTCATTGCTCATCTACAATATCACTTCTACAGATTTCTACGATATCACTTATCAAAATATCACAGTGTTATTTCACTATTTCACTATTTAGAATTGTAGCATGCTATTTTCCTTCATCGTTTATCCTCAGCAATGAGTATGGGATGGTTTGTGTGTGGAATACAGGGAGTAGTATTCAGTCCCACTGAAGTATAGGCGGAATTTTCTGAAGCTTTGAACTGTCTTGCACATGAAAAAAAAGAAATAAAAAAAGGATAGTGACAATTTAATTTCTATACTACTACTCACAGAAAGGGAATTTAAGTTTATAATTTAAATATGTGTGTAGCTTGTTCCCTACATGCATATAACTCATTCCCTATGCTCAGCAAGAATTAATTCAGTCTGAAACATAGGTACAAAATGACTGACTGAAGGAAGAGGAGGGATTGAGAAGATTTCTAACATTTAGCTTAGTGATATTAAAACTGAAGTGACAGCTAAAATAATTGCTGTCAGTAAACTCAATGAGAAGAAAAGCACTAGGGAGGAACCTCAAGAATATTGCTGGCATGATAACTAATGAGTATAGATGGCCATAAAAATTTAAGGATACCAATACAAAGCTTAGAAGTTTGTAGAGAGTGAATATGGTGTTAGTGTCTCTATATAGTGTTGGGTGCACTAATTAAGTGAATACTTACCCAGGATATTAGGCAATTTCATTCAGTCATCCAGGTAACTTTTTAGTTCAATTATCCCATTTCCCATTAAAAATTATTTACCCACTGAAAGATATGATTTTCTTGTGCTTCCCTTCCACTAGAAGAGTTCACATCAACAATCTGAAACACATTAGCACACCATTTGTATGTAAACAGAGCATTGGTTTTGTATTAAAAAACACATTAGAATTCTTGAATATGAAGGAGGGAACCTCTCCAAGAGTTTAGAGAATATAATCAATTCTAACACACTAGGAAACTAAGTGTGGTTTCTGACAGGATCATTGTCCTTAATGTAATTTGATAATATTATATATAGACCAGTTGTTCTTTCTGATCCAATGACTTGAACTGGCATTGACTTGAACTACGGCATTAACTCATTTAGTCCAAGGGAATTACAATCTACTTTGCCTGAGAAACCTCACTGATTTGTAATACCATATACAAACTAAACCTATTATTTTTTAAAAATTTCTTGCCCTCACTTCTGTTAATTTACAGTTAAATATTCTGAATTTCACATCCGTGTATTCCTTAAAAGCTATGTCAGGCTGACAGTCATGCCTTTGACACAAAAAGTGTAATGTCAATTTTGAGATCATTTTGCAGGTATAAAAATACATTCCTCTTCATCACCAAAAAGGTGTCTAAGGTGAAATTAATCAATCCTGTAGATTTTTACACCTACTTGATTTGAAGGTAGTGATGTGTTTGCTCTCAGAATTCTCTACTGAGGACACATTTTCAGTTTTGAAAATCAGGAAATAAAATTTATAGTTTGTGAAAATCCCTAGACTTCCTAGCATGACTCCACATTCTCCCACCCTCTTCACACTGACAAAAAAAAAAAATCTGCTTTGTGTTATTTAATTGCTTTAAAAGAAATTAAAGAATATATTAATATATATCTCTCTATATATCTGTCTCCAAATATGTGAATCTAGCAAGGAACAGAGGTGCTTTTTTGTTTTCTTTATCTCAGATCTGCCAGTGTAGGGCAAAATCTTGAGAAGATGTTTTTGGTCCATCTCGCTCTATAAACAGGGTACCCACAGCAGTGCTGCTGTTATAAAATAGTAGTATGTTTTCAGTTGAACTTTGTGAAAAGCTTACCAGCATGCTTCTAGCATCAGCCTCTGCTCACAGACTGGATACATGTGGCTAATAAGCCCTTTTCATGCAGGTTGCCAATCTGGTATGTTCTACAGTTTCGCATATCATCTTTGTAAAAATGTTACATTTTTATGGGCTCATGAGCACAGTGCAAGCATTTTAGTTTTTGAAATGCTTAGCTTTTCTAATTCAGCTGGGATGTGGGATACCACAGCTAAATGTACCCCTACTTTTCTGCTTCTGGCCAAGGTTGAATTGCTTATCAATACTCTGTTTTCATGCCTTTCAGTTCTCATTTTTTGCTGGGATAATAACACTCTTCTTTCGGAAGACCAAACACTACTGCTTAATTTATTTTGAATGTTTGAGCAAGAAAAATAATTATCTTACTTTACTATAAAAATGCAGAATTGTTATTTCCTTTCATATGTTCCTCTTATTTATGCTTCTGTTTGTATAACTCTCCCCTACTTTAGTATACTGTAAAGTTACCTTGAAAATAATTGCTTTTTAAACCCCTATTCATTAGAATGCCACTGATTAATAGCATTTATTTTTAGAACGTGGCTTGAAGATTTTTCAGAAATGAAGTTTGTTTAGAAAATGTCTTAAAAATATTCTTCTTGTTGCTAGCTGCATCATTTAGATGAGAAACTAGATCTGGATTGTGCTCACAAATGAGGATTTTTCAGTTTAAGGCTCCTATAAGAACAGGAAACTTTTTTACTTTATATCAGAACCCTAAAAAGCCAGACTATATCAACGTAGCAGAAGGGAGTGGGTCAAAATAAGCCTCTCACGTGCACCTGAGTTTGCTGGCCTGTTGCACTGAAGTTGGAGCTAGAGTGGAAATTACATGTTATGAAAATTCTTTGGGTAACTAAAGCTGTACTAATATTTAAGTTGCACTGAAGTGTTCCTCTTGCAGCATCAGTGTTCTTTTGCCAGTGTGGGCATGCACAGAGATGATATGCATGAACACCCTGCTCTTCATGTGGATACTGCAAAATCAACCCTTCAGTAACTTGCCATTGAGGCAAAGAAGTTGATATGCAACTATCCCAAGTTATGGGTTTTCTGGAAAACCAATTTCATGCATGGTGGACTTCTAATCCCAACACTGCATTTTGAACCCTTTGCTTCTGTTTGTATCAGGAGTGATCTAGCTGCTGATTTCTATTGCAAGACTTGATGTTGCCTGGCAACATTTGAAATTGTAATTGGCAAAACTTGGGGGGAAAAAAAAGTCAAAAGTATCAACACTTCTGTTAGGTCTTGATGAGGGTATTTTTTTTTCAAAGCTTTATTGAAAGTTAAATTCTATATTGTATTTTAAGGTTTGGATTTGGAAAATGTTGGGTTTTTTTTTCAAGAGGCATCTCTGAAATTAATCTTGACAGTAGCAAGAAAAAAACAGCAGCACACTTACAATCATTTATGAAAGTAGCAATGGCAGGTTTCTGGCACAATGGGTATTAGAGCTGAATTGTTCCCATTTCCTCCAGAATTCCATTTGTGTGTCTTTTCAAGTTGGTCTCATGGAAGAAGGATGACCCAGATGGAGGTGACTTACTGCATAATAGACAGAAGACTGTAGAAGAGAATTGCTTTGAAAATTCCCATGCCCTGCTAGGCTTTTAATTAACTGTATCTGAGCAAAGCTTGAGTGAAACAAGTGATGCTCTAGTGGAGTGCATTTTCATCTTTTCCGGAAAAAAGGACCAGATTCTCTTGTAAAGAAAAAGTTAACTTGGTATATGAACTGTGAAATATTATATCTTCAGAGGTTTACTTTTCTTGTAACTTCAAATAGAAAAAATTCATATTTTAGGCCATTAAAAGATATTTAATACTTCTAATATTCTTGCAAGGTAATAAATGTTTAAATCAAAGTTCTCTGTCTGCATCCTTTTCCTAATTTCATTTGGATATTATTAAATTTCTTGGGAAATCTGCCACTGCCTACCCAGTGCCGCATTAGCAGATATTTTATTTTTCACACCCTCTCATTCGAAAATGGACATTAACATTTTAATGAAGTGTCACCCTGGCACAGACAGAATCTTTCATCAGTGTTTTGTGTGTGTGTAGCTGGGAGGGAGTTGTGATCCAGGAGAATGTTTCACCAGTTACTTCTTGGTGACTTATGAATGTTTCTAATGGATAAACCTTGTACGAACACTATGGGGCAACAGAAGTGTAAGAAGAAGAATGCAAGTTAGAAAAATTAGGCATTTTGCCTGAAACTAGTTGTACCCCTATATCTATTGGGATAGTTTCCTTATGATTTTCTTCTGGTTCAGTTGGTGAGGGTGAGGTAAAAGATACAAATTCCATCAGCTTAGCACTAGGTTTTATGCTAAATAATTAGAAGTAGCAAGAATCACTTATTTCCAGTTAAAAGAGGAGATAAACAAGATAGTAGAGATGATCAATTTCTCTCACTTTTAGCAAATCTTTTCCCCTCAGCAAGACATGCCAGTGAAGAATTTTTTGCAGGTGTTTTTTGGCTGGTATTTTTTGCAGTACAAGCCTATACTTCTGGCTTCAGCCTCCACTGGTGTAAGGGTTCAGCCTTCCTTTAAGGCAGTCAGACACTGAGATCCAGAGCAGAAGTTGACTTTAAGCAATATGTGATTTTAATATGCTAAATGACAAATTCCTTTGCCTGCACAAAGTTTCTGTTACTGCATTTTGACTTGAGTTACCACATTAGAAAAAATGTCCAGGAAAAGGAGTGTATGTTGTGTCTGGAAGTATGATATAGAAAATCAGTATAAGTGCTTCTTCAGTGTGGAGTTTGTACATCAAAAATATTTCACTGGGCTATCCTAGTTCAGTTTCAGTCAGTCCTGTGTCGACTACAGAATAAAAGAATGGCTGGAGTTGGGAGCGATTTCTGGGAATCATCGTAGTCCAACCCCCCCTTTTATACAGATTCACCTGCAGAAGGTTGTACAAGGTCACATAAAGGTGAGTTTTAAATATCTCCAAAGAAGGAAAATCCATTGCTTTTTTGGGCACCCTGTCAATCCTCTGGGGACTGTGAAAGCTTAAAATTTTCTGACCAGATGACACAAGAACAGGAAAATATCCATGAAATGTGGGCAAAACACTTTAGAGATAAGCTTAAAATTTTAAAGTTAGCAGAGCTCCTAGTGGGATTTTATGGAGAAGCCAGTAGGCTCTCAGAGATGTTTTCTAGTCTGCAATTGACACAGCTACTGGGGCTGTTGAAATGTTCTTCACTCATTCTGTACTCTTATACAATCTTGTGAGTACCCATACACCTTTTTGTGTGTGCTGTCAGAAAATTTGTTTTAACGATTTTCAAGTTAGGGATTTGGGTTGCTGAGATTATTTGAAGAAGTTTTCCTGATATTTCTGTTAGAACTTATATAAAGAATTAGTTTTGGCATACTAACTTTTTCATACAGGCTTGAAAAAATAATGAAAATAGAATAAAATATATATATTGAAGACATTTACACATTCAGTTGTAATGCTGACTTGCATAGTCAAGATGATAGTTCCTTGTGTGGCCTGTATTCTGTTGTTGTATCTGACTTTTTTCAGCTTTTTCAGACTAGCTCTAATTCCTGGTAAAGATATTTCTAAGCATAAAAGTGCCTAATTCTTTGTATCTGATTTTTGAGACCTACCTAATTCATGTTAGTCCTCAACAATTACAAAGATAGGAATACTGCATAATTCATTGCCACTGAAGACATTTAACCAAATGTTCATAAAAAATAGCTGGGAATTTAAATAGGAAATGTAACACTTTATTGTATAATTCAGCTGAATCAGAAATTTTGAGATGATTTACAGCTCCAGGTTATTTAGTTAGTCTCATCATTATCATATTTGAATAGCCCTTTAAAGTAACAGGAGTGAAAATATAGCAGTTAATTGCTCCAGTGCAGCAAAATATGTATGAAAAATCACTGAATTTCTTTACTCATACATATCCTCTTTGAAATGATCCTTTAAATTATTTTTAATTTTTCAAATCACATTAACTTTATGGATTTCTTTAGCACAGTCAGAGACAATTAATATTCTAGTTTATTTTACATATAGATATAGCATCAGTACACTGATTAGTCTGAATGTCACCAGAATTTAGATGCAATCCTATTGTTTCATATACATTTTCCTGACTAAGAAATGCACTTATTCTGACTGAAATCCTAGAGCATACTACTGGTTTTGTTTCTTCTGCTGTCAGAATTATTAGTCCAGTGTCAAAACAAAGACCAGTAAAAACATGTGATTTGCATCTATATGCTGCAGTAGGAGTTGGACAGCACTGAATTATCCTAGCTTTTAACTTCAGTCAGCACAGTATCCCTTGGGAATGAAAACTTTTGAAAGTATAAAATTTAAGACAATTACATATTAAACATTTGTTTCAGTATAATGCATGATTTCAGTATAAAGCATGATTTCAAATTATTCACTTGGATCCTTTCTCTCAAAATGTCTTCATGCACAAACAAGTACTATGAAAAGAATGAAGCATAATGACAATCTTCTGCTATGAAAAGACATTTGCTTTGTTTCTACATTTGAGTCAAATGTAAGTATTATGTGATTCATTTAAAGAGAAATTGTCAGGTGCTTTAGTTGGCCAGCTACTAGGAAAAACAATAAGTTAAAATTTTAAGTCACTTCATTAACTGCTTGCCTTTAAAAGAATATTTCCTGAGTGATTATATATGCTGTAGGGATTGAAAAATCATAAACAGACATAAATAGAATCTTTTATTTATTTATTTTTAATTTCAAGAAGAGCTTCCAAGAAGAAAAAAAAGTTTTTCAGTACAAAGATATATGAGGTCAGATTTTAGAAGCATCTGACAGGAGATTTCAGTGAAATAAAAGTGTCTGCTGGTGTCAAATGGGACCATATAAAAATTGACATAATAATTGTTAAGGGACCAATATATTCTCTAAATCTGTCTGGAACAAGAATCTCAAAAGCAAATGGCAAAATTGTTGTTGATGTCCTATGTGGAAAAGACTTGATGAATGTTTCATTTGGTGAATCAGAAAGTTTGCTCATAAATAAGCAAACAGGGAGGTAAGGGAAGACATAGCAGCTGTGCTTGTGTCGTAAAAGGTTGCTGAAATATTTGTGGCCAAGGTAGAACATGGACTGAAAGAAACCAGAGAAGATGCTTCTACAGTGAGGTTTTCCAGGTACCATTTAAATGGCACCAGCAGATAAGTGAGAAAAAATCAAAGTCAGTATTAGGTAGGAATGGCTATCAGCAGGTGATGGCTAAGATGGGGGGGACTGCTGTATACCACATCATTTATTTTGCTATAAGAAGAGAAAAGAAATAAATGGATTTTTTTGAAACTTTTTTTTAATCTGAGTAAGGAAAAAGGAAAAAAAAAAAACCCAAACCACTATAATAAAGAAAACAGTGTACCCCACTCGCTTTTTTATTTTTTTGGAAGAATCATTGTGAGTGCCCTATTTTATATCATTTTGCATGAAATTACAATGTTATTAATGAGAACATCTTTTGAATAGTTTGAAAATTAAAATCACAAGAATTTCAGGAAAAGGAAAAACTACAGACTGAGTTTTCTTGTCAGTAGAATCAAGGTGCTAAGTCAGATCCATTTAAAAACCAGAAGACTCTTGATTGAAGCACTAGGCAAAATCTGCCCCAAATAAGGCAGACCAAGGCCTCTTTGTCACTATACCAATTAAAGCTTTTTAGAGCAATTGTATATTCAAAAAAATTATAAGATACTCAACACACACACATACACGCACATATAAATCCCACTATGATAAAGGAAACAGAATTCAGATTAAATTAAGGATTCACTGTTATTTCATAGAAATAGAAATAATCATATATGTGTCAAGGTTTTATATAGATTCCATTACACCGTAATGATGACAACACAAGATATTAACTGTCAATGTATATACATGTATATGCTCAGATTACATGATTGATATTTATCTAGTAGTATTTTTGGAGAAGTTCAGTTTGATACCAGAGGTAAAAAAAAGCAATAATTCAATCTCATCCTTAAGTACCTCATGAAAAGTACTTAGAAGGAAAAAATTCTATTGCAAACTAAACTGTCAACTGCAGTATATAACTTACATTTTCTTATATTTTTTGTTGCTGACTTCAATTTTTCAAATCAAAGCCTTATTTTAGATTTCTCATAGTTTTAAAACTGGTTAAAGTAACTGTATTCACAAAAAGCTGTCCATTGTCTGCGACTGAAGTGGAGAACTGAACTGAAATATTCCTGCCGTGCTAATCAGAACAATTTTCCAGGAGACATTCAGGACAGAAGAGACACTGAATTCAGGTTTCTCACGGAAAGGACTTCCACTCCAGAGTGATTAAAGGGTACTCACAATCTTCCTGATTTCAATTTTAGTCAGCTACTGCTGTGATTACAGTCAAGCCAATTTTCCAGCTTTAAAATGTTTTGAAAAACACTTGTTAAACTCACATGAGAACATCAGCAGCATTCTGGCTCCTTCTGCAATCCATGTAAGCCTTTTGTACAAGAAATGTGCGGAGCTGCTCAGGGTGGGTGAGTTTTACACCTGTAAGCATTCAGGACTCCAGGTTTTCACAGCACTGTATAAAAGAGAGAGATGCCATGTGAGAGGAGGCTGTGTTGGAAGTTAAGGGGGAATAGATGTGCTTTTGTGAAATGATATTTGGTAAGATCACAAATTTGGACTGATGTGCTTCAGTTTGATTTAAGCTTTGGTTAGCTGCCTGAACATGCTATGGGAATTGGCTGTAATCACTGTAGTCCTGCTCTGGACAATTTCCATATGCAAGTAGAGAGCTTTGAACATGTGGTATCTTACTACAAAAGACTTCTTTGTTCTCCTTTGAAAAATACAAAATGCTTACGTGATATAAATAACACAAACAATATAGCTCAGATCATAAAAGTCAGTGACAGCTGTGCAGTTAGCAGCCATATAACAATAAATGTCTCTGAGAAGCTGGGGAACATGCATATACTGCTAGTACCAACCTACATATATCACAGTAATTAACAAAGTCCCTTGTTTGGGTAATAAACACAACAAAAGTGAAAATTTACTAATTTGTGGGTTTGTTTTGAAAATAATCACTTTCAGTACATCAGTTGTGTGAATTCAGATTTATAATGCTTATTTTATTACAGTTAAGTTTCTAGTGCATACATAAAATTATGGCATTATAATCTCATTGTGCCCACATTGTCAGCACAACCTGAGTCAGCTTTCTCTGTTGCATTCCATGGCCACAAAACACGCCAAAAGACTACCAAATTTTTACTTTCATAAAACTAAATCTTCAAAACTGAATATTAGTCATGACTATCAGATTACTGAAAATATATCAAAGGCAGAAAATGAACATGCACTACTGTTGAATTGGTTAAATTAATTTATAAAGGGGGAATTATTTTCTAATGGTAGGCTGTGTTGTTATATGCCAGGATTTATTCCAGGATATGCCAGAATATAATTTATTTGTGACCTATTATTTTCTATATTTGATACATAAAACAAGAATGAAAATATTCACAAAGGACACCAGATTGCTCCTCAGGCTTCTTTTTGAATGAAATTGAACTTTTTGTTTTTCTGATAAAGTGACAAGGTGAAGCAATTCAAATTGATTTCAGTTTTATCAAAACATACATTCTAAAATAACAGTAGTCATACATATTTAAAATTCCAAGTTATTGTAAATTTAATGATGACTGCTGTTCACCCTCGTGACACAGAACTGGATAAAAGCTGAAAAAAAAGGCAAAACTGTGTTTTTCAGTATCATCCCATGACATAAAAAAAGATGAGGGGGAAATTTCCAGAATTAAAGCAAATTAACAAATTAAATCTAATTTCTTATAACAATGTTTCTATACATTTATTAGTACTAAATATGTCTTTCCCAGCTGAGCCATTTTGAATATACTTCATGTTAAAGGAATTAACTGAAAAGAAGTTAAATGTAAAGACTTCCTTGAGTTTTTCTCTGCAAAGGGCACTTGCAACCTTGAGATGGATATTTTCATTATAGAGTCTGTTAATGAAGAAGTCCATATGTTCCTCTCATGAACTGGTCATGGGTTTCTGTTCCTTTGTCTGAAAGTGTTTCCATGCTGATCTTTTTGAAGAACACAACCAGCCTGGCATCTGCTGGATGAGCACTTGCTTATCTATGGCCATCATGTACAACAAATTACTCCAGTTTCAAGTTTTACTTTAATATCACAGTCCTGGACAGAGATGACATGAGTTTAGTTTAGCTAATTCCCAGGGCAAACTGAAACTACAATTACTGTCAGTGATAGCATACTTTTTTTTATTTAACTTTTAAACTTAGTTTCTCGTCATACAGCTAACATCTGCATTAGAAAGTTTCTAACTTCTATAAAAGAAGAGTTTTACAGGAATTTGTTTATAAGTTTCTACAGAAGTTTAAATTCTCAAATAGACACATTTTATTCTATCAAGGACTGCACTCATTAGCTACCAGGTGTCTGAAAACGTGTCTGTCAATAGACTCGAGTAGGTCTTTTCCATCTGACCACACACATAGCTGTATTTTTAGGCAAATGCTTTCAAGACAAAATATTTGTAAGGAATATTTGTTTTTCTTCTTCCTGCCCCTCAGCTAAAGGCTCTCAGAAGCCATTGAAAAAATGTGAGTACTCTGACTTCATCCTAATCAACTTCAAATACAAATGACTGTGGCTGCAGACTTTCTCAAGCAGAAAGAGCAGAAAATTGCTACAAAAACCGCTTTTGCTCTTTCAGCAATGCCACTGAATAAAAAAGAATAAATTGCATGGATGTTAAATACACTTTGCAGAACACTTTGTTTATTTATACAGAACAGTTGTCTCTAGCCAATTTAGAGTTTTCATTTGTGTAATTAACCTATTGATCCACACAAAAAAAAATACAGAAATAATACATATCTCTTACTAGTTAGCTATTTCAATGAATGTAAATATTGATTTAATTGTTTGAAAGGCTGAACAAAAATTGCCATAAAAACAAATAAAGAATAATATCTGACAAGCATCCAGGAAATCCTTCTCACTTGTCCTTTTATTAGCTCCCACCCTGCTTCAGTTTTTAATCAAACTTTGATTTTGACAGATTTTGGCGATCACACCAAAAGCCTAAACCATAGACACAGATACATTTTAACTATGGAAAGTTTCCAGTCTTCATGCCAGCACTATGCCTTTGAAACTTTTAGGTTTACCAGAAATCTAGTCTTTGAAATTATGCAGGTTGCTTTAGAGCTGCAGTCATAATAGCCTTAAAAACTGATTTTGTTGTTCCTTCTCAAGAAGGCAGTAAAATCAGAGAAACTTTGGCTACACACGTGTTTTCATAATTTTCAAAGCTGTTACTAAAAAATTTACATATTGCATGATTCTGAAACAACTCTTCTGACAACCAGAAAAACAAAGTGTCTGATGGCTTTAGCTTGATGTCTCCTGGCTGTGGGCTAACTGCTAGCTGGCTCTGACATCTGCTCTTCAGTGCTTGTGCAGTTTTCCTTGCATCTCTTCTGGGGGACAGCTTGATTTATACTTTCAGGAATGATAAAAACAATATCTCTGCCCCTATAAGGCTGGAAATCCACCATCCAGGACTGTAATGACACATGAATACAAGACATTCATGCTTTTGCTGGTCCTCCTGTGCTATGAAACGGATGTATAATTTCTGAAATGACCAGTTAGCTTGGATTGAGATAATTATAGCATTTATGACATGTATGTACTCTTAGATAGGCCTAAAGCAAAAAGGTTAAGTAAATGAAGTTATGTGATGACAGATGCACTCTTGTTAATTCATGACTACTTTAAAGAAATTTACAGCACTAAGTTGCTAAAATTCTTCTGTACGTTGCTATCAGAACTACTAGCCCTTAACTAATAAAAGAGTTTAGCAGAACTGTTCTCACTTATTTGTTTTTCCACATGGACTGTAATTTACTAAAAACTACTCTCTCAGAGATCCCCTGTTCTCTTGTTAATAACATTTCTCTAAATTGCTTGCAAAACCTGCTTACATAGGAGGAAAAATATGGAAAGCAATTTTCTTCTTATTTCTTTTTGTTGCTGCTAAATCCCATGTAAAACCAAAGACTAAGACCTGGGAAGAATGAAGCTTTTAATCCAGCTTTGAAGCAGAATTTTGTGCTAAAGGGGCATAAACTTGCTTATCTCACTAGTCTTAGTAGTTTGAAGACATTGGCATCACTGCTGTGGGGTTTTCAAAGCCTTTAACAATATTTCATAAATGTTAAAGTAATACGTGATAAATGTTGGAAATGAAGTGTGATACTTCCATACTGTTGTTGAAACCTTCATTCCCGTATTTTAATTGTCAGGCTGTAGTCGTTCTGAGCGAGGTAAAGCTGCCTTGTAGTCCCTGCAGCACCTGTCAGAGAAATGTCACAGCACAGGGTTGCTTGTGGAAGCAGTGCATTCATACATCCCTGTATATGCTCTTTTCTATGAAGTTACTATGGCTATAAAGGAAACAGTGCTATTCCTAGCCCGTGTCAATCTTCCCTCAGCTCCAGGCACCTATTGACTGATGTGTGGGGAAGGAAGTGGCTGGTATATCTCTGTCCTTTGTGCCATCACTTTCACAATCAAAGAGGTCAGAACGGATTGCAACATATCTGGCCTGTCATACAGCCCTACAAATTGCTGGGTTTGTTGGAAACACCATGACAGATAGACTTTTTATTAGAAACAAGAACTAAAACTACACAGTTTGATTCCCAGCGCATATATGTTCTTCCTAGATTTGGTGAACTATTCCCTTTTGTTAGCTGGGAAGTGAGGCTAGTACTTGTACCAAATGTAATAAATAGAGTTGCCTGTACTTGTGAAACATCTTCATCCTTTCTAATAAAAGATCCAATAAAAATATATGCAAATTAACATATATATATATATCCATATCTAAACAGCTTTCTGAAGAGGAAGTTACACAAAGTTTGAACTTACAGTGACTTTTTAGGTTGTGTCATTGCTTTAAATATTGCAGCTTGTGCTTTTTAAAACAGCTTTTAAATAACTAGACCTCTGGAAATTATTTTTCAGAGTATGTGAGGGAGGTATTATTTCAGTTACAGAGTGAAATGACCAATAATTTCTGATGCAAGTTTTGACCCACCCTCTGGGGAAGACAGGTTGCCTTTTGGGCAAGTGATTTTACCTGCCAGTCATATAGATGTCATTCAAAAAGTGTTCCTCCTCTTCCTCAACCCCTAAACAACCATGAGGATCGTCATTTGCTATCTGTTCAATGCAGAAGTATGAAACTCAAGCTGCCTCTACAAAACTGACCCCGTGATGAAGAAGGGATGACTAAAATGTAAGGGAGGGAGTTTGCACTTGAAATGGTCTCAACATTTAAATTATATGAAGAATAATATATAATATATAATATATAATATATAATATATAATATATAATATATAATATATAATAATATATAATATATAATATATAATATATAATATATTTTACAAAAAACAGGAAAAAAAACCCTACATGAAACAATTTATAAAATGATCAGTCTGCTATCTGTGTCACTTCTTGAAATAGCAGCAAATGAAACACTATTTTTCATCATCTCTTCACAGCAGGAGAGTCCAAATTGGGCCCTTATCTGGTCTAGCAGAATACAGTTTCACAGGATTAGTTCAGCACACCTTAAAACCTACTTTGACTTTGCTTTTCCTTTGCTGGATGTTGTAGAGGCTTTGAATATTTAAATATGATGAAGTTCACAGGGCTATGTTATTCCAGGGAAAAAGAAGGCTCTCTGTGGGTATAGATTTGTCTGAACTGTTAAAAAAAGCTATGTGTACACGGACTGGTGGTGATGAAAACGTGAGAACTAAAAGTGGAAAGGGACATATCAGTCAGCTGGCTCACTTCAGTACCATGCATTGAAGTGAGAAGCTTTCTAGCCAAGGCAAACAGGATGGCCCTGGCAGCTCATTAACCTTATGTGATAGATATGTATCCTTTTAGCCTACAGATAGGGAAAAAAATTCAGTGGCCTTCTTATATATTCACAATCGCCTTCATTTACAATCGCCTTCATTTACAATCGCCTTCATTTATGCATAATAAATTTATCACCATTTTTAAATTCTAAGTACACAGGCTTCACCTTCTCTGGCCTTGACCAGTATAATTTTTCTAGAAACAACTAAGAATATGCTAAATTATATTAAAATGGTAAAGCTGTTTGTAAGCAAAAACAATACAATGAAACTCAAAATATAAATATTAGAACTCATGAAGTATATAATATTAGAGTTAGGATACTAGAAATAAACTTGTTTTGTTTGTTCTGTAATGTCATGAAATTGAATATTAAGTGCCATTTCATTAATGTTACCAAATACACAAACTCATACAATTGTCAAAAGTATAGATGCATAAATTTCATTAGCATCACAAAATTTCTATGAGTTAAGATTCTATATTAAACCTCAGTAGGGCTTTTTGTTTTCAGAACTGAAACTAGAATTACATATAGACGTGAACTTAAAATATAAAATAGTGAAGACTTGGATAAATTGTCCCAGGTCTTTGCCTGCCTACACTACTATAATGCTTTTGTTTTTTAGGAACAAATACCCTTTACCTAAATATGGTAACTCTGTGTAATTTTACAGCCATTCATTTGTTTTAGCTTAATCTTTCCTGAGGGCATATTTATCTTTTCCACAGAGAAGCAAAAGCATATTTTCATTATGTTACAAAACATAGAGAGAAGCATGCTGGAGAAAAAAAAATCTCCTAAGAGCATAATCTTCAGACAATGATTATAGTTCATATTTAAAGAAAACATCATATGGAAAAGTCTAATTTAAGGGAATGGAAGATAATTGTGAAGACGAACAACACACTAGACAGCACAAGGAACCACAAAGGTTGACAGATTCAAAAGACTGATGTCTTCATAGCCTTCTCCCAAGGATGCACAGCAAGACTGGTTGTCATTTGCTAACTGTCACTGTGATGGAGAACTATCTTTCAAAGTAGAAGGAGAGCATAACAAGAAAGGACTAAGACATAATTCTAATTTAACTATATCTTTCTTTCTTACACACATGATTCATGTTCCTAATTAATGCCAATTAGAGCTGAACTCACTACTATACAGCAATTAATTCTTTTTTGGCATTGCAAAGAGTGTTATAAGTGCACATAAGGACATGACTACTAGTTATGAGTAACACTATGCTAAAAGGTAATTTTTAATGTCAGTGTCAGCATTTCCTTCCCTTAGTGAATTTTTAGACCCAACACATCAGAGTCTTTCTAAAATCACACTAGCTCAGATCTTATGCAAGAGGATTAATATTTTTACAAAACCTTGAATTCTTTTTTTCATACTGTGAAGTTCATCTTCACATGGAAAAGCTTTTAAAACTTCTGACTCTTCATAATCTGCAAATCTTCACACAAAAGCCTTTATCAAAATTACTCATCTATGGCTCAAACTTAAGGTCAGTTTCTGTAATTTCTTCACTAATCCAAGTTTGGATACTATATTTTAACTTGACTGAACTTTCATGTTCAGGAAAGCACTTAAAATGGAACTAAAAGGAGCATGGAAGTTCTCTCTTCACAAGAAGCCATATGGAGAAGCAAGAGTCAAGAGATACAAGTTACAGCATAAGAGATTTTAAAAAGTAATCACGGCAAAAGATTTTTTTTCAGAGAAAGCAGACATTTATTTGAACAACCTTCCCACAGACATGGCAGAATCCCCATCACAGGAGGTTTTGTGATCAGACATAGTGCTAGATAGCCTCCTCTGAGCTCCATTTCCATAAAAAGTTGGACCAGATGATTTTTAAGGTCCCTTCCAATCTAGACTATAATCTTATCAGTACTTAAAGAATAGGTTACTTTCATCTTGTGCTGTTGTTGAAAGTCTTGCCAGCTCTTTTCTCCTTGAAGTGCTGTGTCCAGTGTGTACCATCACCACGCTAGTCTGGTTACAACATTGTGGTATTTGTATAGACAGGGGTGAGCAATGCCCCAAATCAGCCACAAGACATTAGGCTCAAGCTTGTAAGTCTTGCTGGGCTGCTGTTACACATCCATTTTTGATCAGCTTATATTTGACACATCTCAGTCCTGTCAATCTGCAAAAAACCACACTGACAAGTTCTATGAGTACTTGTAATATGTATGAGTGGAAGAGAGTTGTATTTTGTAGAACAAATTACACAAATGGACATTTGAGCTGATAAATACCTAGACGAGAGATTTCACCACCTGGATGGAGATAAGACAAACATCACAGTTTTGAAAACTTCTTGGATATGATAACTGAGAGAGAATCTTGAATTTCAGACTACACTTTGGACATCATTTGGGTTGTAGGTATAGATGGAAGATGTTATCTCTAAAAGTAAAACATGAGAAAATGTGAATCCGTTAAGAGTATATCTATTGTTTTGTCCTCTGCAGAAAGGTGGCATGAGGCATAATATTTATGTGAGAAGAAGAAAACTGCTGAGATACCAATGCAACAACTTTAAAGCTTTGAATGATGAATAACAACACAGCTCAGAAGATAACCCCCAAAAACAGGAAGGGGTGTGCAAAAGCAATTAAGAGCCACTAACTTCAGTGAGTGGATAATAAGATTTCAGGAAGAGAACCACTGCTAAAGGCAACTGACTTAGTGATAGAGTACAGTTCTGAGTTTTGGGCTAATAAAGGTTATTACAAACTGGATCAAGAACAGCCTGGTAAAGTCCAAGGGGTAAAACAATCCTGAAAATACCTCAAATGGACTGAAAGAGAGAAAAATTATCCAGTGCTACAACAGACTACTTTCTGTTTATGCATAAGTAAGAAAAGTAGTAGGAGAAAAACAAAGATTAATGAGAAGAACAGAGTAGCCAGCAGCGTTCCTCCACACCTCTCCTGAAATCATAGGGTATGTCCCAATGGTGTAAATTATCATACTGCTACAAGCTTCAATCTTTTCTTCATTTTTCACATGTTCTGAAGGATTTCTAAACCTACAAAGGCTTATGGCTGTAGAGGAAGCTAACTTTATTTTCATGTCTATTTTGGTCTTAGCTGAATGCTGGAAATCAAGGAGTAAACAAGAATGGTTATCAATACCAGGATTAGTATTCCTATATGTGGCAAAACATTTTATTACATTCTGTGGGGATTTTTGTTTGTTTGTTTTGGGGGTTTTTGTTTGTTTGTTTTTTCTTTTTTTCTAGCATGATTCATCATTTCCTTCAGCGAATTACAGAAAAAAAATCCCATCAAAACACAAACCATATAAAAATAAATCCTTTTAAAAAAAGTATTTCCAGAAATCCAGGTGCACTGTATAAAGTAGATTTTCAGCACGTAATTGCCACAAACAAGATAGTAAGACTTTATACGATTTAGATAGCACATTGAGAAAATAATTTCATGGAGAATTCAGTAGCAAATTGGCATATGGAAATAAAAGTAGCAACAACCATTGTTCATATGCTGGCAGTTAATGATACAAAACAGTTTGAGATGGGCAAGCCTTAGGAGTTTCCAAACTTTCAAATTTGAGGGAAACCTCACAGTAATGTAGATGTTTCATGAGTATTTTCCCTTGTCCAAGAAGCCATCCCTTCTCTTTCTTTCTGTATCCACCACTTCCTCCACACAGAGATCTCTTTGCTATGATTTTCTGTTTTTCTGCTTGTTCTGAATAAAAGTTTTTCAGCTTTCTCTGCCACTTCATAAGTATGCTAAAAGAACAAAAAATACAGCTTTGGTGAAATGAAAAAGAGAAGTCCTGCCACTATGAGACAGAGCAAAGAATCTGACTTGGTCTTCCCAGTAGCTGCCGTGTAGGTACTGAGGGGCTGGTTTTATATCCCCCATATATGCGAGTTTATATCTTCTATGGAAGATATCAATAAGATTTATCTTATATATGCTGTACACCTTGTTTTAAGGACATACTCATTTACAAGAAATTATGGTAAACTCTTGATTTAACTAAGCCTTATTTTTTATGGAAAAAATATAGAAAATACTTTTTAGGAAAGAGTATTCCTAAAGATGTATATATTCTGATTCTTCAGGTAAGGGGTTCTACTGCATGTATGCAAGGTCAGACTTTGGTGACAGAACTAAATTTTTGAAAGTTAAATAAATATATGTGTGTGCATATATATATATATATATTTAAGTATAAATGTAGACACTTATGTGTATGGATTTGGACCTCTTATATTCATCACAGATGAAATCACTGCCTTGTCACTTTGATTTCTAGATTCAACTTTTATTAATTGAGATCCTGAGGCAGAGAAAGAATGCAATGCTCTATATTGCATAATTTGCTTATAAACAAAGAATCCAGAGACTTTCCATCACAGAATACAAAATGAAGCAAGCTAGCAAATAAAACACCTTACAGCAATATGCAATTGA
Source organism: Pseudopodoces humilis (assembly GCF_049639895.1). NCBI lineage: Eukaryota > Metazoa > Chordata > Aves > Passeriformes > Paridae > Pseudopodoces > Pseudopodoces humilis. The sequence continues at coordinate 30,226,219 of NC_142205.1, forward strand.
GGATATACACTTCAGGCACGAATGACCAGTGTATCTGCACAAATGCCCATCCTCAAAGGAAATTCAGCAGGGTGCCACCTTTGGTGGCACTGTTTTCAAAAACACAGCTTCAGGACAATGACATGACCTATTTCACAGCCCATGACATGAGTCATTTTTCCTTTTATGTTCACGGCATAGAGCTATGCATGCCTTATGTGTGACAAATGGAAATAAATTCCTTTTCTGAAAACAATTTCATAGCCAGTCCAGTATCTGTGTTAAGAAACACAGTTTCTTGCAAGAGTTTGTTTGCACAGAATTTTTTCGAACAAGTCTTGCCTCAGAGTGGAAAGAGATGAATGAAATCGGAAAGATTCTGAAGAGAAGGAAGAGATAAAAAGAGACCTAAAAGCAGAAATAATTAAAATATGGAAAAGAATGAAAGAGACTCTGAACTTCTTACAGAAAAAATAATAATACAAATAGCACACAGAAGAAGGATCATAGCTACAGATGATTAGCAAGGTAAAAAAGGCCTTCACAGGTAAGTCATAAGAAAACAGTCATATTCATCCGACAATCATGCTTTAGGACTATTATTTTAGCTGTTAATTTTTTTCTCCTTTTTTCTTAAATCTGTTAACACAAACCTTACCCAGCTGTGCCATTTATTCATGTTTCATGCTTGAACAAGGGTATTTGAAAACCAAAAAGTCTCTACTGCCTTATGCCTGTAATAACATGTTGCTTTGTCCCCAGAATATGAATTTATCTGGGCAATATTCTTTCTAGATATATGTGCTTTACTCTATGTTTCATATAATTTGCTGTACTATGCACTGTATCAGAAATTATGAAGAACTAATAAGCAACATACATATACATAAATCATTATTTAATGTAGTTGTGTTAGCTTGATCTTCACATTTGTTTCACTTCACTGATAGATGAAAATAAAAAGAAAAAAGACGATATGTCTCTTACTGAAAGAGACATATCTTGCTTGATGACATGCTTGCTTGATGATCCTTCTTACCTGGCTGATAGCAAAATTAGTTCTCCTTCCATGTCATCAAAACTTCCAGAGTCGAGGTCCTCACTTAGAGCATGAAAGATTGAATAGGAATTGCATAGCTTTACCTTAAAACTTTGTGAAGTTCGCTGCTTCCACTGGAAAGTTATCTTTGGGAATGTTAAGTGAGGCAAACTCATCACCAGGATTGAGAGTTTATTGCTGATTTTTCCCCTAAAGCCACCCAACAGATAGCAATCTGAAGCTGAATCACCTCAGCTGTTGAATAGATGGAGTGGTGCCTGGCTGGAAGCAACAGCAGTTTGATAGCGTGAGACTGTGATTTAGAGAAGTGAAGAAAAACTAATCCCCTCCCTAACACTGACTTTTACAGGCTAACTTTTTCAGACTAAATACTGGAAGTTATATACATAAATCCAAGAAACCTTGAAGTAAGTGTCTCCTCCCAGCCTTCTTTTCCACTAAGATGGAAAGCTGTGTGGTGGCAGCACTATATTGCTAAACAGCTGTTTCAGTTGGTCTGATGTACCAGCTTGTTGTGGGCATCTTCTGTGACCTTCTTGATGTTCCAATGTGCACAGTAGCAGTCCTATGCATCCCTTTGACTTGATAAAAAGAATGATATAATTGTCAATGTAAGTTTTCTCCAAAGGGAAAGCTTCACTTTGTTCCTTTGTCAATTCAGATCCACTCTAAAATAAATATTCAATAACATGAATATCATGTAATGTAATGTGTGCTATTTGCATTTAGAAATATTATATTTCCATGGTTACTGAATTACTGACTGTGATAATGTTTCACAAAATTACTTATAAATCAGCCATAAGGGAAAAGTAAAGAAAAATAAAATCCCAAACCCTCAGTAACCTGTCTTTACTAACTTTAGTTTGTTAGCTCTTCTCACAATGTAACATTTAATACAGATACTCTTCTCAAAAGAGAGCTTTAGAAATAATGTGCTGAGACTTCCTAGTGTGCCTCATCAACCCAATATACGGCAAGAGACTTATAGATTTGCTGTGGTCTTTCTTCAGTGTATGTAAGCTATTGGCAGCACGCCCAGCTAATTTGAATCTGATTACTGGCATAAATTCACTTGTCTGGCAAAACCTTTTAATAAAGTAGTTCAGGTTCATTTAAGTCAAAAAGATGCTGATTTTTTTTTCACATTTCAAGGCACATGAAAAAAAAGTGCATTTGAGCAGAGTTTACCTGTGTAGACAGCACATTGTTTGCATTGAACTTGTCATATCTGCTGGTAATCTCCTTCTGCCTCATACTCACTTAAGTATAAAAGGATTGTCTTGTATGTTATTAAGAAATGGGCTCTGAACTGATCCTGGTTGCCTGTTTTATTGCTAGCCCAGAGAGGACAGAATGCATTTGTCAGTATAAAAATTCATGTTTGGTGTTTTGCCCTTCTGTCTTCTGAGATCCCTCTTTTGGACTAAGAAAGACATGTCTAGAGGTTAAAAGACATGAGGCAGTGGACAAATTGAACTTCAGATTTGAAACACCATTTCAAATAAATTTTCTCTTTTCCCTATGGTGGTCTGTTGCAAATAAATCTTAGTCTAACAACTGCATTTGCACTAGCCCTGGGTATAAAAGATTAATAGACTTTTAGGGAATCTGAAGCCAGAAGAGACCATTAGATCATACAGACTGACAGTCTGTATATCTGAGGTCATTACATTTCACCAAATTGCCTTTGCATTGGATCTGATAGCTTCTGTCAGACAGTCTTCTAAAAAGAAAGACAAATAAGATTGTAAGACATCTGGATGTGCTGAATTTTATGTTAATAATGTGTATCCACAACTAAGCAGTGGAGGTAGGTGTGGCTTTTCTTTCTTGGGAAATGCCAGTTCTGATGACATTAGTTATTTGAGCTAAAGGTTTATTTCAATCATACTTCTTCTGAGAAAAAAAATGGCATTTGCATTTTCAAAATGAAAAAAAATGCTTTTTCTCTCCCGTTGACATGAAATAAAGTACGAACTGAAATCATGGAATCATAGAATGTTTGGGTTGGAAGAGACCTCAAGGATCACCTAGTTCCAACAGAACTGGACACAATGTTCCGTGTGGGGTCTCATGAAGCCAGAGGAGCAGAACCACCTCCCTCCACCATGATCATGGTTTCCCTGCAGCCCAGGATATGATATGTCATGTCAAGGTTTTCATCCACCAACACCCTGTAGTCTTTCTCCTCAGGGCTGTGCTCAAGCCATTTTCTGCCTATACTTGTGTGCCGAAATCCCATAGCTCCCAGCCCCAGAAACTCTTCCAACTAGCTCCAATTGCACTAGGGATTTTCCTAACCCAGGTGGAGAACTTCATGGCACAAGCCCACCTTGTCTATCAAGGCTGGTATCCCTTCCCTCCAGTGTGTCAACCAGACAACACATCTTGGTGTCAACACACTTGCTGTGAGTGGATTCAATCCCACAGTCCATGTCACTGACAAAGACGTTAAACAACGGCAGTCTCAACACTGACCTCCAAGGAATGTCACTTGTCACAGATTTCAACAAAAATAAGGCATGTTAAACGAACAATTCATAATTTTGATAGAGAGGATAAATAATTCCAATTAAAAATGATTTTTCAGTCTAGGCTTGATTGGAAATCAAGTTTCTTTTGGAAATATTCATCATGAAACCTGCTTTCTATTAGGTTTTTTTAGTCATCCAGATACTCTTGAAAAACAGGGGGCATGGTCAGGGCCAACTGCCTCTAAGTGACCTTACTGGAGCAAGGTATGACTGGACAAGATGATCTCCAGAAGTTCCTTCCAACCCTACCCATTCCATATTTTGGATTCTGATAGTAAACTGGGCTACTTTAATTCAGTGGTAATAAAACGCCCCTCTTATCAGCCAAAATATGTTGTAAGGAAATACCTCTGCATTAATTTAATTAGGCAAACTAATAGCTCAATTCTGAATTTCCCAGGATTTATTTAAAATAAACTGTCTAGGCCATAAAACCCTTGAGTAACCTCTTCTAAGATATAAATATTCCTTAGATCTTTACAGATTAATGGATGTAATATTTTGCTGCCTGAGTAATATCTCCATTCTTTTCTATTTCAAGTGCATAACCCAAAGAGTTAATCTTGTCATTCCACTTTGCAAATATAGAGCATGATATTTATTGAAGACTTCTGTTTGCATCACTCATCAATTTTATCAGCTCTTTCTTTCCTAAGACAATAGTTACTGCTAAAAATCTTTAACTTCTAATTGACATATAAAAAGTACTTATTTTCCTTAGCCTTATCCCAAGCAGAGTTCCCTTTGATAGGTTCAGCATCTCTAATAATTTCAGCGCATGACATAAAATTATAACAATTACAATGCATTTCCCCATAACTACATGCAGCTGTTTTTCTTACCCCCAAATAGCTGTTTTGAATTCATCTCAGAAATAAGATGGACATTTAACTGAAGCAGTATTCTTTCTTAATTGTGAAACTTTATCTTTTCTGTTGTGAGCATAATATTATACACTCCAAAACAAATAAAATAAAAATATATTTTACCTTGTATATAATTTCTCCTTACTGCATAGTAATAAATCAAGTACAATAGGACAAATTGTACCCTTCAAATTTGTTGCATTATAGAAAATGCACATTAAGTTTTGTATAAATCTTCCACTACAATATTAATGATAGGTTAAATATAATGGTACTCTCAAATGAGCAACCTATAAACTTGCACTTTCCTAATCTAAGATGGGAAGTGCTTTGTTTACAAGGTAAACTGCCAGGGCTTTATTGTGAAATGGTTAGAACTCTGGAATATGAAATTTCTAAAGATCTTTAATAGTACAAAAGACTCAGCTGTATGGACAAGGATAATTATGTCCATATTGGAATCCCAAGAAGTAACTTCTACATCCTCATCATCAATAAAATCAATTATCATACTAATATAACTTCCTGAAATACTATCTACTTGTCTTCTACACTACTGTAGACTATATGTCTTGAGAGCTATTGCCTGAAGGATATGTGAAGTGAAAACTTTTCTAGGTACATTGTTTCCCAATGCTTATTCTCACATTGCTAATCAGACATGACCTAAGTAGTTTGAGGTGTCATGGCACAGGATACAGCAGAGTCTATCTCATGTGCCTTCATGTTAAAATATTCAGTGTATGTTTTGATATGAAAAAACTTAAAATATAAATTATAAATGTTTATATAATTCAATTTGTTCTCAAGTCAACGCATTACTAATTGTTTCCTTGGTTTATCCTCTACTGAATATTTTCTTCCTTTTGATGCAGCGTGTATCAATCAGATAGCTCTCTTGGTTCTCAGTTACTGTAACAAATTTGCCTAATGTCTTCTCTACTTGTGCGTATATTTTCATGTGAAACTCAAAGCAGAAATATAATTTTAAAAGAATCCAGACTCAAAAGTCTGGTTGTCTAATTAAACACATATTAAAATTTTTTGAGAGATTTGCTATTATTGGGCAATAGGACGTTTCCTAAGTCTAGTCAAAATACATTTTAGAAATCACACAGTATAACTCCCCTGAAAAGTTGCTTTGCTATGACATGATTCAGTCATTTCTCCTCCAAGTCTGAAACTTTTCTTTTCCCATCCTTCCACTATCAGGAGTTTGTTTATTCAGGAACAGAGAAAATGAAAGTTGTGTGTAGAGCTTTTCAAAAGCATTGTGACAGTGATAATCTACTAGCAAAGACAGTGAATGAGCACATAGCTTTGGTTGACATGATAACTGTCAAGCTGCAGAGATGATATTTTTATTCAGAATATAAAAACAACCATGTGTTCCATGTGGAATTCCATCTTGGAATCTCTCACCTAGATACCCTCTGAGCAGGCTGCAGCACAGGAGGCCTGGATGTGTGTTTGCAAATGGATTCTCAGCCAGAAGTTGGGTTGAATTGTGTTGGACCAGCCTGACGGGTAAAATCACCCGTGGGCTACAGTGCCCCAGAGATGCAACTGGTGTCTGCCCTGATGAAATTTAGGTGTCCACTATGCCAGAATATGGCATTACATTCAAAAGGAGATTAGAACCAAATATGAGGGAAAGACAAAAGTTTATGCAAAAGATGCAGATTACCAGATCTGTTAACAAACTAGTACAATATTTAAATACAATTATAACTCTGACAAGGATGATGTTTAAAATATTGTTACTTTACAAGGAATGACAAGCAATTCTATGTAAATTCTCACAGCAGTTTATAGCCCTCTGCACGTGAAATAATTTTGACTTTTCATTAAAAGACAAAAAATAAAATTCTATTTCTCCCTTTGCGCAAAAATATTAAGAACATTCAGTGATGGTTTCCAATAAAATATGAATTTAGGTTCCCCCAAGAATAAGTTATGTCTCTGATCAGTGCTAAATATTATTTTTATACACAAAAATGTTGTTCTTTAATAACTGTTACTTCATCTATTATACTAGAAGATTGACAGATAAAGGAAACTGCACATAGATAATTAATATTTCTGAAAGGTTTGAAAAGACTGAGTATGAAATTTGTGGTCTAAATAACTGATATTTTTAGATGCATATATAAGCTTAAATGCATTAATTGTTTACTAAACTGCATATTCAATATAAATGTTATTTTGAAAGAAATATATAATCTAGCATACCCATTAAAAAGTCTGACATACAGTAATTATGTCCCAGCTGATACAAGTTAATTCAATAAAATTATCAGTTTTGCAAGTAACATTAGCATTACACAGTATAAAATGTGCACCTGAAAACGTATATGAGCTGCTTTTTTTTCGGAAAGAAAACCCTCTAAGGAATAGATTAGGATTTAGACTGAATTACTAATTCATCTAAGGATGAATTTTGCAAAAAGGAAAAATGGATCTTTTGTACTTTGTTTTGAATCGTATCTCATTGGTTTGTTAAGCTACTATGAGTTTTTTTAAACTGAAATGCAAGTATAATTTAAATGCTTTGAAAAATGTGTTTTCTTTTACTAATGCATTGCTTACATAACTTTTTTTATAGAGATATAAAATAAAAAATACTGAAAAAAATACTTTAATCTCTGCACGTGAGTGAATCTGTCAGCTCCGTTTCATCATGCAGTTATAAAAGGTAGAACTACTTAATGGGATTAATATACAGACATCTCTGAGGGCCAATGGCTACTATTTACACTGGTTCATAGATTATAGTAAGAGCTTTTTTGTTTGGCCAAGGAATGCAAGTCCACGAAAACTTTCATAACAGCCTGCATTCATTGGCAATGTTAGAGCTAATATCACGCCTGGTATGTGCTCATTAAGTTCATCACTTTGAGTGGCACCTTGACGTTTACAGCCTCTGGAGGTGAACTAGATGAGGCTATTTACCCAAGACAGCAGTTTATGCCAATGTCATTTTTCTGTATAAAAGAAGCAAGCCTCGAGCAGTTGAACAGAAGGAAGAACCAGGGACAAAACCGTTGAAAAAATTAATTTTGTCTGCATTTCAGTCTTCAGTGTGATAAAGTCAATGGAATGTTAAGAAGCTTAGTTACTAAGTCATTTGGCAATTCTCACATTAAAATTTTGACTTATAAAGATATATGGGTACATGCTGGTTTCAGTCACTTAAATGTTACAGTCTGACAGCTAAATCTGTTTGCTACACTAAAAACTGAGTTGAGGAATTACAGAAGACTGTGAACAAAGCTATTCATAGTTGCACACAGACCACGATCTCTATTTGCATGACTGTATCTAACAAAGGCAAAATAGTTTAAAAGACTTATTCACTAATCAATTTATTAATGATTGCCCACTTGAATATATCCTATATATACAGCCTGTGTCAACATTTACATTTACTATTCCAAAACAAAATGACAAGACAGTGCCCTTAATCCACGATTTTTGCTTTACTATAAAATTTATTACAAAGGCAAATATGAAGCTCTAGATAACAACTGCACTTTGCTTAAGTCTTGCCTAACTTAGGGAGCTGTAGTTAAAACAGTCTTTGAAGGGATTTAAATCACTTTAAAGTTACTGTGGTTCCTCAGTATTTCCTCCATCATAACACAAATGAAATAAATTGGAATTAAATGTCATACAAACATCAAATTGTTGAGATCACACATGTCCTTTTTGATCACTAGATCCAGCAGGGTCTCAATGGTTCCTTTGAGTCTGATTATGCTGAAGAACATACACATGGAACACCCGTGCCTATAAAGTAACAGAATGCCCACATCCCTGTGCCACAAGGTGCTTGCTGCTTTCTTTTAATTTCTTCTGGTTGAAATAAGATACTAGGAACCATAGGCTATTGTGATAACATAAAAATACCCGAACATGAAGCAGATCAGAACTCTATAGTCTATATATATATATATGTAAAAAAAATTATATATATAAAATAATATATAAATATATAGTGTATATATATAAACATATACTATATATATAAATATATAGTATATATATAGTGTGTGTGTATATATATATAAAAATAGTAACCTGGGTTTTTATTTCTTTCTTCTTTCTCCTCAACGATCATTTATTTATTTGTTTACAGGAATGAAAAAAAGACCTGGTAGTGTCTACCCTCATCTTTTTTGAGAAGAATTTTAGAAGATTGCAGGGTTTTGGAGGATTCTGTACTCTTAGGTTACACATTCATATACTAATCAGTGAATGTCCTGGAAAGCTCTATTTCTAATAATAAATGAATGCACCATAAATTTTATTATTTAGAATTTTATCATCAATATGTACATATATCCAAAGTTTTTTGCTTCATTTTGAGTTAATATATAAATATATATATTTGTACAGAAGAAAAGCAAGAGAGAAAAGAAAGAAGAAATACCATTCTTGTCAGTCAGAATGTATTGTGGACACATACATTGCTAAACATGAAAATGCCTGTGCTGGAATTGTAAGATCTGCCATACAGCAATTTTCTTGAAATGCACCAGTAAAAGGGACATTGACCCATTTTGTCTGTGCAAAGGGCCACCCACCTAAGGAGTTGTTTTTTTCCTTCCACTCATCATTTCCCATCATCTCTTCTCTTGCATTGACACACTGCACTGAGTTTCAGCATTTTCCTTGGTAGCCAGTACAAAACCATGGTCTTCAGAATTGTTCCTTTCTCTGATATCTCTCCATTTACATTAACAATTCTAGAAAGATAAGTAGAGAGCTGTCAGGAAAAAAAATAAAAATAAAAGATTAAAAAACCCCAATGGAAAATAACTACTAAAACAACAAAAAACTTTGTGAAAACTGTTAACAACTACTTCCTGTTTTCTTTTGCCCAAATTCTTTCCTTAATGCTGTTCACTTATATAATTATACATTATTACTGCTTGCTCAAAGGGCCTTATGCTTTAAGACACTATCTCTCTGAAGCCCATCTATTTGGTTTAGTTTATATTGTTATAACTGCAAGAATGTGACTCAGAAAAGTGTTAAATGAAAACTAATATTACATTTTTTTATTTAAATAACTTTTTCTCCTGGGTAATCAGAAGTATTTAATTCCAAAGCATTATGGTTTGAAAATTCACCAAAAAGAAATGGACCGCACACATACTCTATCTTCTGAGTAATTTTTGCTTAATTTACTGAAAAAAGAGTAAGTTTTACTATTTCCAGTTCTTGGAGTCGATCAATCCATATATTATTCCACCTCATTCATCTTGATGAAAAGAACTAGCAGGTAAATTCTTACTCAATGACCAAATCCTCTTTGAAAGGATTTGTCCCCCTAAGAAATCAAACAGCGTATTACTATTTGATTACAAAACAAACAGTATTTGTTCTGGGTATGTGGAGAATGTCATTTATTCACTCAATGTCAGCTTCTACCTCAAACAAAGTGTGACATTATTGTGTTTGATGACTATCATGATGATATGAGATTTGGTTGGTATATATAGCTGACTTTATATTGCTTTAAATTTTTAAATGTGTTGACTGTGAGCAAATGTTTGCCCAAGAATTTTATTATTCAGAAAGAAAATAAAAGGTTACTTGTGAACGAAATGGGACTGCTTCGAGAAAACATTTTTTTCCTTTTTCTATATCTCATCACTGATCTTTGATAGCCCTTCCTTTTTTTTGGCTCTTGAAGTTCCACATAAACAGTGTAGGCTAGAAACATGATATGTACAGAATACAACAGTCAGGAATTAATTTTTTTCTCAAAGGCAGAGGAACATTTTCAAATTCATCACTGCTGAGACTATTGAAATGAATAGAACAGCACCAAATATGCTTTTTAGTGTATTTAAAAAACAAGGGGGAGCAGACGTCTTGGTTCTTGTTGTTTGTTGCTTTTGTTTGTAAATAAATTCAGCTAATGTAAGAACCTATTTCCCAGTCTTGCAAGAGTAGAGCCATGTTGGTATAATGTGCTGGTCAAGTTCAACACAAGCCAAATTACAGCTGTAAGTCAAGATTTTTGAAAACCCATTGGATTAGTGAGGGCCTTAATTAGCTGCCTAACCTGTATTTATCCTTTATTTATACATAGTATATTTATCCATATTTACTATTTATCCATAGTAACTGATAGGAGAAAGGATATAACAATTTTTTAGATAGTTCTCAGAATGTGGAATTCTGCCTTATGTAAAATTAGGGCATGGAAGTTACCAAGGACATCCAAAAATGGGCATTTGTGCCAGTTTTATAAGTATAGTTTTTGCTAGGTTGCCATCCCCTCAGTAGGAATTGAGTGGCTAACCTTATAGCTCAGAAAGGATACTGGAGCAGAAATTTGAACTTATGTAAGGAATTATACAACAGTACTCAGTGGAAAATATACAGTCTTCTAAAGAAAAACAATGTTTTGAAAGTCTTAGTAAAAGCTAACTGCTTTCTAGACAGAACTATCAAAAGTGTAGCTAATGAGCTGTTGCAAATATTTACTTCATTCATATCCAGAGTACCAGGACCACTTTTGCATTCCTGGGTATGAAGTATTTCATCACATAGTGTGCATCTAGTTTATTGGTGGTACTCATGGTACATATTTTATGATGTGCACTCCTTTATTCAGTCCTATTTAGACGGAATCTGTTCTTTACATGGATTTTTTTTTTTGTGGGGCTTTGTTTTGGGGTTGTTTTCAGATACTCTCTGCAGCAAATTAGAAAAATCTGTGACATGTATGAAGACATATATGAAAGTAAAATATTCTGTAAATAACTTATGGTTATATAAAACATGCAGCTTGTAGACTAACACTAAATGTCTTGTTCAACATTTAACATTACCATGCATATTTATGTCGGAAAAGTAATTTCAACTATTCATCTGATTTCAACATAAAGCCCATGTAATTGGCAATAAAACAAGTGAATAAGTTTCAGTAAATTCTATATGTTTAAAATATGCTTACCTGGACATAAAACCTTTCTCTGTATATGCCACAGAAAATGTGGGTTAGGGTTAGGGTTAGGGTTAGGGTTAGGGTTAGGGTTAGACTTTATTTTCATCTGATTACTTCATTTTACTTTAAATAGTTTATGGAATATGAACATGTGTAATTCTGGAAAATAGGACATATGTTATACAGCATTTATTATAACTAAGGAAAGAAATTTATATGAGGTGAATGGATTGTACACTACTTACTGAGTAGGTGACTAAAAATTTGTTGTAAATAGAACTTATTAGGTGATTGACACAGTGTCTTTCCTTAAGGGAATGTGTCAGTATATAACTTCTTGGTATGCTTAAAAGCATGGCACCTTCTATCAGCTCACATTAATGAACACGATATGCTTTACCTATGGTTTACCATGTCCAGATGGAGAGATGCTGTTTAGCATATTGTGAGTATCAGCATGGAGTGAAAAAAACTCTTAATAAAGTGCTTTAAAAATTTTAAATATTGAAAGATTCATAAAATATTCAATTTCTTTCTAAGACAAAATGAAAGATGAAATTAACAAAAAAAACAGATTAATCTGGAATAATAGAGAAGATGGAAAGAAAAAGGAAAAGAGAAAACTTACCTTTAACTGTGGAAAGTGGAAAGCTTGAGAAATAAAATAATAGATTCTTATATATGTGAAATATTTTCAACAAAACATGTAAACTGGGATTCGTTTATTTATAGCTCATGTTCTAAAGAACTATATAGTCTATATCCTTACAAGATCACTTGAATATAGTCAAGAAAAATTTATTTCCGGAAATTTCATTCACTGAAAAATAAGTCTTGAGATTTCCAAGTAGATACGATATTAACAAGAGTGTTCCAGCTTTCTAGCAGAACACTTCAATTAAATCTTATGGTTTAGTAATGACCAATGAGTGGGAAACTCCCCAATACCACAAAAAACTTTTAATCATAGTCCCTTAAACTGCTGAAGGACCATGGCAAGAATAAAGGTAGAACAAAAATATGGAATAGATAATACAGGATGAGTGGCATTTACTAAGCCCATTTTTCATTTGAAAACACCCTCTTTTATGAAATATTCTGTTAGCTGTTCAATTTCTTGAAAATATTGTGTGTGGTGTTTCCTTATTGCTTTGCAAGATAGTGACATTTTGGGTTTATGTGTTCTTAGAAGACATTAGAACCCCATGTTTAACATCCCAGTCTTTGTTAGAAACCTTCCCTTTTATATATATAAAAGATAAGTAAGATTTTTTAAAAAGCAAAACCCTAACAACCCTAACCAGCATGAAAAGACAGGGACAATCCATACTTTTATATTTGTAAATAAATATTTTTATTTTCTTTTTTAATTTAATTTTCTTTTTCTTTTATATACCAATTTCTATGCATTTACATTCTTACTGGGTCATGGATTGAACCCTCAGTCCTTGAATGTTTTGCTTCATCTCTGTAGTCATTAATTCTTGCAATCCCATGATAATATGAAACAGCAACTCAATTTAAATTATGAGATAGTACAGATCATTGTTTCCCTACAGTTTATCCAAATGCCTTGTTTTCTCCATATGCATTTTAGACTGCAAGTTCTGACATGTAGGTAATTAGTATTCCCCAGACACTTATCATACAAGTCTGTAGAGCTTTAACTAAACAAAAGCAATATGAGAAAGCTGTGCAGAGGTGGAGTTATAATTTACACAGATGTATACACATCTAGTGTGCATACATAGGCATGGGCAGAGGATGCCTTCTGCCAAGCTGGAGGTTGTTTTAGTCAGTTGTTCCTTCTTTTCTAAGTGCTCTTCTTGCTTTGGAACTTAAAGAACTTGAACTCCAAAGACTTTAAGAGTAGTTTCTGTAAAAATACAAGAAGTAAATATAATAGAAACCTGTTTATTGCTGGGCATTTAACTGGGCATCATTTTTTGGGTTTAAGTAACCATAAGAAATGGAGAGACTTATGAAACTCCTGATTACATGTACAGTTAAAATTTCTCAACCAGATGTTTAGCCCCAATGTTTTTGTTTTGCACAAAAATATTATTTTCCTTTTAGATAATATCATTAGAATTAATTTGAAAAAATATTCTACCCCAAATGAAATTGTTCATTCATCTTGTACTCTGGAAAGACATTTATGACAAAATGTGAGCAGAAATACAAGTGATATGAGACATGGAAAACCTGATTTATGCAGGGAAAAAGAATTCTCCAAGATGCTCCACTTTAAAGGTTTAGCTACAGACCTCTGGCCTCAGCCCTAGAAAAGCGAAGCAGAAAAAAAAGCAAACGCTTTTCTGTAATAGGAAGAAAAGAAATGGTTAACATTCAGTGAAAGGTTTTTGCCCAGAGTGTCGAAGAAAATTAATCACAGAAATAGAGGTGTCAGCATACTGTGTAACTTAAGATATTGTGTACTGAATGACATAGCTACACTCAGGGTGCAGCACAGCTTCCAGTGAACAGTGTTCTAACTGTAATGAGTATTTCTCTGTGTGTGTGTATGGGGACATGTACAGAGGGCAGAAGCAAGGCTAGACAGATGTAGAGAGTAAAATGTTCTTCCACTGGAAACCTGTGAAGGAAAAGACTAAATGATACAACTAGCTCAAATGTATCATTTAGATTCATAGCACTTTAGTTTTCCTTTCAATACATAGATTCTACATTATGGGTCCCCCCAGGGAAACTACAGAGCTTCACGATGTGCATGACTCTATTGCCAGTTTCTGAGTTTTCTGTGGTCGATTGACTTTGCAGTATAAAGGAGACAGCAACTGGCTCTTTGAGTAAAATGGAAATCATGGAAATTTGAATAGTTTTACCTCAGATGCCCAGCAAATGAGGCTGAACAGGTTACTGATGATTCACCCAGATAAATAGCGATATTGTATTCAGTGTGTCAGAGAGAAGTAGTGTTATCATCAGTAGGGTATCAAAAATGTTTAACGTGTATAAAATATACAAGTGTTTGGGCCAATTTAATCAAAATAATGTAATTTTGTTTCCAAAAGAATTTTTAAATCAAATTGTAAACCAACACATTTTATTCAAAATTTTTTTCTTTCAAAATTTCTTTCAAAATTTCTTTTCTTTTTTCATTTTTTCTGATTTATTCTTTAAATCAGATGTCTTCATCTCTGGTGATTTTTATTTGGACAAGAAAATAATTTTTATTCCTGAATTGTGTTCTACTACATTCTGCACCTAAATTGAGATCCCACTTCTAAATCCCTTGCTCCGTTTTATTATGGTAAATTACTATTTCCTTTAATGTATGCAGCTTTGTAGATGTTATTTTAAAAATATAGACCTGCTGTCCTTGAGCATATTTTCTCTCTTTTGGATATTTTCAAAGTCTTGTTTGACTTGTCAGTCTCTTTATTGGATTAGTTACACAAATCACATGCTACTGGTATTTTATAGGTGTTTATAACACAGGACTGTGACATTTCTCTGACATTATTTCATTATAATTTCTCTGATTTCTCTGACATTATAATATGACATTATTTCTTTTTAATCAGGTCCAGAGTAAGAAATGTTGTTAAATATTTGACATGCATATTTTTCTGGTTTTCCAATTTAAAAAAGTAAATGTCAACAGATTATATCAATAAAGTGCTTTACATTTACAATTTACATTGGTGCTTTAGGTGTAAGTCACTGGCAATTGTCGTGTTGCCTTACTAGTGACCTCATATCCTATTTTTAGAGACAGATCTTTCTAAGGAGACATAAGGGTCTTTTCTCTTTTTTATTATTTCTTTTCCCCTGGGGTCATTTTGTGGTAAACAGAAGCTCAGGTGTCTAGCTGTTCAGTCTTTTCTTGTCAAGCAGTGCTCCTTCAGATACTTTAATGCTTTTTGCTAAAAGAGAGAGTGTGAAGGAGTAAAAGACGACAGCTCAGTTAATATTTCCCTCAATTTCTACAGTCTGGTAGACTTATGTCTCAGATGTAGTGCCTAGAGCACCACTATTCATTTGCATTGTGCTTATTTATTTTTTCAGCCACCCCAAAGGATGGGTGCTGTGTTCTGTGATGCTTTAGTAATGGGGCTATTGCAGACACTGTGTTGAGCTGAGTTCAAGAAACTCTTTCATCTGACTGATTGTGCTGCCAATACAGAGCCAATGTCCTCTTGTGACAGCAAAATACTGACCAGCTGTAATACCTTTCATGCAAACTCATGCTCCCTCTGACTTGTGAAGAAATGCCATGGACAAAATCATTCTGCCAGTTTGAGCTAGAGTTACTTAGAGTAAAAAAAAAAGAAAGGGAAAGAAGAAAAGAAAGAAAATGGAGTTCAGATTTTTGTTTTCCTAATTTCCAAGTTTATTGAACCAGCAATGAATGCTGTCTCTGAATGAATTTCCAACTAACATGGAAGTGAGACACAAATTAAAAGTAGATGTGCAATTCTGCTTTGTAGTACAGAACATAAAACTCTTTGCCTGTGAATAGGAAAATCTGGGGTCAGTGAGTCATACAAACATGTTTCAGAGTATGCTGGAAGCTATTGCAATTATAAAATGTAATAAATGTTTGACAATAGGTATTGACCTAACTCCCCAAAGACTATCAAAGATTAAAGTCAGGCTGCTTTGTGTGGCTTAAAATATTTTCAACAGCTTTTTGTGTTAGTAAGAGAACAGACAGCATCATAAAATAAAGCTTTTTGGTAGTCTAACCCAGAGGTCAAAAAGGTGTAGAATGAAGTTATCAGCATCTATCTACAGAAGTCATGAGTGAATTGTGCTTGGTGATTTCATGTCTGAAGTTCCAGCAGTGGACATAAAGCAGTACATTGGGTGGCCTTGAAAAAAGGTAGGAAGGACTCCAAAGGCAAATTTAAACACAAATTCTTCCTATGTTTTTCGTTTTGGTTTTGTTTTTTTTCAGCTTGGAAAGCCTAGGCTTAAATTTCCAGAATTACAAGCTTCTAGAAATGGTTATAAAATCATTCTGAAACTCATTAAGGTCTATATCTATGATATCTATATCTATCAATCTATCTATCTATCTATCTATCTATCTATCTATCTATCTATCCATCCATCCATCCATCCATCCATCCATCTATCCATCTTTATTTCTATCTCTCTCTATATATCTATCTGAACTATTGAAGAGGTTGTCTAAAACATACCTTAAAATTTTCTTAATATTCAAGAAGGAAGCTGTAATTCCAACTGATCAACATGAAACTTTCAATTGGTCCAATGATTACCAATCCTAAATTGAAGCAGAGAGCAGACTTCATGTTAAAACTAGTTAATGTCACAGATGATGCCCTTCCAGATGGTTATTTTCAGCTATGAACTTAAAAGAAACTTACTTGCACTGAAAATTGTATTTCCGATATACTTCATACCACTTGTTGCTTTAATGTTCTATAGTGTAGGTACCATTTTAAGAGGTTCTGAGCTGATGTAGCTGATATAACTTTGTAAGCTTCCAGTTTATCTTCAGGAAGCCTGATTTGGAAAAAAATAGTAGATGTCACCGTGCTCTAAATTTTAGATTTGTATATATTATTTAATTTCCCATGGAAAATGTGAAGATTTGAAACTGGAGAAAGTAGTTTAATAAATGAAGTCTGGACCTCAGAAGTTTAGGGCTAAAGTTTTTGAAACTATTCCTGTTTACCGCTGCTGAACCTGGTAATGGAACCCTTGTTGAAACAAATTTGCTCTCAGATTTTTGGTTCAGATGTGAAATTCCTGTGCTTGAATATGCATTCCAAGTCTATTAAAACCTCTGAAATACCTTTTGTTTAAATATAGAATGGAAATATTAAACTTTACTGTAGAATTTCCTTTACAGCTTATTTTCGGAAAAAGGCCCAACTGCAGCCCCTTTTGGATTTAATAAGTCTTGTCAGCTCTTTAGGGCATAGTTGTCGTCTTTTCTCACTGACAAGTGTTCAGGGGAATAATGACCCTTCTATTATTGTTACCCATTTTTTGCCTGTGCAACTCTTTTATAAATCTACCTAAAGTTTTAAGAATCCCAAGATTTATCATTAAAATTTATAGAGGTGGTGTACTTTATGTTATTTCTTTTATTTTAATTTTAGTCCATGTTAAAGATGAGAATTTGGTTCTCTTAGAAGATAATAAAAATTTGAATGCAACAACTTCCTTACCTGGGTTTTCCTTCTTCCTTTAATTTCAGTATATTTAAGTATTGCTCTGTTCATTAATTTTTGCTGAAACATTGATTCTGTAAATTCAAGCCTAACTGTAGATATTAGCATACAGCATTCTTTTTTCTCAGAGGGTAAAATATGACCTCAAATGGAATTCAAACAAAGGATAAATTATTAGTAGCATGGGAGTTTACGATTCATTTTTACAGTGATTTACTTCTCAAGCATTGGTAAGTGTATCATCAAGTTCCAGTTATATGATTTATCATACATTCAGAGATAAAATGTGGTTCTGATATTGCATGACTGCTTCAGGAAAAATGCAAGTGTCACAGAATTTTTGGTTTGTGTTTGTGAAAACAAAAGCCTCATTTTATCTGAAGGGGCATTGTCAAGTTTGCAAAGGAATTTGTCAACCCAAAATACAGTTTTAAAAACCCCCACTACAATAAAAGAAAATATTTATTAACCTTATCATCTCCTCATTAGCATCACTGATGTGAGATGGGAGCATTACTAAAATGTCTCATTTGCATTTTGCATATCAAACAAAAGCAGATTACTTTGTTTAAATTACAGCTAATATCATTGTAGTGGTGTTATATATTAGAAATTGATTACCTTGTTTCTTCTGTAATGGTCTCATTATATTTGATTTTTATGCCTCATTTTTTTCTTATTGAAATAATGGATGCACAACAGTGAGATTATTAATATTTTATACACATTATCTGTTTCCACCTGATATTTCAAATTAAGCACATAAACTAGTCTGACAACAAATAAAGGAAATTTGACTTCAAACATTGTCTGCCTGAATAAAACAAACCTGAGGTTGTGACAGCTCGGGTTGGCTACAAAGAGAAAAAAAATAATATCCTATATATTTTCAAAAAACAGTAAACCTGTAGACTGAGTGTATAGAAAGGAACAATTCAGAGTAATGATCAGGGTACATGATATTTGCAAAGAAACTATTAATGGGTATAAAAGCAGAAAACTGAGGGAAGGAGAGTCTGAGAGCAGGATATAGTACAAACTACAGAACCAGAACAGCAAAATACACTGCTCTTCATAATGGGAAGGCTACCTTTGGTCAATTTTAGAGGTCTTTTCTTGATTTCTGATATTTTCTTTTGGGTTGGTTTGTCTGTCTTTTTCAATTTAATTTGGATCATCAAAAGATTTTTTTCTGTTCTGATGTCTAGTTTTTTTGATCTTTTTCTATGGTGTATATAATTACAATTTTATATGTGTTAAGATCAATTCTACATCTGCTGCTTCCTGTGAAGTGTCTTACTCTAAGAGTGACATTGATCTGAGTAACATGAGCAAAGAGTTACCTATCTTTTTTCTTCTGTAGCAGCCTAGTAAGATTTATGAATGCTCTGTAGTATTTATAAGATATTCATACCAATATCTTTACTGCGTATCGGCTCAAACACTCTGCAACTCGTAAATAAAGCCTTCTAGTCATTTAACTATTTCCTCCAATTTCTTGACAAACTTCTTCTATCGAGGTGCCCCAAAGTGTGCATCATATTGTAAATGTGTGGAATTAGTGCTATACAGAAAGGGATCTTTATCTCCCTTTCAATGAAGTAAAGCAATTATGTATTTCACTATCAGTATTTTTATGTAGCAGGCCAAAATATGCTGGTTTTGTTTGTACTATATAACCTTTCAAGATCATATTTCTTTTTCTTGCCAAAATTGTGCCTGTTTTCTACAATTTTACCTCCTTTAAAGTATTCCCTACTGTTAAGTATAACAAAACTTTTAGAATTCATATAGTAAATTTTTAGGATGGATTTCTTTGTTTCCTTCCTTTCTTATAATGCTTTGTTGATGGTCCTCTGATGTCTGCAGCTTTTTCAACATGAAGTTCTTCTTAAAGCTTCCATTACTTCGTTTATAACTTTTGCATGTATTTTTTTTTTGAGTTTTATAGGAATCTAAAAAAAAAATAAAATTTATGATCATACTTTGATTTAACAAAGAGCCTAAATTAGAGTCTAACTCCTTGATTTAACAAAGAATCTAAAAATAGACTCTTCCTTACATAAACCCAAGCCTAGAATTATCATCTATACACCTTTATTTACACAGATAATCAAAAAGACATTTGTCCTTTAATTTGCTTTAATGACACTTAATATACAAACCAGCTGAAATTACTTTTACTACCTTATTTTCATGGTAGTGTGTATCTTTTATTAAAATCAAAGGAATTTCAAAAGCAATTTGATGTTGGAATGTTCTGTCGAGGGATGTATTGGGTTATCTATTGTGTAACATTTTGACATCAAGACAAAAAAAGCCACTCTTGGAAGAGGTAATGCAATTAGTGGGCTCTACACAGGAAGAAAAAATATTCTGTAGCTAGAGAAGTACAGAAGATGGAACTATGTGACCCTAAAGATTGGATTTTTCCCCAGATTTCCTTGTGGTTTCGAACAAATTAAACTATAAAAGGTTGTCTTGAAATTAAAGTTATGGCAGCATTGAGACCAAACATATTACAGAAGTTTTTCTATGTTAGGCAAGCCATTCGGTAGTTCTTATTGAAAAATTATTTAAAAATGCTGTTAACTTAAATGAGATAGCATTTTCATGATTAGCATTTTGGTGACTTTTTAGCACATGAGAAACTGAAATATTTTTAAAATACAGATCATGGTCAAATCTACTCCAGCTGGTACTTCAGTCCCTTTTTAATTATGTTCAAAAATCTCTGCAGCCAGTAATGTTTTCAGGTATTTTGCAAAACTGCTTAATTCTTGATTCTACCAAAAGGTCACAGTCAGGCAATTACAGTGAAATGGTTCCCAGTTCTTTTTTTCAGACAGCTGAGAAAACTGTGAGTGCTGTCTTACACTAAATACTTGTTCTCAGCCTTTCCTCTGCAAGTACATAAACACTAACTTGCTGTCTCTCTAAAGCCTGGCTTAGACACACCTGAGGCAGCTGTGGACAGTGGCAGAAAAAGTAAGGCTCAACTTGATCCATTTCATGAAGGACCTATGGGTATATCCCAGACATGTTCTTATCTGATTAGGATGAACATAAGGGTGGAGTTTTCTAAAATTAAAATATATTCATGTGTTTGTGTGTGTTTGTATGGATTTATATTACGTATGTTATATATCTAAACATTTATGTATGCACATATACATTTAACACTGTCACATATGGGCCATGCAGAGTTCAAAAGATAATTAATTAGATTCTTATGCCAAAACATTAACTCACAGATCATATAGGTGGATATTCAGACACTGCTTAGACCTGAATCAAAACACCTAGAAACTTGAGGACTACAATTTAACTCAAATGTTAGAAATTACTGGATTTAGTCACCATGACAAACTCCCTCAGATGCTGAGAAAAAAAAAATATTTCAAAACCGCAATAACTGCATCTGGTATATTTCCATTAGAATTAAACTAGAGAGGTCTTTGTCTTGCCTTCCCACACAGCTTGTTGGGAGTTCTCTGCCTGAGACTGCCTTTTCCCAGAACTTATAACTCAAGCTTTTTTCATTAGACAGAACCACTTCATGAACATTTGCATCATCTTTAATAAGCTATGGGTCCTCTGAAATCTTCCCCATAGTGCTGGCATTTAATCTTTCTTTCTGCAACTTATTTTCTTCATGTCAAAGAAGTAGTTTTATCCTATTAACTGTGGTCAGCTAACCATAAAGATAGATTAATACTGGTAGATGAATACAGGAGAAGTGATGGAACCCATCTGTGAGAGAAAGCAAGGGAAAAGGAATGTAGAACCATCCCAGCTGCCAGCAGACAGGTATTAGATCATCACAGTAGCAAACCAAGTATTGTCATTCATAGTCCTGTTACACAAACTTTTTTCTACTGAATCTAGTATTTTACATCACTGTGAACATAATAAACTTATTTTAGACATACTGTTAAATAGGATAAGAAAATAAACACAGATGACCATTAAAATCTCACATTAATCACGTTGGGATGATAATAGATTTGATAAATTATTGTCAAAATCTTTATTCTAAATATAATGCATGCATTCCTAGTGCATATACATACGTTTGCACAAGTCCTTGTATATGCATATGCAGTATATAATATATCCATACCATGTACATATGTTTAGTGTATGACAAATATTTCCATATAATAATTAAAAGTTGTTTTTTGTTGGTTTTTTTTTACTATTGCTATGTTTACTTTAAGAATTTAATTAATTCAGATTAATTTCTGAAACCAGACTTTCTGGATAACTTTCTCTTTTTTTTCTGTGAATCAACATCCATCAAAGTGTGCATGTTTATGCAAATATGTAAACATATTTTATGAATTGCTCTAACATATGCAACTACAATTTATAGATAGATAGAACCACTGAAAGAATTGCAAACTATATTTCTTTTAACCTATACCTGTAGAGTATTTGTATTATTAATATTTAGTGGCAGATAGAAAGAAAAGTTTACTGGGGTTTTTTTTTGATTGATTGGAATAATTTACGCTAGAGTCTGTTTCTGCAGATTTTCCCCCTAGCATTTGAAAAGTTTTGTGTTGCATAAATTTATGCAGTAAAATGCTGAAATAAGAATGATGATGACTGGTGGACTTAAGAGTTAAACATGCATGTAGGTTTCTTTTCATCTTTTTTTTTTTTTTTTTTTTTTTCCTTTTTGTGTAGCACATATATATGTGAGAGGAGTAAGGAAAATTTCCCTTCACCTGTTATTGCAGAAATTCCAAAATAGCCTACAGGTAGGGAGTGTGAGTAGGATTAACTGTTACAGGAAGTTCCACAGAGAAATTTTCTTACAGCTAATGAAAATGTAAGCCTTTAAGTAGAACCTATTCTTTCATCAGAATGTCTTGTTTACACTGAAATATTTATTTCAGAATTCAGTCTCAGGACTTTCATCCATAATGAAATGAAATTCCTTTCATATCCATTAATTTAGAACATAAGCTATTTAATGTCTACATACTGAGAGGAATCACAATAGTGATAATAAATATTCTCAGTGCTGGTATTATGTTTGATGTTGCACATGGCAGAAAACAAAAAGATATCTGTTTTAAGACACAGAACTAGAGAACAAGAAAAAGCCAAATGCACTTGTATAGGTACAAGGGAGGGGCTAGAGGGGAAAGTATTTCAATAGCTGTTTTTCCCTTTAGAACCAAATCTCGTTTTATTATGAAGAGAACTCTTCCCTCCCCCAGTTGAGACTACCACAGGGTGTGTCTCACTGAAGCCTGCTACTCCCGGGTCACAGGAGAACAACATTTATCTTTTGCACACAGACATCAAAAGGTCTTCAAATGCAGGCACTAGGTAAAGCGGGAGTAAGGTGAAATAGCTGCCAACTCAAGACATGTTGATTGAGAAGGAGAAAAAGCCAGGCACTGTAAGGAGAATGTGCAGGTAGGGGAGAAAAAAAAACCAGAATAAAGTACAGAAAACAGGCCTGAGTGTCTGCAGTTATTTTTTTGCTTACACTGGAGTAAGAACACCAGAAAAATACACTGCTGAACTGGGGCTCAGCTGGTCAGTCTGGTTCCAGGAAATTTACATTTCCAGTTCCAGAGGAATTTGGGTTTAATTCTAAGCTGTTTGCCATGCAGTGATTTTCTCTGTTCAGTTTTTTTCCCTTTTGAAAGATTTAATACAGTCCTTTCCAGCGGCCTTCAGCTCCAAAAGAAAAGAAAATGTTTTCCTCATCCACTCTTCATGTTTATATATATATCTGATAGTTTTACTCCTGAGAACAAATCTGCCTGATTAGTGATAGGTGGACAGAGCTCCATTGAAGTGAAGACACTGAGGGAAAGCTGCAGGCATACTAAGATCTTTGACTTATTACCAGCAAATATCACTTGATAAGTACAGTAACTTCTCAAAACATTCAACAGTTTCTTTAACATTTATTTCTTTTACATACTTCCAGGTTATTCTTTTAAATTTAGAGATTAAAAATACCAAATTATTCAAAACTTCTACTTAAAGACTTTCAAAGAAATCTTCCTTCTTTCTTCTATTCTGACTTGTTACTCCCAAGTATTTTGTTTGGTCAAACAGAAAGAACAGGCAATGTAAGAAAAGGGAGGAGAAGATAAAAAGTGAAAAGGAGTCATTGAATTTTTCTACAAAATAATGTAAAGAATTTTTTTTTAACTCCATAATTTCAATTGAAAATAAATTAGCACATTCCAGTTACTTGTAGATTTCTTGTGCATGAAATAAATGTACTTTGCTTGATCAAATGTTAAAGATTCTTCTGCACTTCCAAAGACTGGTTGGAATTTTATCTTTCTCTACAAAACATCACTTTTATTGAAAAAAATTGCATGTTCTAAATCTATGCAAAGTCTGAGTTTTATAACACAAAGATATTTCCCATCCTTCACAAATAGTAATGTCTCTATTGCTCGTTGATGATCTTTAAAAAGCTGAGTGTTAGTGATTGCTTCTTGTTATTTCCAGCTTTTCTGAAAGAGCCCAACCCTGTACTCATGCTAACAACACAGAAAGAGGAGTCAATATAGATGTCAATGTTACACAATAAAAAAAGAGCTATCTGTAGCAACAGAAATGAGTACTAGATTGTTAATATTTGGGGAGGATATGTGTATAAAAATTTATATTACAATAACAAAGTGCTCTAGAGGTTGCAAAAGTAAATTACTTGACTATTAAGAGTAAGAGAATTCCAGGGAATCCTTTAAAATTGATGAGTTTTACTTCAATAAACTCTAATAAGATCAGTGTTTCTCTCTTTAAAAACTGTTGCTCCCCAATGTCCTGGCCAGCCCACATAATCATGTAGTATTGATGCTTTATAAGGTGTTTTATGTATTTCTGTACAGACTAAAAGGATAGAAGACAAAATATTCCTTCTGTTTTCTTCCCGGTAGGTCTTTTTTTTATACCAAAAAGTCCTGTTTTGCACATAGACTTAGTAGGAGATGCTTGTTTGCCTTTAGCTACCAATAAAGGATGTTGCAGACACCAGCTAAGGGATTCAAATGGCAAGCAGAAATTGTATTAACATGATTATATTGTAAGCAGAATTAGCCATTTGCCAGTGTCCAGTGCCAAAATATAATTCCAGCATAGCTGTATGGTGGCTAGAGATAGTGAATTGCTCTGTAATATTAGTTCTTGACTCTCCAACACTCCTGAAAATGCTCATGGATGCCCATTCATTTTTAGTGATGTATCAGTGGCCTGCAAAACTATTTCTATCTAATTCTTTCCTGAAACCTGGAGTTTACCTATCACACAGCAATAGATACATAAGATGCTGCATTTTATGTTATTCAAAATATGTATGCCTTCTGTCTGTCTGAGACCTCCCCCCAAAGTTGCTAAAACGTGGTTTTAGCCCAGTTTTACTCTCCTATGAAATTCCTTTTTGTTTCATTAAAATATCAAGGAGTGGGATCCTCACATCTACTTTGTCCATGGGTAGCTGTGTGTCTTCTGGTGGTCCTAGTTCATAAGGCATGTTTTTCCACATCCTGCTGTCCATTGCCCCAGCATTTTCGCTTTTACAAAGGAACAAGGAGGGGTGATGATTTTTATGGACAGTCATTCTCTGATGCTGTGCAAGAAGCAGATGGCTAGCAGCCATCTAAATTCCTGAAAGAATTAAATTCCTGAAGGAGCCTTGGTTTGCTTTTCTACTTTTTTTTTTTCTCCCACTTTTCCTTAAAAGAAAAGCAAAGCCTTGCTTACAGACTGCACATAAGGCACATAACTCTAAGGATTCTAGACTTTCACTCAACCCATAAAAAGCAGAATATAATGAGATCATAGTGGTCATTGTGTTTGGATTGAGCTCGAAAACCAGGAACGGTCTTCATACTTTAAAAGTATTTTTGTGTTCTATTGATATTGTGTGATATTGATAAATAGCTTTCACTTCAGCTATGAAACACATTTTCTTTTACCAGTGCAGAATCCTCAGCTTTTCCTCTTTATGCATTTTATATTTTAGGCTGTGTAGTATAATTCACCATTTTGAGTGCTATGAAGAAAAATGCTTTATAGATTTCAGCTTGTGGAAGATGAAATCAGAAGCCATCATAAACATTCAGAATTTTAACCTATTTCTTTTTATAGCAACTGCCACATTCAATTGTACATTTTATAGGAAGTAAGTAAATGGGCTAGTTTGATTTGGCAATGCAGTTTTCTGATCTTTGTTGTTTTATGTAGTTGGCTACTTTATCTGAAACTCCTGGATAGATATAAGCTAAGATTATGTAAGCCAGAGGTCTTGATCTTATTTTATTGTTTTGTTTCATTTTAACTTTCTTAGAATAAACAAGGGACACCCCAAATTCTCTGAAGTATATCTGCACATTTTCACAGACATTAGTAAAATAAATTATTTTGTAGGGTAAAATGTTCTACTTGCAGCTGATTTGCCTTATCAGTAATAGAGAAGTTATAAGTAGTTTTGTTATGTTGCCTTAGATTGCTTTAACCCTGATTTTTCCCACACATAATTGTGCTTTTTCTCCCAACAAGAATGAGTTATGGAACATGTGTACAGGTTTAATGACAACTGATGCTGAAGGAACGCCCTGTTTCTAAATCTCTGTAACAGACTAAGCACACAATTGTAGCGTAATTAGCACCCGGACACCCACTGACTCATATTCTTTTAATCTAGATTTTTCCTTGTTCATAATGTAGATAAAAAATTCCACAATTTACTTCTCATTTCACAATGTTGTGGACAGACTAAGATTTGGTGTTGTTGAATAAGCAGAAAGTTCCTCTTTGTTTTCTTTGCCCAGACTCTGGGGTCCAGGCACCTCTAGAGGCTTATTTCTGAATTTGTCCCACAACTGCAGAAGAGTCACAGGCTGTGGGGAAGGCTATGGAAGGGATGCCTTGCACATTCTCATCTGTCCACTAGCAGAATAAATTCAATTTATTCTCTGAAGCCTATATACATTAGGTTCTTGGATGGAAAAATTACAGATATCCTTGCCAGAGATACGAAGATATCCTTGTATAGAAAGTACATCGCCTTAGTCAAAAATTGCCATTTAGGCAGGCAAGATGCAAGACATGGGACTGCTGAGAATGTGCCTAGGCAAGCCTCATGGAATTATATAGCAAAACAGGAAGACCTGCCAAAACGAAATACATTATTTAGTGTTATTTCTAACTTTATTCTAAGTAAAGTTAAAGACCTGCATAAAGCATGATAAGCAATGTAAAAACAAGATTTTCACAACTACTTTAAGGGAGAATGCATTGTGAGCCTGCCCCCTGCCAAAACACCAAAATTATGTACCGGTGTGCACATTCCTGATTTTGCAGAAGCAGGATTCTGATGATATAAAAACATCAGTAGCAGTGACCTGTGTAGGTTGGATGACCGTGTTATTTTTAAATTCTTCTCAGTAAACAACTGCATATGGTCACCTGCATTGTATATATGAAAAAAATCCATGTCTAAGATATAAAGCAGGACTTCTGTGGGAGAAGAAGCAGGCTCATCAGGGTTATACAATTATTTTTAAAAAGATAAATTGTTTTTTTATTTACAATCTGAGAGGGCAATAAGGGATCTCAAAAACTGCTACTTTTTTAAGAACTTCAGAAATCAAGTGGAATGGTTTTTTTTTTATTTTATTTTAAATTTCTATTAATTCCACATTGAAATCCCATATATCCAATTTTAGCCTACTGCACATTTTTACAGCTGACTGTACAGCTGGAACTTCTGGAAATGAGAGCTTTTATTATGGAAATGCTGGCATAATTTTAGCTGGGGTCGGCACACGCAGCATACCGTAACGCGTGTTAAAACTTGAGATGGAGACCAGAAGTCTGAGGCTCAACAGTAGCAAGCCCTGTATGTATGAAACACAAACCTCCCCAGAAAAAGTCACACAAGACTGCTGCTTCTGGCATAACTCTCATTGATTTAAAGGTCAAAATGAACCTCACTTTGTTTAAAAAGATGATGATAAAGACGTGCTTTGCACACAAGCTGAAGTACTTGGAATAATAAAAGATAGAGAAGAACATAACAAAACTCTGATATGTATGAAACTATGTAATCAGTAAAAAAAATAATTGTGTTAAAATGAATTAATTAGTATTTTGAAACCATGTTAATATTTTGTTTTAGTTACTGACAGTCAGAAGTATATTCCTCAGCCAAAAAGTGAGTGCTGGAATGTCGAATCACTTTAATTTATTCATCTGTATAATTTTAAAGTAACAGGTGAGATAGAGGCAGTGTTATACCAGACTGAGCAGTATGAAACAATAGACTGATACTGCAGCAAATGATGTGAGAAAATGAGTTCTCTTGGCAAGGTCCATAAGGCAAGAGTAAAACAGCCTGATCATCTCACTAATGTGGATTTAAAATGGGAGTTCAGGATTATGAGCATAAAAGTGTTGATTATCAGATAAACGGAGTCAGATGGACAATGATGTTCTTCCTAATTTTTACGGTGCTTAATGGCCACACGTTTAGTACACATGAATACATCCCCTTCATTTTCTAGCCTTTCTTATTTCTCACTTTGTTCCTTATCTTTCTATTTTTCATTCACCTTCTCCTATGCTTTTAAGTTCAATACAGCTATTCAATATATCTCACACTCCCAGTCACTTCAGACAGGATAAATTCACGCTCTAAGCTGTGCATTAACCTGCCATCTCCAGACATACAAGTGCTTGCCTAGCTGGGGCTCTGTAAAACACTAGTGCAGTGTGGATGTAGACCAAATTTAGGATAATCCTTGATCTCTCACAGCTGCTACTGATGGATGAAGAGACACATTTTATTGTAATACTGGTTATGTTTGTTGCAACTGATTGTTGCACTGAACCATGGAGTGTCTGCTTCCAAATTCAGACAGTGGTATTAATAAAATATGAAAATAAATTCAGAAAAAATTTTGTTGAATGCTCTCATGTTCTTCGACGTGTTTAGTCTGAGGAGCCAGTCACCCCCACACTTCATTCATTTATCTCTATCCTTATTCTACCCAAGTTTCATCTTGTTCTTAAGATGTTTATGATTTTCCATGTGGGGAAATTCAGGCCCTTTGGATTCTCCCAATGATGTCTTTCTTTTATTCCTCTGTTTGTTCTTTCATTAATTCTTTTATTTGCCTGTTTATTCTTTTCTTTCATAGCTGTGTAAACTGCTGGTTCATTTTAGTGAACAAAATAAATTTGAAAGTAGTGGTATTCAGGATTTTCTCTGATTTCTTGGTAAGAATATAACCATTATCCTTAATTAGGTCTGGAGAAAAGGGAGTTATCTGGAATATCAAAAGGTTTTAAAAGTTCTCTATATGTTGCTGATGATTTTCTGTATTCTGTCATATGTCTTCTGATAAAGTGATTTTTTTCAATATTTTCTCTAAAGTAAATGCAATGATGTGGTCATTGTCAAAATCAAGAGTAGTATCATTAACATACATGCCATTTGTGCAGATCCAGCTTTTCTAAGTGGACAGACGTCTTCTAGGAGCCTCTTAGTTTCCTAGGTAGACTGAAGCTTCTTGAAATTTTAATATCTGAAAAAGATTATTTTATTATTTTGAAAAGTACTGCTCTTTGCACTGTTAAAGAAGAAGAATTCAAAATAATTTTCTACCACAGATTTTTGTGTCACAGATTCTAACAGCATAAAAAATTAAAGTTGTCAACCACTTGTTCAATTAATAGTGTTGTCCCCATTGGATGATCACATGTAAAGAACCATAGATGGATTAAGATAAAGGAAAGAAAGACATCATTGCCCTTTTCCTTTGATGGCTCCCAATTAAATAGAAGGTCTTTCTTCAAAAACAGAATAAAATTAAAATAAACTCATAAAGAACGAACTCATGACATGAAGTATTCAGAAGCCTAACAGTTTGGATCACCTCTATTTCATCCTAGTACACTTTTTTTTTTGGTAAACAAATCACCATTCAGTAATTGGACATGACTCTGAGAAACCTGAGTGACTTGAAGATGTTCCTGTTCATTACAGGGGGGTTGGACTAGAGGATCTTTGGTGGTCCCTTCTACCCCAAACTATTCTATGGTTCTGTGATTCTATGTTTCTATGATTCCATGAATCAATGTTTCATCAGTTTTGACTCTAACTTGGATTTCTTTCCATCAGCATTTGCAATATTGTCTTCTAATTCTTAATTATGGAATACATTTTAAATCTCTATTAAATTTTCTGAAATTATTTAAAAATACAAATCTCAAAGCATTCCTAAAGGAAAATAAGCTGCCATTACCCAACATTGTTCCTGCCTTTGTAAAATAAAGGTATGTTGACAAAGTTTATTTTCCCTTCAAAATTATACTTTGAAAGAGTGAGTAAATCATTATAAGGCAGCTGGAGCCAAAAACTCAGAAGTTGTCTGCAGGCTTAACAACAGCCAAAACTCTGTCAAGGTTGGATGTAGTTCATGTAAAAAATTGATTTTTTACCACTGATAAGTTTGGGGTTCTCTGCACATGGTCATCCAATTGGGACACCAGTATTAACTGAATAAGTGGTTGATAACTTTCATTTACCAGGCTGCTAGAGTCTGTAATGCTAGAATCTGTGACTTGGAAAAAAAGAAGGCTGACTACAGCCTTCTTTTTTTCCACGTCCCCTCATCAGAACCACAATTTTGGCTCTGGATTGATCAGTTATTTCTTCAGTAACACTGATCTCTTTGCTTGTTCAGAACATTTTATAGCAACATATATGTGCCTTTGCATGTTCTGCATTTCAAGTTTTCTAATGTGTAATTTAGAACTTAGAAATGTATTTAATATATTTCAGAAATCAGAAATATATTCAAATCTCAATGTGCTCTAGGCTTTCATAATATTTTCAAGTGTGATTAATTATATGCTGAGTTTTACCTATTTTTCCACTGATTTCAAAGTACAATACCTGTGATAGGTACTGTATGGGCCTGGAACAGATACTGTTTGGAATGATTTCTGCTACAAATGAGCCTTTTTTGTTGATTTATAGACTCCCTTTTTGATCAATAGTTCCCAGAATCTCCCAGCAACTATAAAATGCAGTGTTAAAAGAAATAATTGGAAAATACTGATGCAAGAATGAAGGTTGTGGTTGTATAGAAGTTACTAATACTGCAGTGATGAGGTGTACAGATTAGATGTTGTAGCTGAAACTCAGTAGAATCAGTATGAACAAAGAATGGAAGCCCACAATTGTACACTTTAGCATAAGTTCTCAATAGAAAATACTCTAACAGTAAAAAAAAAAGTCAGAAAAACTCCCTCCAACATCCTAAACCAGCATTTTTTTAACTGAGTGTATAAAATTGGTACTATTTCTACAGATTTGAAAATAATGAGTATGATATCTTTATCACGTCTTTATTATATCTCAAAAGAGATGGACAGTCAAAAAGGTCACATATAATTTATTCTGTAGGGAGAAATATTTTTAAACAGTGGAGTTTCTACACAGGCAGAATGAAAATAAGGAAAAGGATATGAAGCTGAATTTTAAATATAGTTTTATATAGTACATCAGTAAAATCAATGGTATTTGGCAAATGTATGTATGTGTGCATGAGATTGGCTTAAATATATATTCAGGTATTTGGGTGAAAAGTCTCATTTGTGTTTGCCAAAAGCTACACCAATCCCAGCTCAGGTAGGTGATGAAGATGGGGGAGCCAGATTTTCCGAGCCAGAAAAGTTGGGCTTATTTTAGCCTGGCATTATTTCAAAAGTGACACTACATCAGTGCAAAAAGAATGCTAAAACAGTATGGCTAGAGTCAGCATCTCATTTTGGTTATTTCCAGTTGAAAAGTGCACTGATAACAAAGAAAGGGGAAGTTACTTATCAATTACCAGATTTTTGTGGGCTATCTTGTAGACATTAATATTTGTAAGTGATCTTGTACCAAGGTTCTTGAACAGACTTCTTTTTTCTTGCTTTTGCAACATCTGGAAATAGCACATATTTTCCAGTCTCTTTTCTTATTTCATTGTCATGCATAAAAGGCATGTTTGCATGATCTTCAGTTACGTATCATGTACAACTTCCACAAAATAAAGAGGTTTCCAGAGAAAAGGCAAGGAGATTTGACATTGAATGGGTGAATCAGAAGAATCCCTAGCACATTAACTAAGACTTCTTTGAGTACCTTCTCCATGCACATGCATACAACTGGTAATTCCTGAAGGTTTGCAGGAAGGTATTTAGGCTCCCCAATAAGGAGTGGCCCAATTTCTGGAAATCTGTTCATAGCATTAGTCCAAGAGTTAGAAACTGCTCTCCAGACTGCTTTGACAACTGTGAGCCAGATACATAGCTGAAGGTATGCAGGTCTACAGATTTTGAAGGATTGCTTGAATCAATATTGTGAAATTCCTCCTTGAATCAATAATGTGAAATTAATGTTTTGTGTTCCTCAAGAATTCAGAAAATCAGATAGAATTTTAAGCCCAGCGCTTATTTATTTGGAATCTTATTTATCATATCTGAAGTTAATTC
The DNA here is from genome assembly GCF_049639895.1 of Pseudopodoces humilis. Lineage (NCBI taxonomy): Eukaryota > Metazoa > Chordata > Aves > Passeriformes > Paridae > Pseudopodoces > Pseudopodoces humilis. Next base: position 30,258,330 of record NC_142205.1, read on the forward strand.
CACTATTTTCTTTTGGTCACTAACTGACAAAAAATTACTCACATAGGTAAAAAGAGAGGTATATTAAATTATTTTCAAATTTTAAAAGTAGTCAGTTTATGTTCAAACATAAAGGTATTTACATTATATAAAATATTTGTTCAAAAGAAGAGATGGTCTTGTCCTTGTAGTTGAGAAGTATTTATCATGCCTTTTTAATAGATGTATAGGAACTCTATTGAGTAACAAAATAGAAATGCTTCTACAATGCCAACTTTTAAATCATTATAATTTATTTAAGCTACCACCTCAAAGTGTTACTTCACCAACTGGAATCCCATGATCTCAGTTATCTTGAGCATGGGATACAAGGGAGTCTATTCAGTCACAGGTTAACATTAACAGAAAGCTCAAGAACTGACATTTTGTCAACTGTCAATGTCAAAACATGGTTTGATGACATTGGGTATGCAGTAGTTCCTCTTGACTTTAGAATTATTCAAATGTCAGAACCTAATATCATAGTATAAAAACTCTCTTAGGGCTCCTTGAGCAGTTCCTAAAATTCATGCTCACACGTGTGGTGTCTGTGTGAAAGACATTTAATTTTATTTTACTTTTTTTGTCTTCAGACCACTTGTAGTCTGGTTCCAAATATTATGCCTGCTTGCAGCTGGAGTGTATTATGTGATTCCTGGAGTCCATTTTCTACTTTAGTTTAATTTTAAAAAATGTTGAAAAATTAGTTTTCTAGTTTTTCAGAAAGCTTCACAATGCAGACTAGGAAACAATGTAGCTAGTCCTACGAGAGGAAAAGATCTGCAGTAAATAGCCAGTATCCAAGATTACAGATCAAATCTTATTAGCTCTGAATAATTACTTTGAAATCCTTCTTGGGTTTTATCCATCTGGAAAGAGTTTTCATTTGATTTTGACTAGCTATTATGCATAAATAGGGAAAAAAGGTGATTTTACTGAAAATGAACCTTGCTTAAGAGTAGAAAGTAAACTGGAAGATCTACAGTTTGTCAGTAGTACTCACTGTAATGCTTTTACAATTCTTACGGAATAATTATCAACATCATCTTTCTTCCTTCCTACTCCCATTGAACATGAATATGAAAATGAATATTAGGAAATATCATGTGCATTCCTTTATTTATTTACAATTACTTAAAATAAAAATTACTTAGATTTCAGCATTTATCTTAAATGTTAAATGTTTCTCATACTTTTGTCCTCAATTTGGATAGCCACCTATAGGCAGCTCTTGTCTTTTGTGATCATCCCACAAACTACAAAGTGTCCAAATCAAACATCTGAATTTTCCACAAATATATGGTCCAGTCCCTATATCAGTCCTCAGCCTGATATTCTAAGGCATCTAAGATACTATTGGATGCTGGTGGCCAGCAGCTGAATAAAATCCATAGTGGTCAATGCAGCTATGAGTGGCCAGCAACTATGAGTCTTGTATAGGCCCAAATAGAATTTTTTTCTTTAATCTACCAGACTATGTAGAGAAGTTGTCCTGTTTGGACTTTGCATCTACAGCCTGAGTGAAATCCTCATGACATTATAAACATAAATGGTTTTCTTTATGTTCTTTACCCCATTTTATTGACATGGGCCAGAGCAATCCCAGACATGAGCACAGACTGGTGGAAGTCATGGCGAGCAGGCCTTCAGAGAAGGATTTAGGAATGAAAGGCTGGACACCAACCAGCAATAAGCACTTGCAGCCCAGAAAGACAACCACAACCTAGATTTTATGGACAGAAGAGCGACCTGCAGGTTGAGGAAGGTGAGTGACTCTCTGTGATGCTCTCATACGACTCCATCTGTGGGGATGTGCACAGATCTGGGGTTCCCAGCACAAGAAAGATGTGAGCCTTTTGGAGTGGGTCCAGAGGACAGCCATGGAGATGCTCAGAGCACTGGGGCACCTCTCTCATGTAGACAGGCTGAGAGCTCTGGGATTGTTCAGTGTGGAAAAGAGAAGGCTACAGGGAGACCTCTTTATGGCTTTCCAGTAACCATAAAAGGGCCTAGCTACTTTTTATGTGGGCAGTTAGTGATAGGACAAGAAGGAATCATTTTAAACTAATAAGGAGAGATTTAGATTAAATGTTAAGAAGAAATTCTTTACTGTGGGGATGGTGAGGCACTGGAACAGGTTGCCCAGAAAAGCTGTGGATGTTCTGTTCCTCGAGGTGCTTAAAGACAGGTTGGATGCATTTGAGCAACCTAGGCTAGTAAAAGGTGTCTTTGCCCATGGGGCAGGGCAGTTGGAACCAGATGATTTTTATGGTCTCTTCCAACCATTCCATAATTCTGCAATTCTATTACAACAGAGTAACATTACTTAGAGGTTATGCCTCTATTCACAGAAGGAAAGTTTGGAACTCTCTACTGTGCAATAGCACCCTGCTTTGGGCTTTACTGTGTTATTTAGTGCTTTTGGTTGCCACTTATGAACATTGCCTATGGAAATTTTTTAAGCGTATAAGTCAAACATTTAGTGCAATATTAAGCAAAAAGAATGTGTATTGCTTTTTCAGAATCATTTGATGTTTGCAAGAGGAGATTAATAGTCATGATAGTTTGATTAGATAAGTGATAAGCAACTGTACAAGGAATAAGAGATATAATTCCACTGAAAATTAATAGTAACTAAGGAATCTTCCATTTGCTTGTAAACATAAGTTCTTAAATTTTTAGGAAAAATCTACATAGTTTTTGTTGTTGCTTCTGTGTACAAACAAGGAATGAATTTCATCATTAAACTATTAATTTTTTTTTTTTCAGTTAATTCAAATTCTATGTTAAGATCAAATTAATATTTAAAAAAAACCCCAAAATAACAAAAATTACTCTAAGAAAGGCAAGAAAGAGCTTCAAAACTTTTGGAATATTTTTTTATAAGTTTGTTTTTGAAAACTGCTGTAATCAATTTCTCTGCTCCTAACATAGCATCTTCGGAAGATATAAAAAGAAAATGCAAATAATCTTTCTCATAAGACAAAGTCTCCTAGGAAAAATGTTGATAAAATGCATTTTTGCTTTTATTTCTTTTTCAAACAAAATGGTATTTTGTGTTCTTTATTTAGAAATGCTCATATGGTTAATTTTTATGGAAATATGGTTTGTCTGATGAAAACTATGTAAGATAAGGCAGAGTATTTTAATATACTGCTACTTTTCCAAACACTGTGATGTGTATTTCACACACAAATACTGAAGAATGTGTTCATTGGTTCCTGTTGGTGTAAATTTTCTGTTAGGATGTCAGTTTTCACCTGTTGGGGGCTTGCACAGTATTCACCCATCTTTCAGTACCACATGAAAAGGTTTTATCTCAAAATTTCCTGAGCTCTTGTGAGACTCAATAGGGTTCAAACACAGGAGCTGCAATCATTTGGAACAGTAAAACAGGTTAGAGTGCCACTACGCTATCTGGATAATGTGCTAAGGATTTGTCTACCATTGCTAGTTCATTCCTTTGATATTCATCATTTTTATTGTTCTTTTTTTCTTCAATAAAGTTACATTTATTTTATGGCCTTTTGGAAATGTGGCATTAATAGTGGTTGAAATGGTGCCATCATAATGTGGTAATGGTTTGATTGCTGTTGAAATTCCATTTATTCTTAGTTCCTTTCTTCTAGAACTATTAAAGTCTTATGTGCATAAACTTTGCATAAATGAAAGTTAAGCTGATTGTCATCATGTGGCTATAAATACCGTGAGATGCATTTTTTTTTATTTAAATATTTATTTTTTAAAATAAGAAACACACCCTTTTCAAAACAAAGCTGTTAACATTAAGGTGTAAATAATTTAAGTAACCGGGTGAGCAAAGCATATTTTGAAAATATGTTAAACAATAAAGGCTTAAAGTAGCTTGGTTTTCCTCACTTCCTGCTTATATATTATTCAGGAAATTATAGAATTTTCTTGTTATCTAGGAGTTATTTTAACCGTCTTGTTATTGAAGTTCTATAAAATATTTTCAATTGGCTAATATTGCAGTCATAATGAATATAATTTCAAATAAGCTGTCTTTTAAAGACATATTCTTTATGAAATTATTAAGCAGGAATCCTGAGTCTTTTCACACTTTCTGGACTCTTGAGTGTTTATAAACCATGACTTTGTTATACAGCAACAAACCCTCAGTACAAAACAGAAAAAGACCTAAAAGCAAAATGAACTAGAGCAGTGATGGTCTAGTGAAGGTGGTGGTTTACATAGAAATCATGGTCAGATTTAGGGTTGTCCATGTCTCAAAGTGAAGTCATTACAAAGAGAACTCAAGTCATAGAATGCCAGAGCTGAATGGGACTCACAAGGAACAGCAAAGGTCAGGATGACCTGTGCCTGGGAGTCCAAATTTTCTTTAATCTTTGTTAGGCTCGTGCTGTGATCACTTTCTCAGGGAGCTCTGGAATCTGTTCTGTTAAACACCAAAGGGCCCAGTGGCAGGGGAGCACAATACAAATGAACAAATGAAGAAGTGCACAAGTGCACACATACACACACAAACATAGACATATACATAGTCTGATTTTCCCTGGAATCTGCCCAGAGATAGTGGCAGAATCGAACCAACCATGATACAGCCAAATCCTGAAGCAAAATCTGGCTGCATTTTAAGTCTGTGCAAATATTCTCTTCACTCACAAACTAGAACAAAAACCTGCATCAAAATGCTGTGAAACCAGAATATTCAGAGGCAGTTCTGTACTTGAACTTTACTCTCCATGTAATGAATATCAATTCATATCAAGGAGTTGCTATGAATTTTATCTTCAAGTCCAATTGAAAGCAATTTTTCTCACAAAAATAGTTTCATTTAAGTACTTGGGATGAATAAATGCTGCAGCATCAAGCTCCTAAAATGTGAACTTTTGCATCACTAAGCTCATTGAGAAAGATATAATATTCCTTTGAACACAATATTAACTGTTTTCCTTTTTTCCTCAACAATATAATGAAGTTTTTGTGTCTGTCATAATGTACCCAGTCTTTTAAGCACTCTTTTTGAGTAAAGGGCGGTGGCACTAACTCAGTACAGAGAAGGAATGCTTTACATGATTTTTCCAGATAGTGGGAAATGGTTCCAGTGCAACTAATAAGAATGCTAAATTAAAGAGAGAATCAAAAGATGTATATGCACTTGTTTTACTCACATGACTCTTACTAGCTTCTCCATGCAGGAACAAATATACCTGTGGTGAATATTTACTTATCTTTCTTCTCCATATGAAATATTTGTCTGCCCTTGGCCTTGACTTCACCTTGGGGCAGAACTCTGTTAAGCAAAACAAAAAAGATAAGATAATATTCATCTTTGCTTGGCAACAGCAGAAAAGCTAGTGAAAAATGCATTCATCTTTGTCCACAGAGAAGTAGCAAGAACAAAGTGTATTTAAGTTTCTTCTTATGCACGTTAATAAGCCCAGGTTAAAAAGAAATATATTTCTTTGTTCTTGATTCTACACATGGCAAGGGTAAAATTACAGAAATCTCATTGATAAAGATTAAGACCTGTATAAGAATTGCAATTATAACACAAGACAAAAAATATGAAGGGGTACACTTTCGGCATTAACTAGTTTTGGACATTTGAGAATATTTTTTCTCAAATTATTTTTACCATCAAACTATTGAGAAGATATTATTTCCCTGTCAAGCATGATGATAATGGCTTGACAGGCTGGAGATCATGGTTTCCTAATCTTCTGGAGATGTTCTGAGGATATGTTTTTCAAAGTGAGTCTGAAAAGCCTTGTTTGCCATTTCAGATGCCAGGACTGACTGACTTACCGCAATTAATGAAAGTAATCTCTGTTTTTCTTCATTTTTTATCATTTTTTGTCATCTTTTATAGATAAGTCTTTGACAAGAAGTCTGAAACCTACTGCTTATGAACAGTACAGATTGTTTTTTACTTTATGCAGTCATTTTGATTTTTCCTTGCAGCTGTACAAAACGCCTGTACATAGAATGCCCAGGAAATCCAGTGTTTTCAGGAAGTAACACACTGTGCCATTGGTGCCGCAGCAGCTACCTCAGTGTAGCTATAACTATTTCCAGGTTTCTGAAAATCACATACAATTTAATATATTCCTGTAATTCTCCAGTACAAATTGCATGAACACAAAGACCACAAAAAGTTTGATCTGTGAAAATACTTTATCAATGGGGGAAGACAGCACCTAGTAAAGGTCATAGTCAGATCCTAATTAGGGGAGGGTGGTGTATATTTTTTCTTAAGATTATAAACTGGTGTTCAATATGGATTCCATTAAATCTAGAATTGGAAATATACATAGAATTTGTTTATTTTTTGTTGCACCTTACTGTTTCTCTAGGGTGTACAAATGTTTGTCTGCAATCTTTAATAAAAAGGGGAAAAATATCATTCTGATTGTGATCTACATTACAAATATTTCAAACTTGAAAAGACTGACTTTTTTTTGTTTGGGGTTTTTTTGTTTGGTTTTTGTTTTGTTGTTTGTTTGTTTTTTTCAGTTGTCACAAACCAAAGAACTGCTCCCATTTCTTGATGACTGAAGTAAAAGAGTAGAATTGGAGACAAACATAACTTCTACAAAAATTATAATAGTATATATTCTAATATTAGAATATTTTTTTCCTAATGCAATAGGTTAATGTGGTACTCCAAAAACCTGCCACAATTTTATGTAGTATTTTCCTGTGTTGTTGTTGCTTTTTCTGGGTTTTTTTTGGGGGTTTTGTTTTTTTAAAGTTAATAAGGTCTCTAAGAATATTCTTTTCTTTGGTAAAATCATTGATTACTGGTAAAAAAAAAGGAAAAAAAAAGTCTGTTGCACAAATATCTTCCTCAATCTATTATCTAGGGTTTTTTGTTTTTGTTTCATAAATTTTCATTAAAATTATGGATTTAATAAAGATATCTTTATAATTTTAAGCCTTTGAACATAGAAGAGAAATGCTGACAATGTATTTAACAGTGATAAAGAAGCGTAATAATAATAATAATAGAGTTACAAAGTATTCTGAAATAATGCCGTATTTGGCTAAGAAACCTAGTATTACATGGAGAACACTTTGAGTCTTAGTAGATATAGCTAATTTTCTTTTTCTTCACTCCATTTTAATTCCAAAAGAAAATATATTTTCTATTTCTTACATTAAAACCAAAATAAATCAATATTGCTACAAATTTAAGAGACAAAAGAAGTGTTGAAGATCACTCATAGTATTTCCAATGTCTGAAATCTTCTGAAAATTTTAAATTGAAAATACATACTGCCAAGCCTCAAGGCAGAAAGCACCTTAGTTAACAACATTTGTAGAATCAAACAAGATTACAATTTGATTATGAATACAAAAGATTTTATGTCATGATTAATGAATAGGAGGTCTTTGCTAGCTGTTATAAGGAAAATTTGTTTTTAGGACTCTTGTTCTTGACTCTTGACAATTTTATCAGGACAACTTTTTCACAGACAAAAATACTAAACCAATATGAACCATTATTGACCCCATTTTGAGCATGTATGAATGTGAATGAGAGACTTTGAAACTGCTCAGAAATTTAAGGACAAATTTGTCCATCTGCATGCAACTATAGATGGAGTATGGTGTAGCCCAGTGAATCTTTGCTTTAAAATCTGGGATGATGATTCAATGCTTTGAAGTTCCAGTTTTACTGAAGGGATTTTCTATCTGCTTTCTTCTTTATTTATTACCTGCATCTGCTAGCTGGACCCAGCCAATACAAAGGTAAAGTAGCTGATAGGCAGCTACTTCAAGAAGAAATTAAAGCAACGAAATAGAGCATTTTCTAAATCTAAAGAATGAAAATGCAACGCTACTTTAAAAACTACACGTGAGGTTACTGTGTTCCTATTGCTCCAGAAAGGTAAGAAGTGAAACAATAATAAATTCAGGCAGGATGATAAGAAACATTCAGTTGCTGAATTATAAATGTGAGAAGTCCCCACAGGGGAAAGTTGTGAACTCAAAAACTGCTAGGGTCATTCAAATAATGATTGTATATGTCTTGGGAAAATAATATATAAGAAAAGGATGAACCTCAGTGCGTTGAATGGCTTTTTTCATTCTCAGTATTCAAACATCATAGCTGCCATGCTGCAAGGTATATTGTAAAGGAGAGATTACATGCTGATGGTTGAGATCTCTTGATCCAAAACCCAGTTTCCTGTGTGTGTGGTTCTGTTCCATGACACCCACTGAGCCTAGCAATGTACCCTTTCCAGGAACTTCATTACCTAGCTCATTTGTTACTTCTGCTGAAATAGAAAGCAACACACTGCACAAGAGATTTCAGTGTGAGTGCAGACCAAGTATCTTTAGGACAAAACTGGCATGCTGTCAGCAGTTCTGAATGGCTGTAGGCTGTAGGAAGGCAACATTTCTAAAGCAGGAGTGATCTGCATGATTTGCTTGCCTGAACAAAATGGTGAAAAGACCACAGTAGAAACCGTTCTGTGATTAAAACTCTTACGGGCACAAAAAGACCTTTTCACCTTATAGCTTGTGCCTGATGGTTTACAAGGTATCAGTTTTCAATCCTAAAACAGGATCTCAAACTCAGTGGTAGAAGAAGGTTACTTAGCCCAATGTGCTAGTTTTGCATTAATTGATATTTGGTAACACCCATCTAAGAACTTAGAAATCCTTCTACGATTTAGGGTGTGCTTCATTGAAGCTACTCAAAGGAATGTGGAAGCGTAGTTGTCTTTAAATCACTGAAAGTACATTTTTGAAAATCTCTTTCTCTTAAGATTTGTTGCTTAACTGGGATTGAAATGGCTTTAAAACTAACGTCAGCTTTGTTCAAACTAAGACCAGAAATTAAAATGAACCCAAAAAACTCTTAAGTTATTAAAGTGTCTAAATATCTAGTGTAGAAGTTTTTCAACATTTGTTTTGGAAGTTTTCAGTTTTGAAACTGGTATTTATTTCAAGTGTATTTATTTTACCCACCACTGTGAGATTGTTATAGTATTTTATTACCAAATAGAAATCACAAAACTGATATATGACAGTTCATTGAAATTAAGATACTTTACAAGTTCATTGAGCTTTTACAAGCTGTCCTATTTCTATCCCAAAGGATGATTTCTCTTCTTTGCATTTAATTTCATCTGGGTTTAGAAGAAAGATTTAGTTCTCTTCAATAGCAATTAAATTTAAATTGTAGTTTTTATTCATTTGTGCTAAGAAGCAGCAGATTTAGAGGGTATAATTTGTGGAGAAAGGAATGCAAATCAAGATGAAATTTTGATTTACTATAAATATATGTTAGCTACTTGAAACATTGGCATACCCCATACAGAATATTCTGAGTTAAAAAGGACCCACAAGGATCATCAAGCCCATCTCCCAAGAGAATGGCCTGTACAGGGATCAAACTCACAACCTGGGCATTATTTGTCCTGAGCTTATTATTACCCAACTGAGATAATATCTTATTTCATTATATTAATAGAGTTCAAAACCCAAAGTATTTGACATTGTATGTATGTAAATTAGTATTTCATCGTGGTCCCTATGAGAAAGCTACTTCAGAAGTGAATATCGTGACCATTTGGCAATGTGACACACATAAAATTAGGTAACTTAATAGCAAAATGCAGTGTCTGTGAGCACTTGTTCAAAAATTTATTGGTTGTGCTGATCAAACATTTCTTCATCCATTTTCATTGGTCTTGCAAGTGCTTACAGGTTTATGTGCACTCAAATGTTTAGGAAATTACTGGGGTTTGTAGGTACACACATATTCATATCCTAGCTGGCTGTGCAGAAATGACAGAACTCGCTTGTATTTATTCAGAATTTTTCCATTAGGGAAAGACTAATAAAATAAAGAGGTGAGTGTCTCTGTAACTAGTCAGAAGTAGCAACATAAGACTTTCAGACAATGGTGAATGGTGTATAAGAATCATTCGAGACAGTTTATGCATGATACAGCTAGCATGCTAATTGAATATTGGAATAACAGGGTTAACTTTAATTGACTATGATATTCAGTTTGTGGATGCCTGGCAAAGCTGGAATCAAGATGTTTTCTGAGGAATTTGTCTTTTTATCATTTTGGGGCCTTCTACTATAGTCTAATATGCTTTCAGATAACAAGGGTTAGGTTTTTTTCTTTTTCTTTTTTGAATAGAGAATATATTGGTAATAAACTCATGTGGAATGTAATAAAGTATTTCATACTTGTCTTTGATTCAAGGATGTTTTTTAATGATATGTCACTATCGACAGAGCTAGTTGGAATACGAATAAGAAGTAACTTGTCTGAAATACACTATTTTACAGGATGCAGTCATTGGGAAATTTCTCAGAAACAAGAGAGATTATCTCAGAAAAAATTGGTATCCTACAGCCTAATTCCTGTAGAACTCAGTCTACGAGATGGATAACACCATTACTCTGAAAAAAAATTAAGAGAAAAAAATCACTTGACCTGAAAAGACCAGACTTTTAAAGTATATGAAGATAAAATGAAGAGCTTTTGTATTACAGGTTGAAAGGAAGATTTTGTTTATTTTCATTTTAAATTCAGACTTTGACTCTCTTTTTGATGTCCTCATTTTTTTCTGTGATGGCTTCTAAGGCATTTGTAAGAGCAGTAAGAGAATGGTCTGGAAAGGCTGATATTTTAGTCTCACCATATATATTTTATAGAACTTTGAAATATTATTGTCTATGAAAAGTCTTCCTTGCAAATTATATGAAAATATGTTTGCATCTGAATTAATCTGTCCAAATCAGATTAAATGAAACAGGTTTTCAGCATTTTTAAATGCCTGCTTTAATTTAGCTTTTCAGAGTGGGACCTCTGAGAGCTGTATAATTGTTTGTCTGGTATGATCTGTGTAATGGTTGTTTTCTGTATTACACTCATATATTAATATGTTTTTGTTTCAAATTTTAAGACATTATCTTTTAACTTGTTTGAATAGCTAGAATGCTTCTTCAGTTAATGATATATTTGGTCTGTGATTTGCTTTTTATACTGGATTCAGATTTTTGGCTTGTCTGCATTGCTTAGACTCTAGAGTAAACAGTTTTCTCATACAAGCCTAAATCAGCTAACTTTATGTGGCTTTCTGTGGTTTTAAGAAAAAACAATATATTTAGCTTATCTTCAAAATATATATATTATATATATACTTGGAAATGCGTAGTACACTTTCATGTGTGTATTCAGGATAAATATTTGGATCACATCCTAGCCCTTCAGAAAAAAAATATTTAGCTTACAGCCTTGTTTACATCAACATTAAACATGTTTAGAAGAAAGACTGTAGGAGAGTAGTTTTACTTGTTCTCTAGGAAAGAGTTAATGTGTTTTGGCTTGATCTTTATAGAGCTTCTTTTATATATAAGTAGTAGGTTCTAGACCTTGATAATTCCTTATTGACCTCATAGTATAATTTATTGTATGCATTTTTCTGACAGGCTGCCACTCCATCTATTTTTGTTCACTGTAGACATTGATGATGCATAGCCCTCAGTAGTCCCAACAATACAAAATTTTCTTCTTTCCTCTCAGTGCTGTACAGATTTTATTTTAGTCCCTAGTTCTGACATGCTGTCTTGAATCTACAAGCAATCCTCTACACCTTTATCTACATTTAATCCATAGTGTTAAAGTTTCAAGTCTTGCCAAATTTTGTCCTTGTTAAGTGCATTTCAGACTATTTGGGTTAGAAGTGGTCTATCAGAAAGAAAAAAAACTAAATTCATTCCCACAAATGATTGTTGCCGGATTTCATGAAAAATATTTCACATCTGAAAGACATGCATGGACCAAGCAAACTTTGAAAGTAATTACCCACCAGTTATGGTGTTTAAAGAAACTAGTTCAAGGAAATGATTGATTTGATACTCAGCCTACTCTCATTGTTTCAGTGTTGAAACAGAATATATATTGCCCCACCTTGGATCTGAAATGAAGGAAGAGGGTAACATAACCTCGGGCAAGATCATGTAGCCCTAGTCATGAGAACAGAAATTTACTGTCTGTGTAGAAGTACAAAGATAAGGCAGCTACCCAGTAGATATGTTTCACAAAGTCAGAGAAAATCAACTGAAAAAAAATGCAGCTTACAGAACTGAATATTGTACTGAATATTATTTGTGTAGTCTGAAGTCCGTTAGGTTTACTACAAGGTTTTATCAAGCTGTGTAAAATACTATTCCAGGAGCAACCAATGTTGTTTAATTTATAAACATATTAAGTGGGTGTTAATAATAGCTTTAACCAGGTATATATATGGCATTGAAAAATACTAACCATTTTAAAGCTATCAACAACAGGATTTTTAGCAAAGTAGGTGGATTACAAGTACCTGTCAGGTGTTTTGAGAAAATAAATGTACTTTTAAAGTCCATTTTTCTCACTCCATTGTAATTTATGTTCTATATAGCCTGTAGGCACAAGAACTTCATTGTTCTGTTGAAAATTTGCTTATATTATTTTTTTTTCTCCTAAATGAAAGTAATTGACCATATTTAATGTAGCTTTTGGCCACAAATGTTGCCATAAATAACTTTCACTTTTGCACTACAGGACTATAACACTCTTCATCTACTAGGTCCCACCGAAGAAAACAAATATAGCTATTGAGAAAAGAACGTAAAAGTTCTGTTCACTATCTTGTTTCTCTTTAAAGTTCACAGTGGATATATATTTGTCACTTATTAGTATTTTCCTACTACAGATTTTTAAAGAAAACTTTTTCTCTAAAATAAATGCACAGTATCATCTAAGAATAGTCTTTGTTTTTAGACATATTTAATAACAATTTATTAAAATTTCATTGTTTAACCCCTGTGTACTTTGGCTACATCACTTATGTGGTGATTATTGCAATATTTCAAGGTTTGCTTATTTATTTTATTTTTTGAAGCAATTTTTAGAGCTTGCTATTTTTCTGGATCAAATTGCTCTGCTCATCTTTCTAAAGGTCTTGAGTTTTGTAATTTGATTTATGTGGTAACCTTGAAACAAGGAGAGGCATTAATAAACTGTTCCGTTTTAATGAATGGCTTGTCAGGTGCTGGTTGACTACTTCAGTGGCCAGGAACTCTCTTCCTCCAGGCACTGTTTAGAAGGGCAAGGCTTCAGGCTCTCTGTCATGTCTGTGCCTAGCCTCATCTAATATTTAACAGCTGTCAAGAATAGCATTGGCTTGAAGGACTTATTAGATTAGTAATGGCTTTGATATTTCTTTACTACTCTTAAAATTGCTTTTAAATTTTTAGATTCAAGGAGGAAGACCTGGCATAGCTTGGAAATACTGAAACTGTCTTGAGTGCATGCTGTCAGCTCACTAGGTCAGAAATACATGATGTGCATTGAGGCACAGGAATAACATACTTAGGTCCTTCAAAGACAAATGTCTCCTTATCTGCTTGATAATTCCTGAAATAATGCTTTCTTTTATCCAGTCTTTCCATTTATTATGCTTTCTACTTCTGACTTGTCTCCCAGAAGGTAGGCGGAGGTTTTGAGTGGCATCTGCGTAGCATAAACCACCTCCTGTTTTGTTATCAACCAGAAGACTCCATACACTGTTAGGACAAACAAACTTGCCTAAAAAATCCAGAACATCTACTTTCACCTCCTTCTGTGGATTGCATCACAAAACAGGTTTAGAGTATGTAACCTCATGTTACATATCTGCAACAGCTCTGGAAAGCATGTCCCTAAAGCAGAATCATTCCCTGAGCACCCCTCCCCTCAAATATACGCAGTGAGACTTTAAGTCACTTATAAAACAGATTTGAGTTGAGAGTCATCAATAATCATGGATTCATTTTCCTTAATTTTATGACTTCCTATCAGTAGTCTATTTTTTTATTTTTTTTGAGGTGGGGTTTGTGGGGGTTTCTTGGAGCTTTTATTTCTACTTACAAGAGCTGAAGGCCACAGTGCTGGTTATACCCAGCTGTAAAAGGCAGTGGTGCAAACCAGGCTGCAGCATCTAGGCATTTCAGAAAATAGTACCTAAATGTTTCCAGTTTTCAATCTTGTTCTTGCTGGAAATCATTGACAATAGACAAAACCACAAAAAACCTGGAATTCTTGCACACGTTAGTATTGCTTATCTGCACTTGCAGGTTCATTCTTAGTCTTGTGGTTGTTGATGCATGAAATGTTTCTGATACCCTTTTTGGCAATTGTAATTTGTTTGCTCTTTTCTCTTTTATTTTGTACACATGATTTTTAGTCAAAAATACTGTTTTTAAGGCCATCTGTCTGGTAGATTTGGTCTGAAAAGAAAATTGAAATTATATGCATGTATTTGTCCACAATATTTGCTCTTTTTATTTTTTTCAAAACATCCTGAAAAATATGAACTGCATGCATGCACAAATTATGAAAGCAGAGACAACTGAATATAGGGAGTTACCACTGAAATACACAAGAAATTTTACTTCTGTGGTAAAAGTGAGCTGAGTTTTAGTCTCCTGAAACTTGGTCCCTGTTAATGACTTGTGCTTACTCAGCAGGTTTTCATGAATTGCTTTTAGAGTATCATATGTAGTCAAAGGATCCTTATATTTTTTTATTATTATTGTAGTTTTTGCTGTTGTCATTTTATTGGGATTCCACTCTACCAGATTTCAAACACCTATACCTAGGTCTAGTATAAGTTTGAGCTCTACTTTGTTTTAAAGTTGAGATTAAATTCAGTCAAATACATATTGGATGACAGTTCTGGCAGCGGAAGAAGTTCTCAAATTGCACAGAAATGGATTCTGAAATTGAGGAGCTGGATTTAATAAAATGGCCATTGCTTGGGAAACAATCAGTAGTTATTTATACTTAGAGATTACTCAGAGATTTCTCTGAGCTTTAGCTTTCTTTCATATAATCTCAAAAAATTTGGAAAAGAACTTTTGTTGCGTATGATAGGAGTTTCTCATAAGAGCAAAGAGCAAGGAAGAGATGGAACAATCTCAGTGCAGCACATTCTTACTAGATTCTAGAGTCAAACCAAGATACCTAAATCCTAGTGATAATGCTCAACTATTGTACATAATTATTTTGTGTTTGATACTGTATATTACATCAGACATCGTAATAGCCAAAAAAATCACCAAAAATATGATTAGTGATTCTGGGGAAAACTTCCAACATTTCTATGATTTGTTCAATTTCCATGTCTTTTGACTTTGGTTATCTGACATTTCAGAAACAAAGAATTAAAAGATGGGAAAAAAGGTAATTTTTTACTGCAAAAATAGTGCTTTTAAAACTAATTTAATAGCAGGCTGTTCCTGTCAAAATCTTATATTTCTCTTCTGCATGTTAGGTTTTACATTTTACTAACTGATGTGCTTTTGGTGTTGCTCAGATCCTGTCTCCTATTCAGAATGTTCAGTTAGGTGACTGATCTACTAATTGATATGGCCTAAATGAATCTGATCTGTTCTTTGCATACCTTTAATATGAGCTTGTATAAATACCTTTAATATAAAGAAAAATTATACATATTTCTGTTAATCATAGATTTAAGACCATGACCCCTTTGCTGTGAAACCCCCTTAAATGACTTGTTTGGAATAAGATTTTTGTGCCATCAACTACAACTACATTTTCATGTCACATGATTTTTGGTTTTGATTAATTTTTTTTAGAGTCTAGGAGTCTAAAGTATTAGAATTAACAAGCAAAAATTTAATGTTTATGCTACCAGCTCTTCTACCCTGAGCTTTGACTTTGCCTTTCTACCAGTATGGACTGGTAATTGGTTTTAGCATCTATAATTCCACATGGAATAGAAAATACATACAGAAATATAGAGCAGTCTATCTTGTTATTGAATTTTGTTAACTGAACTAATAAAAAGCACCATCAGATCTAGAGAAAAATCTAAGATGTGTGTCTCTCTCTGTATACACAGATAGATATATATCTATAGTTCCAAACAAGTAAAACCAGAGGGACATAGCGATGTATTCATTCAAGCTGGCAGTAATAAGTGAACTGGGACCAGACAGAGGTTGTTAAGTGCACTTTGGGAGACATTGTGCTGAAGGAGATAAGAAACATTAGGAAAAAGGGAAGCTGGGGACAGTCTATTTTACAACCAAGTAGTATGGAACTAAAAAATAGGTGATAGCTGTCAGGTCGATAGTTCTGTGGGGATTCTGGGAGTGTATATATATATATATATATATATATATATATTTCTTCTTACAGATCTAGATAGAATAGGGTTTGATACTATAAAGGAGCCTTTCAGCAAAACTGAAGTGAAAGCTGTAAATTGTAATAAACCAGTAAAATACCATGACATGGCTGAGATCAGCAATGCTCAGTTCTTTGGTTGTTCTGACTTTCAATATCCAGCTGAATGTGATTGATTCTTAACTGAGGATTGAAGTTTACACATATTACCAAAAAACACAGACCTGAGTCAGTGAGCATTTACACTCTATTTCCATCCAAGTGTACCCTGATAATACAACTGAGATGGAAGGACACCACAACAGACTCTCTCTCTTCTGGGATTCCTGATTGTTTCTTCACTCTCACATTAAAAATAAGATTTTTGGGAGTATGTCCAGAAATGCTGAGGCAGAAGAAACTTGGTCTAGAGCCAGATGCTTTCTCTTTGCTTCCATGGACAGAAGGAAGTAAATACAAGGCATGAACCATGAATGAAATGAGGAAGGAACATAGATTTTTGCAGCTTGATGTTTCATTTCATCCCTGTAATCTAGCAGAAAAAATAAACAGTGCTCCAGATACTTTTGGGTTTTTTTTTTCAGATGAGCAAGGATTTGAGTTAAAAAATGGCCACCCACTGATCACAATATTTAAGCCCTTTGCCACCCATTAACACTTGGTTTTTTCAGGTTGAAGGACCATGGGTCTATTTTTCTCCCATAGTCACAGCCATCCAGGAGTTTGCAGAGACTTTCTGCAGTAGATCAGAGTCACCGATGCATCTTTCAGAATTCAGACTGCTTATCTTTTTGGATACAACATTTTTGGAAAGGGTGTTACTTCTTACATTATCTGAACCCCACATTTAGTTGAAAATAGTAGAGTATTCAAGAATAGATTAATCATGAAACAAATAAATTGATTAATTTTGTAGATAATTTCATGCAACAGGAACCTTCATGAAACACTGTGCTCTCTTCTGATTACATGTGTGGGATGCAGTATATAGGTCAAGGAAAATCAAACAGGTGTAGAATTTTAAGATTTAGTTTCCCATATGAAGATAATGTTTTCAGCTCTTAGTTAAAACTTCTGCTTTTCTGTCTAGATTTCTTCTTGTCTTCACCAGTTAGATAAGGAGTTATCTAGGCTACATATCTACTTTTATTTAGGTTAACATTGTTTCAAAGGGACATCCACATTTTGACTACAGACAAAAAATTGGCAATAACTGGACCATTTGTAAATCAGAGTAGCTCCATTTCAGTCATTCTTGTAGCCAGCAGTGCCAGCATAGAATCATAGAATCACAAAATCATTAAGGTTAGAAAAGGTCTATAAGATCATTGAATCTAACCATTAATTTAACATAGCCATCTTCACCACTAAACTGTAGCCCCAAGCCCATTTCTACACATTTTTGAATATTTGCAGGGATGGTTATTCCACCACTTCCCTGGGAATCTTTTTTTTCAATGCCTGACCCTTTCAGTGAAGAAATTTTCCCTAATACCTAATCTAAAGCTTCCCTGTCACAACCTTCCCTGGCCTGTGAGATGGTTTGCTGTGGTCTTGTCACTTTTAACATAGGACAAGAGATTGGCATCCAGCTCTCTACAATCTCCTTACAGGTAGCTGTCAAGAATGATAAGGTCCCCTCTGAGTCTCTCTTCAGGCTAAACACTCCCAGCTCTCTCAGCCACTTCTCATATTAACTGTCCACTAGCCCTTTCACTATCTTTGTTGTCCTTGGTCTTAAATATTGCCTAAGGTATGTTATAATATGCAATTTTTCCCTAATTCCATAGGAAATATTTACCTAGGCCTCTCACGCATAGCCACAAAAGGAATTCACATATGCCTGTACAAAAAAGCTTACAGTCTTAGGGCTGGAGTGAATTTTTAAGAGCCCAGAACACATACATTTACAGAAGTCCCCCCCAGGTCTTGCATGCGTGCCCATTAGAAGTTATTTGACCAAATCTGATCCAGTAGTTTTAATGGGAAATATCATAAAAAAACTGTGAGGTAATGACATAATGTGTCCCAGAGGTTGGCGCCGGTATCTACAGTGGGTTTTCATGCATATGGGGTGAAGTCTTCAATGTTTGGTCACAAATCTGTAGGATGACCTCAAATGATCTCAGGTAATGAGATGTGTCTCTAAACACATCTGCATTGTGTCTAAAAGCAACTATAGAAGGTTTTGCTCAGGTAAATGTTAATTTTTCCTTCAACAGAAATTCTTATCTAGGTGAAGTCTTAAGAATTTGCTGAAAAAAGATTTGGCAGACATACCTCAGAAATATGACTGAGATGTTACATGTAATTTTGATGATACATTACAAATATAAAAGACAGAAAAACAACAATGGTAATAAATTTAAGCTTCTGTGCATGGTTCTGAGTTCCCAAGTCGAATGATTTGTTTGCAATTCCTGCTAGGTTGATGCACTGCTATTATATTATTTTTGTTAAAGCATGTGGTTATAGTGCTGTTACTGATATCTCCCTTTTTGCATGCAGCAGAAGGCATGCGCTCACTCAGGGCTTCACTGGCATTGGGCATATTATGTAAGTCACTTGGGAAGTATTTCATGCACTCATTACACTTTATCTGCACGAAAGGAAGCAGAGAGAATCAAAACAAAGGATTTCACACAGAGCAATAGAAAACAAGATGTGCTCTGTAGAATATTCATGAAAGGCTTGCAGTATAGCTGAGAGGTATCTGGAGATAGAAGATATTGTGATAGCATACACATTTCTCAGTCTTTAAAATTGCATAAGCCCCCAGGTACAATTATTCATAGCCTTGCACATCCTCATTCAGTAGTTTTGAAGCATTAAACACTTGTTTATAAAAGACAGAATTCCCTGGGCTTCATTGATTGTTCTTACGATGCCTTGAAGACAGTGTTAACCATTTAGATTAGTAATACTTGGAACTCTGTACAAGACAGCTGCATATTTTCTGTGACACACAGCTGTAGGAAACAAAATATCATTGATGAAAACAAGTTAGAAGAACAAAGAGTTTATTGTAGCCCACATGATGGCTTCAGCTTTGATTCAGCAGTGTTTGAGACACGGGAGAACAATTTTATAAGCTTGAGCAGAGCCAAAGTGCAATAGTGGAAATTGGTGTAGGAGTCTTTTATGTGTCATATTTCATTGACATCAAAAGTAACTAAAAATGAAAAAAGAGAGGAGAAGGTTATAATAAAATGCACATGTTAATAGTCACTTGTTAAATTCTGCTTAAAGTCTTGTAATCTCAAAGCTAATTTAATCCAATTGCCTTTTAGCTACAATGTCTTGCTCCAACTTCCAAATATAATGACTTTTTAATATAACTTGCACTGTTCTGTATCCAAAGTTGGATTTAATCATGCAATTTATTCAATCAGAACCAACATATTTTGTAATTAAGCCTCACACCTGCACAATCTCTATACTAATATATTAATAAATCTATCTTAAACCTAGAGGAAAGACAGTTTTAGATGCAACCCTAAACTGCAATTATATTGTGTCAAGCATAGTATAGATATGCAATTATATTGTGTAAATCATACTATAAATTTGCCATACCACTGCATTCTATTATTTTGGTATTTCATCATAGGCTGGGCTGTTTGGTTTTTTTTATTATTCATATAGTGTTCTGCTATCAAAGACAAAACTAAAGACTAAAGGTTGAAGTAAAACTTGTGGAAAATTAGTGTGCACTATTTAGTATATATGGGATGTAGACGTTAAAAAATTACCTGAAGAACACATTGTAAAAGCATGAAATACAGCAAAGCAGAAAATGTCACTTTTGTCACTGGCTGTTTAATTGACAACTCTAATATGTACATTCTAAACCTGAGATTTTTTTGTATAATTACTAGTGATTTTTGATAGACACTGTTTATAGAAACAAAATGCAAGACATTTGTGGATATTGAGAGAGTGAGAATTTACTTTTAAAAAATTATGTGGGAGCTTAATGACTGTCTAAGTATTTAAATTTTTTTAGCTGTCATTTTTAGATAACATTCTCCTGCCTACTGGACAAGGGCTTGCAGAAAGGCCCAATCTAAAAATTCCTTCTTAATTGACAACAATTTCTCACTGCTTTACCATCCGCTATAAAGTTTTATGCATAGAAACTGCTGATTCTTAACCAAATTCAATGCACATTTTAGTGCATCCTATTTCTCATCTCCATGGGCTGCTTTACAGACCAGGAATATTTTGGGGTTTTCTGACAGCCAATAAGTCATGTAATGGTGTGGGAAATACTTGTAAATTCAGCCAACCAGTTAAATATATGGACTTTGTCTGTTTTGAAAAAAAATATTGTAAACACTTGTGCGTACTTTTGCACACCGGTCTTTTTTCCTGCTTGATTGTTCATTTGCTCTCCTTAATTTTACACCTCATTTTGCTTTTGAAATGTGGCTTTGGAGTAGGGGGGAGTATGCATGCTTTCTGAAGGTGAATATCAATGAATTTGATAAGTCTGCAAGAACCTATGGAAGGCCAAGTTCTCATCATTTCCAAAACTTGGCTCTAATGAGACAAAGGTAGATGCAAGCAGCATATCGCTTGGAAATCAGAACAGAAAGCACCTGATATACCTTGAAAACCACAGGCAAAAATATGCTTCTAGGTGGAACTAGGTTCTGTTTGAAACTTGCAGCCTGGTTAGTGGTTGTCTGTACTTGCCTCTAAATGCCTGTGTGGTAAATGCCTCCTAGTTAAAATCGCTGTGTGGCTTATATCGTAACTTGATATTTAATCGGGTTATGCAAAAAAAATGTTTCTATAGTTCTGCTTTATGTCTGATAAAGGAAATGTATCTCTAGTGATACTGAAATACTATCACAACTCTAGCACTGATCCGCTTCATCTGTGTCCCTTTTAGCAGAAAGGGAGAACTGGAAAAATACTTTTGAGAATTTAATGCACAAATAAGCACTGTAGAAATTGTATAGTAACAGAAAAGTGGAGACTAGAGGAGCTCAGAACATCAGGTTGAGTCAAAATGTAAAACAGGACTAATACACTCTGTCACACAAATTTTATGTTCTGGGTTTATCTTACAACTGTGAAGGATTTGGGTTAAAAGAAAACTATGAAGAAGAATAAAAAGCTATAATATTGATATGTTGAGAAAGGGAAAAGATTAAAGTGATCACAGGGAGACAGAAGGGGGTGTTTACTGTGGAGAAACTAGGTAGGAGAGTAAGAAAGAGATACCAAAAAGAAAAGCCTGTTCACAAAGAGAAAACCACAAATTCAAGAAATCAGTTGTTCTGATATGCTGTGTCCTAGGACAGTTTTCCAACAGTTTCCTATGCTCCTTTAATTGCCTCCCACTTCTGGCTTTCTCTTGGAAGTGGAGGGAAGCCTGACCACCTTGATGGCTTCACCCTTGAAATGTTTCCCTTCCTTATTATAAATTAATGGGAAGGTTTGTAAACAGAATTTGATATCCCAGAAAAATATCGATGTCTTTCCCATGGTAAATCTAAAGAAGTAAAGGATAAATCAAGTCCAGTCAGAGTGTGTAGATTCACACTGCCTAAATAATTTTTTCTTAGAAGAATAAACTCTTTTTTTCTTGAATGTATAATGAAAAAAGATGTCCTCCAGAAAGCTTAG
The DNA here is from genome assembly GCF_049639895.1 of Pseudopodoces humilis. NCBI lineage: Eukaryota > Metazoa > Chordata > Aves > Passeriformes > Paridae > Pseudopodoces > Pseudopodoces humilis. The sequence goes on from NC_142205.1 coordinate 30,280,177, forward strand.
ATTATTATTCTTCAAGACTAAGATTCCTTTCACTTGTACAAGACATGCTCATTTTATCTTAATACCTTTCTTTTGTTGAGAGGAAAGGGTTCAAACTGGAAGATTTGGTGAGGAGTAAACAGTTTTGCTCAAGCTGACCTTGCAGCTGGGAATCCTAAGAATGTTGGTGTGGGAAAACTCCACTTGCTATGCCTACTGTTCATCCTCTGCCTGTTTTGAGTAGAATTCCTGTGTAGAGATAACACACTCACAGACATGCTTGAACCTCCTGTGGGGGGAAGAGAGAGAGATCATAAAAGCAAAGCCTTGTGACGAACTGCTTGTGCAGTTGATATCTTGGGTGGGCAGTGACAGGATGAACTAAGCTTCAGGAAAACTGTGTCCCTGTGTGTGTCTGCCACCCAGCATTGTTAGCAAGGTAATGACATAGATCTACTCTGCATTTCAGCTGGGGTTTGGTGGTTGCCCTGCTCACCTATATGTGTCAATTCAGATGCCTGTATTTCTAAAATGTTGTCTCAAGGAGGAAGAACAACCAGTGTGCAAACACCTTTGTAAGGGTGCAAAAATGTTCATTTAGTTACAGCATAGAATATTTGAGTGTATTTTTCAATTATTTTTCTTAAATATGGCTTCTTTTGGATACAGAATAAACAATGTAAAGGGGAGATTTACCAAAAACCATCACTACACTTGTAAATGCTTACTGATTACATATGGAGCTTGCAAATATACAACTTTCAGTTGCAGAAGTAAAAATTCAGTTACCTTGTACAATGTGCCCTGTATCCAGCTTACCTGTTATAGACTGTATTTTTTCTCCATGACCTTCAAATATCACTGTTTTTCTAACTGAAAATTAAAATTCACAACTAGGAAATGACCTTGTCATTTATGCATCTCTCACACAAGATTGTTTTTCAGAAGGAAAAAAATTAATAATGCAAGACTCCTGCTATCCCTTAGTATAAAAACTTCTCAACCTTTGCACAGAAAGGACTCTACATTTAGCTGTTCACTGTTTTTAAGGATTTTACTTTAACAGGGAATGATCACAATAATAGAAAACAAGGATCAAGGAACATAATAAATAAAATCTACAAGACTTTTATTTTTGCTTGCTAATGCCATATTTTGATTCAAAATATTTAATGAGCTTAGGATTATTTTAATAACACAAACTATTAAAAGTGTTAGTTTTTGTGAATTATGAAATTATATATGTTGTAGAACGGTTGTTCTCAAGTGGTGATCATCAGGTCTCTAACAGTGACACACAGCTATGTCCCAAAAATATGTCTCCATATAGTGTTGTGGTTTAGAAGTTTAAAAACAAGAATGCATTTGGTCCCCCCACAGAATGTTCATAGTAGGTATGACTGAGAGGTTTGCATAACTTTGCATGGAATGAATTAATGACTTTACAGGCTTCTAATGTGCATCAGAATTGTGACAGACACCCTTCCTTCAGGTTATTTTCAAATCTGGTCTTCCATTTTTCAATTTTTTTTCTTCAAAAAATGGAATTAGAGGTCTGAAATCTGACTAGGAATTTTTTATTGATTGAACTTCATCAAAATAGAGTGACATTAAATATTTCTTGTATGTCAAACAATCTAGCTGTCTAATCTAATGGGATCCCATATGCCAATTTGTGAAAGATACAGGAACGATAAGAATGTGGCTCAGGAATCAAAAGGCTGTCAATATAATTTACAACTTTATTGAATTCCAATTTGCAAAGCTGCTAAAATATCATAAAGTTACAGACTAATAAACTGAGGATGTTAAATAAGAGCCCATCGATTTTAACTTTAAAAGAGAGAGAAAAAAAAAAAAGATAGAAAAGAGTTGTATACATATTCCTTATATGATTTATTTTTTCCAGAAACTGTGTCTTACTTTAACTGCTTATAACCAGTCAGAGAACATTACACCAGCCATATTAACTTGTTTGCTTAATTTCTCTTTACTGTTTGACAGTCCTTGTTGAAACTGTTTACATGTCATCAGGGCTGAGGTGTTTTTTTGGAGTTTTATCAGGAAACCAAGTTAAAGACAGCCAAAAGTGATGTATGTGTTTACACTAACTGTTGGTGTATGTTATTGGAAGTAAAATATTCAGCTTGTGTATTTGGCAAATCACACATTTGCAATGTTCTTTCCTTGATCTATGAATGGCAGAAAATCTGATGATGTCATCTAAAAGTGAAGCTTTTGTGAGACAACACAGGTTTCACTGCTGTGGGTGTAACATAGTGAATATAAAGAACTGAGGAAATCAGTGTTTCATCATGAGACCCATGATGTTAATGAGGGTGAAGAAAATGTCATTCCTTACTGGGCAGAAGGTATCAGAAAGGCCAGGAAAGAGTGGAATACAAGCAGGTGGTCTGATGTGTTTTCTTGCATTACTGTAGGATTATACTGTAAGGCTATGAAAATGCACAGGGAAATAAAACCTCAGATCAATGCTAATCTGTAGCATTTAATGAACCAAAGCAAAAATGTTTTCAGAGACCAAACTTAGATACCTTGCTGAGCTCAGATAGAGAAAAAAAAAAACAGCTTCCAGAAAATGTGCTTTTACTGTTATCTTCAAGACCTCATTTTCAAAAAGCAATTTGATGCCTTCAGCCTGAACAAGTAATTCATTTTGCTGAAGACATTTAAGAAGATGATGCATAGGCTCTGTTTCAGAAACTTGCCACCTTGCTTTCTCCAGGACTCAGACTGTGTATACAGCCCATCATTGGCTGCTATTGCTGCTTTGGTAGCAGGGGGACAGCGTTCTAAAATAAAGGTTTTAACTCCATCCATATTCAGTTCAGATGAGATTTTCACTCTCTGACTCACCATTTAGGTTTTGCTCTTTTAAGCTCTGAAGCTCAGGTCAGAACATTTGCATGTTAGGGAGAAGGTATGTCTTATCAGAATATTATCAATTACCAGGGAGAAATTATCAGGGAATGTGAGCCCTTTATTACTGCAAAACTTTCCTCATTGTTTTAATCTCAGATATAATTCTCATTTTAAAATGTATATTGTTCACAAATGCTAGATTTTATACATCATAAAATCTCCTCCTATTACATTTTTTCTTTTCTGAATGGGGCCACTATGTAGAAATAATAATTGCAATACAATTTCTGATCTAGAAATGGACTGAGAACTTTCAATACACCTGGAGAGTCTAGTGAGCATCCTTTTAAGATTTTCAGTGTTGAAGCTGCTCACTCACACCAGACATTACATTAAACAATAAATTATTAGGTACTCCTGAAAGGAATTATAAGATCTGCACAGGGCTTGTTCCAACCTGTAGAAATCAGTAATACAAACAGAACAGTTTTCTGTGATTTTTCAGCCTCACAGACTAGAGATACTATTCCTCAATTATGAGTAGGAGGAATTTCCGAGAACATCTGAAGGAGATTTGTGTCTCACCACTTTTCTAATGAAAATGAATGAGAAACTTGCTAGTTTTCACAAACTTGTCTTGAGTCTCTGCCAGTTTTCATAACACAGCACTATAGTAATTGCACTGAGCACCGAGATTGATGTCAGGATTAAAGGTTATAAGCTATGAGGGCAGGCTGACAGTTGAGATCCATAATATCTGAGAATGCAGGCTGTTGAAAAACTGTATTGAATGCTAACCTGAGGCTTAGGGAAGGGAACTACTTTTTTCTCCAATGTAACTGTGTTAATTGGACAAGTGGGTGTGAATAGCTATTACAGGTAAAGCAATTTAGGGTATGTACCAGAAATTATTTTTCCATAAGTTAACCTGTAGGTATGGGCTGTTACAAGGATGAAGGAAAAAATAGAATCATTAAAAAAAAAACAATGCACACAGAAAACTGATGTCATACAGACCTGGACTATTACTTATTCATTAGTTGCGGATGTGGGGCCAATTGTTAGTCTAAGCCAAGTCGGCCATATATTGCTTTAGCAGTTCTAAGCAGAATTAAACCTGTTCTGACTAACTGGGGATTTATCCCACATGGGAGAAATCTCTGAGCAGGGTAAAGCTGTCATTGCAGCATCTTGGCAAAGGAAATGCTTATTGGAAATGTACTGGGGCAGGAAGGACTTTACTTGGAGCATACCATGCTTCAGTCGTCTCTGCCAATGTAATTGCCTCTAAGGGGTTCTGCCATCTGGTGCAAGTTACAGAAAGCCTGAGGCTATTTTAACTTGTACTGGGATTTAACCTATGAGCAGCAGAGTGCTTAACTGGCTTTAGGCCAATTTCACCTTCTTCTCTTCTGACTTAAGCAATGTATTTCTATAATTATAAAATCTGCTTAAAATCCATTGAAGTTCAATTAGTTAATATGGAATTGATTCTGACTTCAGGTGGGAAATAGATCTTGGAACCAAATTAACTTCTGTGTTCCATGTTTTTCATGCAAATACTCCTAATAAGAAGAAAAACAGTCAAATGTCAAATGCAAAAGCAAAACGTTCTCAGAACAATTTTTTTTTTTCAGAATGTTTCCATTAAATCAATTAGAAACTCTAACTTGATGAAACACATCCAAGAGTAATAACAAAAATACCTAAATAAATAAAAGGTGCACATATGCAATTCAATAGGAATGATGTATGGATACAGACCTGTCATCACTCCTTCACTACATAATTTTGCCTATTCCACACCTGTGGCATATAGTAGCAGTGAAAGAGATAACCAGGTCTAATGTTACAGCTGTATATATCTGTGTCCTTTGGAACCCTTTCTGGAACTGCAATTATTATTCTTCAGTCAATGCTTCTGCAAGCCTGTAATGTTGTTAATTTGTCATTTGACTTATTACTTCTGTAGCACTTTCTTATTTCAGTGATATCATGCTCCTGAGACAGGTTTGGTTTTTTTTGTGGGTAGGGTATTTTTTGTTGTTTTGTTTTGGGATGGCTTTTTTGCTTGTTTGTTTGCGGTTCTTTTGTTTCCTGGGGATGGATAAAACAGATATGCAAACCTTTGTGGAGTAACTTCATGATTCCCTGTGACTGTGTGAACTTGATTCCCTTAGTGCTCCTTCATGTTACTGTGAGCCGATCACTGCAGCTAGCTGTACAACTCTGAAGAAATAGATACTTGGAAAGTGATATAAACCCTCTCAAATGTGTGAGTACCATTCTTATCTCGACAGTTACAATCAGAATTTGTATTGCTAATGATTGTTAGTGTCATTTTGTTCCAAATAAGTCTCATTTATTAGAAGACAAATTGTGGAGCACCATTCCAACCAGGATAATTCAGAGGTTTCTTACCTTTGAAGAAAACAGATTTTTTAGAGCTGCTTGTGTGACTCACACCTACAGTCCCTTTGACTGAAAATTAGTTTTCTTAATTTTCTTTCTTAATTTTCTTAATTTTTAGAAAATTAGTTTTCTTGGTTTACTTTAAAGTATTGCCATTTTTCTTACACACACAGTTTTCTCCAAGCACTGAGTATATATGAACATAAAAAGAGTAAACTAACAGTGGATATACTGAGAAGAGGCTCAAGTTTAACAATCAGAGCTTTCTCAGACATTATTAAAAAACTAAAATAAAAATGAGAATTGCATGATATAATTCATATTTTTACACGTTTGTGTTCCTTTTGTGTCATTTTTATCATAATAGGAACAACTACTGTTAGAATAAATGAGCATAAAACTTCATAATAAACTTCAGTTTATTGGAAAGATTTTTTTTTTTCCAAGTCCAAGCTAATTTAAGAAGAGAAACTATCCCTAAATTAAGTAGACTAGGCAATAGAAAGGTTAGATTGTGCCACTGGGAACTGTAAAAACATCAGGATTTAATTAAGACTAAAAAATATTGTTGAAGACTGTTTGCAAGTATATAGTAGAAGCTCAGAGGTGACTATGTGTTTTGTGAGCCTGCACAATATCTGAGGTATCAGTATCAAATTCCAGTGAGCAACAAAAACATGTCAATGAGGGTCATAGGTATATTTATTGATCTCATCTACTTATTGACTTAATATTCATGAAGTTTGAGAAGGCAGCCTCTAGACTCACAAAAGAATATAAGGCCTATGAAAACGGGATTTCTTGTCTAGAAAAAAATGTAAGGCAGGGTAAGAGTTTGGAGTGGTGACCCATTCTTAAAAATGGACAGAAGAAGAGACAAATAGCAAAGATAAGATGGGTATTTAATACAAAATGAACATGTTCTCTCAGCCAATAGGTCACCGACTGACTGATAGTCATGGGTTGGTCCAGTAAACACATGAGCTGTCATGGCCAGCTGGGGCTAGTGGCTGAAGGTTGTGTCCTCTTTTCACCTCATAGAAAAGGAAACTAGAAAGTGGTCATCATAAATTAGCATAATAGTGCATGAAGCGATATGTGCTTTTATGTTCAGACGAGTCATTAGCACTGAATGTCTATTGGCATGACATGTCGTAAAAACATTGCCAAAGTCAGCAAACAGCCCAGCGTGTGCCTGTCAAATGCTAAATCACTCTGCTCTCACGAGTCTGCCCAGGGTCTTATCCCATGAGTGAGTTTTGCATCGTTGCCCCTCTATGATCCATTAGCAGTTTGCTTCATATTATTTTGCTGGTTGGGCGGCCTAATACCTTCTTTCACATGATTACTTTGTTTCCCATAAGTGGCATTTTATCATGATTTGCAATATTTAGAGAAATGAAAATACATCTCAAATAATTGGCAATCTAAATAGAACATAAAAATCAGTATGATTATATTTATGAATGCTGAAAAGTTAATTGTCTTCTTTACATTATCACAGAGAATGCCATTTTTAGATTAATTTACTCCCAGATGATTCACAGCTCCTCATACATTTTACCATTGCCAAGTATTTGATGATGTACACATTCTGAACATCTTTGTGGAATCCAGAAGTAATACTCTAAATGCACAAGTGCAAATGAAAAAGATTAAATTATTTTAACTCACAGAAATGATTCCTAAATAGGGCGAAACAAACAGTATGTTTGCTGATCTTTACCTGAAGCTGTAGTTAGGTAGAACTGAAAGTGATGTTTTACTACCATTTCAATTAACTTTACTTTGAATTGCTGATTTTGAGCTTTCCTATACTAAGGGAAATTTCATAAAAGTGATATCAAATACACTTCTGCAATATTTCACTTGAAATAGCTTTTTCATGCTGGGGGTATTTTTTGGAAAAAACCACAATAATTCAATATAATAAAAATTAGTTTGCTAACATTTTCTTGTTATGAAACTTTCATTTTCTTTCCCACTGAAATCTCTTTCAAATGGTACTCTAGTTTTTAGTACCACGTTACTGACTTTCCCCCAATTCTTTCATTTCCTATCAATATATATATATCTCCTTCTAGCTATCCATGAATTCCTTCCCTTACATCCCTGCTGTTTGTCTGCATTTGACAAAATCAAAGGAGTGACACTGATATAAACAATTACACAGACTGTATAAGTGTTTTGTACTCTAGAAGTAGCACAGAGGCATTCAGCCCACCATCCACAGATCTGCTGCTTTCCCAAGTTGTTTGCAGTGCAGAGGTACTGGTTTCATTTGTGGACACTATGTTGCCAGGTTAGTTAAGACTCTGAAAAACTGAACTAATGAACTTGCTTTCAGTGAGGTTAATTAACTTAGACACAGGACCAGACATGTATAAATACACTGCTTTCCTCCTTCAGCCAGCCTGATCCTGGCTAATTGCGAGGACTCTGTGCAGGGTATTTCATCATGATACCCCAAAGTGGCAAATCAAATTTTTTTTTTTCACTTCCATATATATTAGACTTCTTTCCCACATACACTTTTCATCTACTTCCCTGTGCATTCATATTGTTTTTTTAAAAGTAATCAGTTTCATGACTGATTTTGTGGTTCAAAAACTAATTTTTACAATGCAGCAATCCTTTCTGTAGCACAGGAAACCCTTTGCATATCAGAAAATAGAACCAGCTTAATCATCACCTGAGTTTTGTTTTGTGGGATTTTAGATAGCAAGAAAATTTATCTTTAAAATCATATATTTTATGGAGGAAATGAGACTAATTATTAAGTAATCTCACATCATGTGATAGTGCAGTATTAGAATTTATTTTATACATCCAGTTCCTTGGTTTTTCATGTTAAGAATATCGATTCCATTACAAATTTGAGCACTGTCTTGCCAAATAATTCAGTAAGATATGCTTTGCACAACCAAATTAAATTTGCACAATATGTATAAAGCAGAAAACATGATACAATAAGATGGTGTAATGTATTATTTCCACTTATTTTTTAATTTATCACCATGCTAAAGTTTTCTTAAGGAATTACCACAAGAAAATTTTCAAGTCCCCTCTCAGATCTTCTGTGTCACTAATCTCATAACTATTTCTCTTAGAGACCTTGGCACCCTAGCAGAGTCCTGAAAAACTGCCAGTTTCTTATTAACAGGTTTTATGGTTATATCTTCTGTCTGTTCAACTCGGAATTGGTTTTTTTTTTTTCAGGATCCTTCTGGGAAACTGTATTTATGGGATGAAAGGGGTTCTCCCTCATGGTTCTGACTATGATAAGCACTGTTTAGGGGAGATCACACGGCCCCTGTGCTCTTCTGAAGCATGCTTTTTTCTGAAGCCTACACCCTTAATTGTGCAGTTTTTTTCTGTGCTTTTATAGGTTTTTTCCCCAAACACAGAATGCTGCACAACCTTTTCTTACCAAATCCCACCTGCAGCTATTACCTTGTCTTGGTTTTAAAAATCCCTTATTTGTAAGTGAATAGCTTCCTTATTTTGTTTTATTTATCATGTAATACTAAAGCTGGCAAAACTGTTTGTTCAGGTGTCTTTCTGTCACTGAGAAAAGACCAGTTAAAAGGATCAGTAAAACACTGCTATAATTCTATGATGCTGCTGAACACAGTGTGTACTATACTGACAAATTGTAAGTGTATTCATACAAGTGAATGCAAGATTTGTTTGAATAGTTTTTCTTTACTTACTTTAACTTAAATATTTAATGTTCTGGGATTTGTAGATATGGGACTCAGCGCCAAGTTTAGCAATGCAGAAACTGTAGATAAGAATTATTACAAAGCCATGGAGAGCTCTGTATATAAAACAATGTCAGGATCAGTTGCAGTAATCAATGATTTTTTTTTCTTTTTTGCTTCAGTACTCAATCTGGTATCTGGCCTATTCCCTAAAAGAGGATTGTTTTATTGAAGATGATCACTATGTGTTCAGTTTTATTTGAAAATCTATATTCCTGCTTGCATTTGTGTGCTTACGTGCAATTGGGTTAAGTTACTATGTCTGTTTCCTCCAGCTGGCTTATTTTAAATTGCAAAAACTACTAGCATTCATTGTTGTTCCTAAAAAACCTGTACATGTAGCTTAAATAATTTTTTAAAACACCTCCTCCTGAGACATGAAACTGAAATGTTCCTATGGGATATATTCTTCATGGAGAAAATTTCATATACACTTTTCCAAGAATCATAGAATGAAAAAAACCCTCTGTCTTGCTTTTATTTGCTCACTTGTCATTTGTTTCCGCAGTCCTCCTGGTGCTTTTTGATATTCACAATTTTCAGAGAAAGCAGCCTAGCTTAGAAAGTATGAATACATTACTAGATTTCTGTGCAACACAGACTCCTAATGTAACTTTTTCCTTTAGAAAACCTCTAAAAAGAAGAATCAAACTAACAGTAGAACTTAGAAGGCCAAGGGAACTCTGAAATAAAATTATTCCTCCAGAAAAAGAAGCAAGATCTGTAAGATAAAATATAGTATATTCATATATGCAAATATTTGTTAACATAGTGGCTTCATCTTCTGTGCTATCAAATCAGAGATTCCTCTCTCCTCATTCGTGGGTCTGGTGAAAAACTGAGCATGGTGAACACAGAAGGACACTGTGGAAAGCTATAGTAGCTACAGTAGATATCTGACTGAGTTATCTTGGGTTTTGGAATTTCTCCAAAACATGGGTATGTGTATGCACCATGTCTGGCACTTAATCTCATTCCTATGGATGAAAAAAAAATGAAAATCCTTATGAACTCAACAAAAATTTTGCATTGTTAAACATTCTTTTGCTTTCCTTTCTGATTTGGAAATATTTTAATAAAATGCATTTAATAAACTTTTAATAAAATTCAGACTTTGTATAATTTTATTATTATATAGAGAAAAACACTAAAATAATTTTCTATTAAAAATGCATCCAAATACTGTGCAAGAAAAATAGGTTTTTGTTTTTGGTTTGTTTTTTTTTTTTTTGTTTTATTTCTTGGGTACTTATAATCCTAGACTTATATCAGGAAAGCTGTTAAGGATAGTCCATCAAGAGTATCAAAGTCATCATGACTATATTGTACAAGATATGAGCAGAGAAGTCCTTGTCCCCAGTATAGCTCCTTCCATTTACAGAACTGTTTTTAATGATATTGGCAAAAGGAATACAGCTAATACAATGGTAACTCAACTAATTGTTAAATTCAGTACTGATGAACCCTTTTAAATTCTAGCAATTCTTTAGTCATGAGTTATCACAGATATTAAACCATCCAGACATCAGATATTGGATAAATAGCAGATAACAATGTAAAATTCTCACCTCATTAGTATTTAGAATTTTGATCTCGATGTTGAAGGTGCTTCCATCGTGACCATCCCATTTTGGTGGAAAGGAGAAATACATCAAATCACCACTGGAAATGGTAAATGATCAGGGTGACATGGCTTTTGTGGTACTTTGTTCCACAAGGAATCAGACTATGCACATTCTCCAAATTCTTAAGAACTCAGTTCAGTGTCTGTTTAAGAAACCTGCAAATTGTTGAAGTAGTTCCAGCTGTACCTATGTATTCATCAAATAGAAAAGTAGGAAGTTTATCAAGTTTAGTCCCTCATATGACAATCAAACACACTGTTTATTCATTTTTAAGTTCTACTTTTCAGTAAAAGTTGTTTTCTGCATTTGTGTCGCTTTTTAAACTCTGTAAGAGATTCAGCCCTTTGATGATAACAATTCTACTTTTCAAGAGTCTACTTATGGTCAGCTTATATCTACTCGACCTTTTGATAGATTTTAGATCTACTTGATCCAAAATAGTATAGTTCTCATAAGCATGTCTTTTTCCTGGATTAATTAAACGACTCTGTGAAGCTCAAGCAAAGGGAGCACATACTCAAAATCAAAACAGAGAATTATGCATAGTGTAGTGTCATACCATTGTCTTGCTACAGCCAATGTTATCAGCCTGCAGTATCATCATATTTTTCCTTTGATATTCAGTGAAGGATTTTCATTTACAGCCCATGACTTTTTTTTTTCTCTCCCTTTATTTTTTCTTTTTTGGTTTTATAGGCAAATCTTTGACTTCTTTTTAAAAGGAGGTTAAGAAAACATCTTTAGTGTACTAGAAAGTCTGCAGCCATCTACAAGAGTTTTGATATTGCCCCATCTCAGGTGAGAAGGGCTCACATGAAGTATTAGGAGAGGGACCTGTAGTCTTCAGAGTCTTGCTGTGTTACTGTCTCATAATCATTTATTGGTTAAGACACAGATAATCCCTCCTTCTGTCCCAGTCAGTGAATTCAAAGTCAATACTAGGCTGGAGCTGCTAATAAAGACTATCTCATGTCTTACTGTCAGCTGAGACCATGAATTTGATATGATTATTTTAATCCTATTTCTATTTCCTTATTCCCTACTCACCCTCATCTTCCTGTCAAATATTATAACTATTCAGTATTAATGACATCTTCCAACTTTGTGTCAATGGTAAAATTTGTTAACCTATTTTTTTCTGCTTTTATGAACTTTGCTAATGAATTTGTTCAATAGCAATCAACCTACACCAGATCATTAAGAAAATAGTATGTTAATTTCTCTTGACACATTATCAGCTTTCAATGCAACCAGCTGACTTTTCTCCTCTATTCAAAGACTCAGCTGAACCTCATTATCTCCAATCTAATTTCCAAACTTCCCAGTGCAGTACTTGAGATTCAGATAAAATACAGTTTTAGACAAATTAACAAATTAGATTTTTCCAGAAAAAGAAATTATCAGGATGCTGGTCTACTATGAAATATCCATGGTGAATACTTTATATTTTCATTCCTTACCTTGTGTATCTCCAAAATAAAATCAGCATTTGCATGATACCACTTTAGTTTGAATAATAGTATTTAGAACATTCAGTAGTGAGACCATGACTTTATTTTCAGTTCATTAAGTAGTGTGGCATAGAAAACAGCTATATATCCTATTTCACTAGTACCAGGCACATTCCTTCTCCTCCTTTCCCAGTTTAAGCCAAGAGAAACCACTTGACAAACTCTGAAAGAGCATTTACAAGGATTCATCATGCTGACTTTTGTGCAGCCGTGCTAGAAACCAATAATGACTTTTAATCTTTTTATCTGTCTTCCTTTCATCCATTCCGGCACATTGACTTCCAATATCTTCTTATCTTCCATTCAATAAATTTGTTTCTTCACTTTCTTCCTTCTGCATGTTTTTTTTAACTTTTCATTTACTCTATTCTTGCACTATCAAATAATCTGAAGTGACAACCAAAAAAGAATCATGGCACTCTTTAGAAGTGCAAGTAGAGGCAAAAATGAAAGCAAAATTTTCTCTTTTCAGATTTGAAATAGAATTCCAAAAAAGCATATCAGTGTACCTGAAAATTCCTGAGGATAAGTAAAATATATTCCTGTTCAGATACAGCTTAAATTTGAGTATCCTTTTTCAGTCTATATTCTTTCACTACCTGGTTATTTGCTATCTGTGGGGATCTTTTTTTCTTTTTAAAAAAATAAATATATATATATAATATTTTATTTTTTTTGCCTCTCTACTTTTCTACATAATCTCATGATTTTATTCAGCTTAATATTACAGTTTGAAAGGCTTCTGTATAAAAATAATGAAGAATGGTAAAGATATCATGTGCATATTGCATGCCGAATTCTTTTCCCAGGTTCCCATTAGAAAGACTTCTCATAAAAAATATATATTTGTACATATTTGTACAAATATACAAATACATATTTGTAGCAATACAGAACTTCAAAGTTTGAAGCCATTTAACACAACTGAATGGGATGACAGGAATAAGACAAGCACATGACAAATCTGATGGATATATTTTTCTCCAAATGTAAGGGAATGCAATCTGCTGAGGAAGTGTTAGGGGCAGTATCACTATCACTTTTAACTAGAGAATTAAGAATTCCTTTTCCACAGTATACCTGACAATTTCTTCAGAAAAGTCAGGAAAAAATATTTAAAATAGCAGCTAAAATTGCTGGCACCAGAAGTCTGTTTCCAATCAAATTGGCTTGATCTGGAGGTATTGAGACAGTAAGATAATTTAGAACCACATGAAAAAAGAAGATACTCTGCTCTAGACCAATAAAATGAGAAGGGTCTAACTCATCGCTTATTGATCTAGGAAGTTTAATTCAGTCCTATCTCATATATCCCTGCTGAATACATATTAATCTACTGATTTATCACCTCTGAAATAATCTTCACATCATCCAGTGAATTAATCAGGAGATGAATTAAATATTTTAATAGCATATGTCTAGTATAGGTAGAATGATTTCCCCTTCTAATTATAATATCTAATTTTCTTCTTACTATTCTTCAGCAGCTGTAGTGTTGGTCATGTTGGGTTTTTTAAATTTAATTTTCTTTGTTATATGCAACCTCTTCACCTTAAAATGATCTTTTATCTCGCATAAAAACAGATGACAAGACTATTTTTCAGTTCAGAACTTTTTCATAATTACATTTTTGGCCTCAAGGGAAAAACTGTATACATTATCAAATCCCTTGGCTTTGCAACTGAGTAGCTTTAACAGTCTTGTACACTGCCTGCAGCTATTGTAATTTATTTTGAATATTAGAAAATCCTCAAATTATAAGTTCTAACAAGGTAGAGTCCTGTTCAAATTGAAACTCATTATGTTCCTTAGTGCCTTGTAAACTGGTCCTGTAGATTTCTTACAGTGGTTTATTTCTCTTCTAATCTTTACAGTAACCACTAACCATTCATGCTGTGGTGGATCTAACAATTTTTATTTATCAATATAAAATCCAGTCCTTTTACCACTTACATCTACAGAAGCATTACAGTGCTATTCAGCAGTGATTGTGGAAGTGTGAAATGCTTCCTGAAACTAAGCTCAAACTCTCTAAAAGAATCACAGAATCAAAGAATGGGTAATGTTGGAAGGGATCAAGGTGGATCATCTGGTCCAACCCTCCTGCTCAAGCAGGATTATCCTAGAGCACACGGAAGAGGATTGTGTCCAGACAGTTCTGGAGTATCTCCAGTGAGGGAGATTCTGCAGCCTCTCTGGGCAATCTGCTCCAGTGCTTGGATATCCACACAATAAAGAACTGCCTCACATTCAGGTGGAACCTCCTGTGCACCAGTTTCTGCCCATTTCCTCTTGTCCTATTGGTCAGCACCACCAAGAACAGACAGGATCCATCTTCTTGGCGCTTCCCCTTCAAATATTTATAGACATTTATGAGATCCCCTCTCAGTTTTCTTTTCTTGGCTGAACAGGCCAGCTCCCTCGGCCTATGCTTTTAAGAGAGATACTGCACTTCCCTAATCATATTTGTTGAGATGTACATCTCTCTTGTCCTGAGGAGCCCAGAGCTGGACACAGAACTCCAGGTGAGGCCTCACCAGGGCCGAGCAGAGGGGCAGGATCCCCTCCCTCAATGCTGGCAATGCCCTTCCTAAAGCCCCACAGGATCCCATTGGTGTTCTTGGCCACCAGGACACTCTGCTGGCTCATGGACAGTTTGTTGTGCTCCAGGACCCCCGATCCTTCTTTCCAGCAGGTCATTCTCCAGCCTGTGCTGGTGCAGGGGGCTGTTCCTCCCCAGGTGCAGAACCCTGCGTTCATCTTTGCTGAATTTCAGACAGTTTCTCTGCCCTACTAGAAAATACTTCTGAAGCAGAACATACCAGTAGGTTATAGATTTTTGTTTCAGAGTTAAGCACCAAGAAGAATTATAAAGCCTGAAGAGTCATCATATAATTTATCCATTTGTTAAGAATTTTAGGACAACCAGAGCACAGCCCAGTACCATCTCCTGGTTAAGTGACCACAGCCAGGGCTCCCTCAAAGTCTTTGGGTATTAGTGGCCCTCACAGATACTTGTCTGAACATCAGAGTTCTAGGGAAAGGAAAGGAGCTCTGGATCTATAGCCAGGATGTAACTGAAAATATGATCTTCCCAAATATCTTGTTTATTTGCAGTTCACTAATAAAGATGCAAAATATAACTGCTGTAAATTGAAAACAAGGCACTGATCAGCAGAGAAATTTCTGCTTAGATATTTGTAGAAGTTAGTTCAGTAGTTATGAAATTCATAGTTAAATTGTTACAATGGCTAAGGTGATGAGGTCAGTTGTTTACATACCTGATTCTGTATCTCCCAATTTCAAAGTTATACTATTAACAATTAGAAATTAGCTTTCAACTAATATCCTAGGAATACAGACATATACTTTTTTCTAGTAAAAGAAAATTGAATTTTCCCCTCAGGTCTCTTATGACAACCTTTCATACATAGAGGACTAAAAGTATTTTTGAATGCTTCTGGTTTAATTTACTATACACGTTTATCTCTATCACTTACCCAGAGAGAAGGTAATTATGCATATAGGAATTGGAACAAAAATCTCAGTAACGCTTGCCCAATTTTTATAATTTTATCTTCATATATTTGTTCTAATGTAAAGAAACCCTGGTACTGACTTCAAACCAGATTCTTTTATATGTATTATCAATGGATGCACAGAAATTAGCCTATGTCAGCCCTCACAACCACGATGAGATCTTCACCAACTTATGTACTCACTTCATCAAGTCCTCCTTACTTGATAAAGGGTCTCTTAACTCTACATCTGGCATGAGAATTTCTGGAAGTTTCTTACTGAGGTCCTTCTCTGACTGGCTTGATCTGCTTGAAAACCTTTGATTAGTTCATTAGCACCTGGGATTTAATAACAGTGAATTGTGCATTAGCTCTCAGAACACGTAATTCTTTTCTATGTCTTTTTTAGGTATTAGGATAGGCTCTAACATATGCAAATTTTTTATTCGGATTTTTCTTTTTATTTTTCTTTTTTTTTTTCTTCTAATTAAGATAAACTCAGAAATTAGCTTGAGATAGCAGTTGCAATCCTAAATTTTTTGTCTGGGAGCTTGATTTGAGAATGGCTGTACATCACAATGAGGTCTGTCCTTGCCAGGCTGTGTTAGCACATACCTTTTCTATTTTTTCAATTTTAAATCTTGCTGCAATATTAACCAAGTAAAATAGATTGTTTGTGCAGTAAGCTATACTTTTTTCCTAGAGTGAATGGTGCTGAGACCTATGAAAAATATGAGAGCTCTTTTTGAATTTAAAGTCATTGAAGAAACTCTGTCAGTTGCTGTTACACTGGAGACTGAAAGATGGAACACTTTGACTCTAATATTTTCTAACTGCTTATGTTGATCCAGATCTGCTTTCTCTATAACGCATGGGACAGACTTTCTTAGTAAAGTTCTTTGAAAATATTAGAAAGAAACTTATTTAAACTGTGACAGTACAATGAAACAACTTGAGATAAAATATGAAGAACTATTTGGTTTTTTTAAATGCTTTCTTTCTGCTTCTGGAAGTCCAGAAAATATAGTTAGAGAAGAAAAAGTAACCAATTTTTTCACATATAGGAAAGGAAAAAAAAAAAAACAAAAAAAAAATCAGGATTACTTACTCACCCCATAATTTATTGTTATAAGCAGTATTTCTTTGACTTTGTCCTAGCCCCAGATTATTTCTACTTCATACAAAATAGCTTTCTTTGGATAGTTTCAAGTTTGATTGGTACTTCATGCAATTTTAAATACATCTACAAAATCTATTACAGTGGAGCTGGTTAAGTTTTATTGAGGTTTTGCTATACCCTTGCTTCATAAATAAGAAGTACATCATAAACACTTGAAATGGAGTAGAATCCTACTTACTAGTAAAAAAAACTATGTTTATTTTGGTATAATGTAGTTCACATTCCAACTGTGTATCTTTTCCTTGGCAGCCCAGAGAAATCACTGTATGTGTTTCCAAGAAATATAGAATGCAGGTCTACATTTTCCAGTCTCTCATCTGTCCCAAGGACTACTGTCATGCAGTAAAAAGACAAGATTGTAAATCTCTTCCATTTTCTTTCATTTCTCAGCAATACACTGGTATGAAAGTGAAAGCCAAACACGTTTTATGCTTCTTGTGCTGCCACATATTTTGGCTAAATATTTTGGTGATACTGGCCAGAAAAGAGTCACGAAGAAGACTAGAAGTCTGACATATACATATCCACTAGCAATCTACATATTGGGAGAATGGTATATTGTAAATCCAGAATGCCCCTGAGAACCATTGCAAAGATAAATGAAGAGTTTTAAAGTAATTAAATGTGAAAGTCTTACAGCAGCAACATGAAAAAGTGTATATGTTATAGTGTCTAAAAGACACAATAGAAAATAAACTTCTGTTGAAATTATTTTATATAATGGTAGGGTTTCTTTATGGCTTTCCTAATAAACAAATGTAATTTAGAAAAGATTGCTTCACAATCCAAACATGTATCTGTGACACAATAATGACAGCTATGAGCCACTTCATCTATGGTTCCTCTTACTGAGAAAAAGTTCTGTATGAAAATAATTCTGCATTTAAATGGAAGTGGTTAGAAAACTTCCTTTATTCTTTGATAGAAGCGATAAACTGAAGCTGGAGTACAAAACTAAGAGTGAGAAAGGTGCTCAAGTGTGTAAGTTTCCTTATAATCTAGGGAATTAGAAAAAAAATAAAGCAAAAAGGGAAAGAAGGCACAAGGAATTACTAAATGTGCCAGTACACAAATGGGAAAATGTGTGACTCAGAAGGGAATTTTCCCATCCTGCTATACAGATAAGGAGGCAGATGTTTCAAAGCTTTCAGGAGAAAACACACATAAATGTAGGGATTCGTTTTTGCACCTAGCCAGCTGCTTTCATTGAAATCAATGAGATCTGAGTTATGGTGTTTGAAACTTTAATGAGCTCACAAAAGTTTCGATTTTCTCTCTGTAGAGTGTCAAAATAGTAGCTAAATGCTATATAGGGCTGAGTTTAGTCCTGACTTGAGCCTTTTCAAGTGTTATTAGAGCTTTTTTAGGTGCTCCCAGTAGATTCATTTCATTCTTCATCTCTAAGTGTAAATGAAACAAGTCTGGTTTTGTAGCTGCCCTAGGATTTTACAGTGACAATATTTTTTTAAATGTTTGGTCTTGTTAGTTCTTAAATGTTTTGAAGAAACAAATGCATTTCTATGAAAAGATGTTTAAGTACCACCATATGTTCAAAAAAGACTGAGCATATTAGCTGTTCTAACTAAAATGTATGAAAAATAATATTGAAAATTAATCTTATTGCCTTTTAGAGGCAAAGATACTCTAATCCTTCTGGTTTTCAAAAAGATATTTTTGTGCACAGTTGCTGTTTTTCAGTCTGCAGGTTGTACTACTATAATGAGCTCCAATAGGAACAATAGCATGTGAGCAGTGTTTTGTTTCACCCACAGAAATATTCCTGCCTTGTTTCTTAAGTGTGGCCTAAAAGTAGAGGTATTAATATTGTAGCACTTCTAATATTTATTTTTCATATCAGTGCAAAACACATACTTGAAGCCTGTTAATAGCCATGACAGTAAAGTTGAAATCTGTTAAAAATCATGTCAGTAAATGACTAAATAGCATTTCATTTAAGACATGTTATAGATTCCTGTAGTTTTAGGGTCTATCTGTATTTTATTACCTTCATAATAAAAGAAAGAGGCATAGCAGCTTCACTTAGGATCTCTGAGGTAAAATTCTGAAGCATTATATAAAATATATTTCTCTCTCAAAATAACATAAGGTTTCACTGAAACAAAAGAATGATTTCTTAAAAAATATATTGAAAAAATTCTACTTGGTCCTTTCCCCACCCTATAGAGCCTAGCAGTACTGCAGCAGTCTTAGACTTCTGGAAGAGCATTCAATAATCCCTGTATTACAAAGATTATATATAATTATTTCAGGGGAACTTACCTGCCAAACAAGCTTTCAATTCTTTCACCACTGCATCTACTTTTAAATGCATTTAAATTACCTTATTTCTTACCATGATGTACATTAGATACTAGGTACATCAACTTGTACAATGACAATCTGACAAATGTATCATAGAAATACAATAGGGGATTGAAAAACAAAAGTCAAATCTAATTCCCTGCTCTGATTAGCAGAACCCACAGCATGTTCTACAGTAACATCACTTCAATCTGGACATTCTGCCTGCTGGAGGTAAGGATGGCCAGTGTAATGATGCACAGGGACAGAATAACCCTAGTATTGCTTTCAGAAATAGTGATTAGACCTTGATTTCTGATCCATTCAGAGAATGGATATTGCAGTTAGAGAAAGAATTCACCATAGTTTTGGAAAATAGAGGCATGATGGAACACAAGACTCTTCAGCTTTGACCTAATTGCATCTCTGAATTCTTGTGAAGGTAGCCAGATTTATCTTCCTGGATGGAATAAGTCATCAGCACCAGGGTTTTCAGAGTGAGATACAAAAAATTCTTAGTGAAATTACACCTAATGAATATTACAGGACTCATATAGATGAGTCATGTAATAAATTCATACATAAATACTTACCACCATGTGAGCTCAATTAACCTAATGACTTTTCTCCCTACTGTTTTAAACTGTGGATTCATAATAATGGGGATTTTAGTCCTATGTTGCAGTATTCTACATTAGCTGCCTTACTTATCTGAAATTTCCCATTCTAGGCTTTATCTGTGTAGTACAGATGCAAAATTAAAATGTTATACTTAAAGGAAAATGTTCGAAACCATTTTCATGTTAGCACTATATAACTATGTCATCATGAAGCCTAAAATATCCTCTCTAAAATTAACTGACAAATTGCAGAAAATTGTTCTCTGGGTTGGCAGAAATGAATTCTATTAAAGCTAATGAAAATTGCACATCTGTGGCATAAGACCATATGTCCAGAAGAGAAGCGTTTTTGTGGAATAACCTTCTTTCAAATTTAAACCCAATCACTGAAGTTTTTCCAACAGGGAGTCAAGCTCACCAGACTTATGAAAGCTATGAAAAAAACTGTACTCTAACAAATTTTGAATCAGTAGCCTACATAAAATAGTGATCAAATCAAATTAACTACAGTATTGGATTATTTTAACATGTATGGTGTCTGACACACCCTGTACATTTATATATTTTATTTAAAATAATCTTAAAAAGTACAATACATGCACATGAAATAATAGAGTGTAATTGTAAAAAGGGACAAGGAACCCTTTGGTACTATTAAGATCTGTGCTTTAAATAAGAAAGTGTAATTTTGGTACAATAGAAGAAGGATTTACCAGTGGAGCTGAGCCAAGCATCTGCTTTTCATTGCATTACATTTTTTTTGTTCCCTCTTCCAAATATGAAAAACAGGAACTAGTGGAACTGGGTGAAGAACATCAAACTCCTCTAGTCAAATATGGCTAGCTAGCTTTTTTTCTTTATGATGAATCTTTTCTTGTCAAGGGGAACAAAAAAAATCAGTAATGTCTATAGTAGAACCATTACTTTTGTGATTTTTTATTTTTTTTTTAATACAAAAGGTTTCTTGTCATTCCCTGGGACTTGTTCCTGGCAAGTATAATTATCTTACAAAAATATGCCTCTCCCTACCCTACGTACTCATTATATATACATATATGTATTATAACCCCTCTTTATCCTCCTATACTCTAAGGTTTACTCAGAAGTTTGAAATGGCTGAAGCATTGTTTTAGCCAGATAAAGGAACAAACTTAAACCCTATGACTGGACCTTGAATTAACTTCTGGATTTATGAGGAAGAAATATATAACTTTTTGATTATATATATAACTTTTGGATTAATTTTGGTCTAAAATGACTTGTAAAATTAAGGAAAACATTATATTTTTTCCGATTTATATATAAATGCTGTTCTTTAAGCATCAACAAATATAGAGCTTATGACAAATGTTGCAAAAAATACTCTTTCTGACAATGCCTAGTAATAACATTCTGAATATGAGAATTCTTTATTACTGCCTTTTTTCTATATTCATGATTTCCCCATCTGTAATTTTCCCAGTTTGGTATCCTCGTAAACACAAGTACACTAATTTTGGAAGAGGCCAAAGGTGACAGTCAACACTGAATATTCCCTCAAAGATTTCCAATGCCAAGGTTTCCCACACATTGTATTTTCAGCAAAAATTCTATAGCACCTTTCCTTGAATAACAGCAGTGAACCACTTGAAAGACATTTCTTTTTCTTTCAGTCACTATCTTTGAGTTTTCATCCCATGCCTGTAAGATTGTGGTGATTTGACCTGGTCAGGATGCTAGATCTGCACCAAAGGGGCTCTACCCCTCTCCCTGGGAAGAGAAAATAGACTGAAAGGCTTGTGGGTTGAAACAAGGGCAGTTACCAGTTACCACCACAGGCAAAACAGATTTAGCTTGGGGAAATCAACTGAACTTAGGGACAATCAAATCAGAAAAGAATAATGAGTGAAATAGAATAGTGAAAATAGTGAAAAAGAATAGTGAAATCAAATATTAAGATACACCTCCCATGCATTCCTGCTTCCCAGGCTTAACTTTATCCCCAGATCTCTTCACCCTGCCCCCAGCAACACATTCTGGTGGGGAGTGAGGGCTGTTCATCACACATCTGCCACTCCTTAGTGGGAACAGGGTCCCTTCCATGACAGATAATCCTTCACAAACTTCTCCAACGTGAGCCATTCTCACAGGCTGCAGTTATTTTTTTAACTTTTTTTTTTATTTTATTTTTCCCCCTTAAACTTGTTATCCCCACGGTGCTGCCACTGTCACTGCAGGGGTTGGCTTGGACCAGCAGTGAGTCTGTTGTAAGAGGAGCTGACTCTCATGGGCCCTAAAGGAAGCTTCTGGAAGCTTCTCAGAGAGGCCACCACTGTAGCCCACCCACTACCAAAACCTTGCCACACAAACCTGATACAGAGACATGTATAATTAAGTGCTGAAACTGTTTGGGGCCAATCTCAAGTTACTTATTTTTAGTCTGTTAGCAATCACTTTTGGCACCCTAATATGACTACCTAGCTGCAAAAAGTACAATTATCTATGTGTCTTCAAATCACAAGATATCACATCAGCATAATTTGTATGAAAATATTTGTACTGCCTTTGACTGGGGTAGAGTTAATTTTCTTCACAGTAGCTAGTATGGGGATTTTTTTTGAAACTGTTCTGGAAACAAATGTTGATAACACGGGGATGTTTCTGTTATTGCGGAGCAGCCCTTGCAGACAGTCAAGGACATTTCTGCTCCTCACCACACCTCCTCTGCCAAAAGTCTGGGATGCATGAAGAGGCTGGGGGAGGACACACCTGGGACAACTGACCTCCACTGATCTATTCCAGGAGCTATTGCAGGCCATGTGGCATCATGCACAGTATATTAAGTGGGGGAAAGAAGGCAGGACTGTTTTGAGTAAGGGCATTTGTTTTCCCAGGTCACCTTTACATGTAATTCAGCCTTGCTCTCCTGGAGATGGCTGAAAACCTACTTGCCCATGGGATGTGTTTTGTTGTGTTTGCTGCTGTGGCTTTTGCTTTCTCAATTAAGCTATCTTTATCTCAATTAATGACATATTTTCACTTTTACTCTTCCGATTCTCCCTCTCATCTCATTGAAAGAGGAGTTATCAAGGGGCTGCTTGGGGCTTAGTTGCCAGCTGGGGTTAAACCAGAACAACAGCAAATATTCTGTTTTTCTTAAAAAGAACACTGAAATACAAGGAAAAGAACATAGATGCAAAACATACGGAACGCATATTATACATATATATATATATATATATATCTCCTTTTAACTTGCCTTTCTCCTATGATTTTTCTGTTCATTTAGACAACTTTGATGAGATGATGAGATTGCATTAGTTTCCATAGTCAGTCATTTAGGAACTATTTTTTTTAATTGTGGGAAAACAGAAACAAGAAGTATAATTCTACAGGTGTGGTAGCTGTTGTTGTTGTTACTTGGGTATTTTGTATTATTCAGTTTTGAGAAATTCAAGAGCAATCATGAAGTTAGTATTAGTTTTGTTAAAATTAAAGAAGATTTAAGCTTGTACATTTTCAAATCACTCTTAAAACTAGGACTGAGAGTCCAAAGTTCTGGAAAGACTGTGTATTTTACTGCTTGTCTCTTCTGTAATATTTAACAACTTGAACCAAAAGAACTCAATATTGCATTTATTAGCAATCTAGTTAAAATATTTTCAGACATTAAAAAAAGAATCTATTTATTTTTCTAATAACATTTAAGCTTAAATCAGAATAATGGTTTAACAAGTACTTGGGCTTTCTGAAAACTTGCTGTTTTAAATATGAAAGAAAATGCCACTAACTCTCACCGTTCAGGATAGTTTGAGGACTGCTTTGTCATCATAATGTCCTCAAGCTACAGAAAAAATAGATGAAAGAAGACGTGTCTCCAAAGGAAACACGTAGAGTGGAATTAAAATCTTGGATGCTGAATGCTTCAGTAAATCAGCTCTGCCTCTCATATCCTGAATAATAGCATTTTTTATGTTTTTCAGATACCTTGTGCTTTACTACGTGAAGTCAGGATGTACAGTACAGATGTACTTTATGACATAATATATAAAAATGGATAATGAATAATAAACAATAATTAATACAGAATATAAAGTAGTATAAAATTAGAGTTTATAATACATAGGTTACAGTATGGTTATATAGTATAAAATATGGAGAGTTTAGTATTTATATGGTATATAACATACACGTGGCTTTTACAGAAATATATTTTAATATTTTTATATAGCTACATTTAATATATATATAATATGTAACATTCAAACTCATCTCTTAGGAATATATTTAAGTTAGAGTTCCCACCAGCCTCACAAATAAACATAGACAGTACACAGTCTGATATTATACCAGGCATATAGACATCAATTAGTGGAGAAAGTTTAGTTTCAGTAGAGTCTTTAGCAATTATTTTTTCACCTTTTAATTTGGTTTTAACTCCCAGAATGTCAGAGTTGGAACTAGATATCACTAAGCAAAATCTGGTTTTCATTGAAAAATATTGACCTGATAACATCAATTTTATATTACTCTTTTTTGTGCCTTTAGCTCAAATAAGAGAAAAGAAATTGTCTGGAGGAGAGTTATAGCACTAACTTTCAGATTTGTGTAATGTGCTGTGGCTGTTCTCTGGCTGACATCAGAACATGGAAGTATCAGTAAAGTTGAAATCTCAGCAAAATAGACAAGCTGTTTTTTGTGTTCTTTTCATCATGTGTTTCCACTGTTATAGTATTTCATAATAAACACTTAATAAGTTCCTTTACTGAAGACTACATATGGTCAGTAAGGTAGGGATTCAAGTCCATGGTTTTGTGTGGAGAACAAAGTGTATATAGTTTAAGTGCTCAACTAAGTGAATGAAGAATGTACAGAAACCCTGTCTCTAAATATGTGCAGTTTTTCATAAGTTCTCACTTCTGTATCCAAGTGAAATCTCTGAGAGTTCAAACAAGAGAGCAATAGTATAATGATTTATCCTTTACTCATTCCCATAAGTTTCTTCTTCTTGGTTTTCTTCTTACTGTACAGGTCCTCCATAAAATATTGTTATTCAAGCCTTCGAGGGCTTTAATTACATTCCTATTCTTGGTTATGAAGTTGGATGAAAGGAAAAGAAATTACCTTATAATTTCTCCTTTTATAGCAGTGAATTTTTTACTGCTGTGAAAAATACCTGAATAATATTGAATATACTTTAAAAACCCAAACCTTGAATCATAAGCTCTCATCTTGTTTTATGTTTTCTTTCACCCATGTCAAATATACAGACATTATTATTATGAGTGAAATATTATATCTGCTAGAACTATTTTTAACAAGTGAAAAGAAATTGTGTTTTTAGCTGTAATAGACTGTTGGCAACTATTGAATTGAGTAAAATTTATCTCAAGGGGTTTTCCTCAGTTATAATCAGTAGAGATTTTTATTTTTTTTGGCATAGAAAAATTGTATTTCAGAATTGGTTTTTAATGTCAACAATTTATATTTATCACTTGCTACTTAAAAACATCCCCAACAACTGTGTCTATAGAAATCAATAGAGGTTTAGCTATTACCTTCAAAAGGAGAAGGATAATGGCTTCAATAATCCATTTTCTATTCTCAGTGGCTTATTATAAATCAAAAGTAACTTGAAGCAAATTTCCTGTAATTAGAATATGCATATGGCGCTATGTGCTTAAACATCTTTGATACTGAGGACACTCTTCCAGATCACTTGCTGAGCTATGGTTTTGTTTTCTGTGGGGGTTCTGATGGCTTTTATACCTACTATGATTAAATAACTCTGAAACAGCTAAATATATTCAGAAGGGGTTAAACAGACCAACATTTATAAGAAATAAATCTGATGCTAAGTGCCATCCTCTGGTTTTTATGATGGCTTTAGTAACTTTCCAGAGACTTGCTTGAAACTTTTCACTTATAGGCATTTTTGGAGTTTAGGGGTACAGAACAACCTAAGCCACTTAAAGAAATTCTTTGGCTTTACTGTCACTAACCTTCTCCTCCCTACAAGTTGTGAGTAGTGCAGATGGACTGGCAGGTGCAGTCAGTATTCAAAGGAAGAAAAAGGCACTTCACCACTAGTCAGCATCAGGAGCCTGAAGTTTTAAGAGGCCTCTATTCAAAGCATTTGAACCTTTTTTAAAATAGGCAGAGGAAGCGGGACACAAAGTTCTATATTCTAGAACTTTGGCAGCTCATTAGAAGCCAATGCTCGTGTGCAATGTAAGTTCCATAAGAATATTTTGGAATATTTCTTCTTTTCTCCTTTTATACTGCAAAGCTGTTGCAGACTTTAAAATACCCTTGTTAGTCTTTGTTATCTTCTAGTGTTCATTTTGTTGTCTTTTGCTTATTCTTAAACTTTTTAAATCCCACTATTTTTCTTCTTAGGTTCTGATATCATGAAATGGAAGAGAATCCTCGCATATTATGCAGTGATTTCATGATAAGTAAAAGGTACCCAAAGCCACACAAAACTCATAATTATGGTCAAAGGCCATTAGGGAATACCTCTTTACAATATTTTTTAAATAGTGACATTGTTGATTTCTGTCTATCCAAATCAAGTTAAAACATTATTAACTTGTAAAAGAATAAGTGTGCTATCTTGTTTCATCTGGGGCAGAGTTAATTTTCTTCTTGTCATTGCTCAAATACATGGGGGCATTTGATAGACAGTGATGAAGGATGGAGAAATCTGGTGTGGGCCTTAAGGGGATTTGATTTTTGGTAATAGCCAATGAATAAAATTTCATAATGTTATGTGCTTTATAACACTGGGTAATACCACTTCTATGGCCTGACACCACACTGAGTGACTCAGTGTCTGTCTTTGCCACTCTTGATCCAAGGATCGGAACCAGACTGCCCATTGATTGCCCATTGATCAGTGAAGAATGAACTTTGATGAAACCAAAGAAGTGAAAACTTTGACTGAGAGGGGACCCCATCAATGTCTGTGAGTATTGGAAGGGAAGGTGCCAAGAGAATGGAGCCAGGCTCTTAGTGTTACCAAGCAATAGGATGAAACACAACGGACAGAAATTTACACACAGAAATTTCTACCTGAATATAAGGAGGAACTTTATTGTACAGGCATTTTGAGCACTAGAACAGATTGTCCAGAGAGGTTGTAGAGTCTCTCTCACTGAAGACATTCAAGAATCATCTGGATGCAATCCTGAGCAATGTGCTCTGCTTGAGCAGAGGTGGGACCTGAAGACCCACTCTAATCCCTTCCAACCCTACCCATTCTATGATTCTGCATCTCTGCAAAAGGCCATGGGATATTAGGAAGTGTGGGATCTGGCATGATGTTAATGGTATGGAATAAGGGGTGGACACTGTGTTAGTTTTGGCTGGGAGTGGGTTTTCTTTCTTTGTAGCTGCTACAGTTTTGAATTCAGTGTGAGAATATGTTGATGTTTGGCTGTTGCTACACAGGGCTGACCCCAAGTCAGGGATGTTTTGGTGTCCCAGGCTCTGCCAGTGAGCAAGTGCACAAAAAATCCATGAGGGACCATGCCCAGGACAGCTGGCCTGAGCTGGCCACAGGGATATTCCACAGCAAAGAAGGTCATACTGAATATATAAATGTGGAATTTGGCTGAGAGACACCTGTGGCTGCTGTGAGAGGGATAAGTGAGTGAGCTACTGCATGGTATTTAGTTGCCAGCTGTGGGTAAACTACTACACATGGGAATGGCGGAAGAGAGAGAGAGACACTGCTGAGAGAAGTGATGAACATTAACTTAAAAAGTAATATGGGCTTTACCTGAAGCACAACTCTAGAGTATTTATATCTGGTTCTAAATGTATTTTGCTTCTTCCTCTTCCCACTGTATTTTTTTCCTGTCATTATATCTTTTTCTGCTTTTGATCCTTATGGCTTCTCTTCTTATTTTTGCCTCAGGATTTTTTCCCAATTTTTCCAGGGTTTTGACATCTCCACTAGAAAGTTCTGGGAGAAATGCTGCTCTTAAAAACACCTTTTTATGTTACCTTGAATTTTTACAACTTGTCAAGCAATTTAGTTCATTTTTTGCTGATAGTGAACAAATGACGCCAAAAACATTCTTTGTGGGTTGGGTAATGATAAATTTGGATTCCAGTATTTCAAACTCAAACTCATGCTAAAAATAAGCAGAGTGAACATCTGTGACAAGCAGGTAATTTTTAATAATATCAGACAGTTCCTTTCTGTGGAGAATTACTACTCTCTCATCTCTAATCAACCTCTGCTGTAACAGCAGCTGCCAATTAGGGATGTTGTCTCTTGACAGAGCGCTCAACCCATGTTTAATTTATTTTAAATGTGTTGTGTTTTTCCATGGAAGGTGAGGGGTGTTTTTTCAGAATTTTATGCCATCAGAGGCTCATGTCATGTTATACAAAGTGGTGAGATACACAGATCAGAGTGGAGCACCTACAGATTCAAGCATTCTCAGGGGAAAAATCCTCTCATCTAAGCTCCTGACAGAGTTAGAGAAGGAGGAATACTTAATACATATTGATCTAAAAGTTAACCAGTTGTGTTAGCTACCTACTATATTACAAAAAAGAGAATCCTGTGAGAATCACCCGAATTTAAACTACAAGGTTTGAAGGAGTGACTCTATTAATGTAAATACACTTTATATTGTTGTTGTTGTTAAGTTTTAGCTGTATATTTTAGAGTATAAAAACCCAATTCATATAATATTTAGATCACGTTTTATTAAATGTCTTCCCTTTGCCTACACCTTTGTTTTTTCACATCCATATATACATGTACAGGCTCATCTTAATAAATTTCACCATTGAAACTTTGGTGATTTGATTCAAATATCAATAAATATTGCTGAAGGCACTTTTAAGGCCTTATGTTGATCAGATATCAAACTTGCTGCAAAGGAAACTCATCATCTTATTTGTCATTCTTCCTCATTCAGTCACTCTTTCTTCTAAAGGGCAGCTAAGGCATATGAAATAACTTCATAGCCAAACAGGCAGAGACTGGCAAAGATTTTCCTTTTTTTTTGAAACAAGTTCCTAATTTCCTTTACTAGTGTGAGAAACTGAATAGTTAAATAACAAGTCTTGCTATCTGCAAAACAAGACATAAAAACTGGCTTGTAAATCAGGCAGTACGCTCCTAATCTTCATAAAATATAAGCTTGAAAAGACCATCAACTAATACTTAGAGAGACTGTACAGTTCTCATGCTATTTTGATTCTAGACTTTTGTTTGGCTTAAGAACCACATTCATGGCTGCAAGTATGTCTGGATAATTAAGAGACTTGGAAAAAATGTCATCTCCTGGGACTTTAAACAGTATTTAGCTTGTTTTATTTTGTTGATGAGCAAAGCTTTTTCAAAAAAAAACAAAAGAAAAATAACCATGACCAGAATAGTATAAAAGTTGATATATTTAAACATTTACAAAATTCATTTATTGCTTGAATTTCAGTTTAGAAAACAAAAAAATTGCCATTTTGTTGTTTAGTTGTGGTTTTTAAAATAAACTTAAGTTTGATTTGTTCTATTTCTAATTGATGGATTACTGGATTTGCTGTACAATGTGAGGAATCAGCAGCCTGTCATACCCTGCAATAAAATGTATTTTAGATTTAAATGAATATATATAAGCATGTGCAATAATAAATGCATACATGAAGCCTTGTTGAATTCCCCCTTCCGTAAAAAAATTAAACAAAACCAAAACTCTACAGAAGCTTTCTAGAGTTTATAGAAAAAGCTTCATATAATTTGTGCAGTATTCTCATTCCAGTCTGTGTCAGACAATTCAGTGTGTGTGTGTGTGTGTGTGTGTGTGTAGTTTATGAAATTGGTAATGTCTATCCTACAACATATTCTAAAGAGAAACAAATAGAACAAAAAAGAGAAAGAGGAGCAATGAGAAATAACTGAATGGTAAGAACCAAAATAGAGAGGAAACACAGAGGGAAAAAATAGAAAAGGGAAAGCTGGAAAAAGAAAAAAGGAAATTTTGTCTCTTAAGAAAATGATGGATAAGCATTAAGCCAGTTTCTCATCAAGCTGTATCACTTCCTGGAAATACCACAAGGCATAGGCATAGTTATCAACATGACAGATCTTTCCTTCCCTTAGGCAAGAACATTTTGTTTTACAGGACACAATGAACTTTCGGAATTTCACAGTGGCTGTTGATGTTTCCTTTTTAATTTAGAAAAGACTTAGATTTTTAACAAGCAGTCTTGCTCTCTGAAAATATCTTCCTCTATTGGTTCATTATTTGTATCCTAGTAATGACCTTCTTGCTCAATTCTTCCAAGAAAAATAAACATTACATACTGGATAACTGTGAAAAATTCAATACTTCTTCTTCAGAACTCCTTCAAGACTGGATCTCTGGGAAATCTTTGACTCCCTGTGGTACACATCTCTATGATGACTTATTGTTGTATTTTGATGGCTTATTGTTTTTATTTTACTATTTCACTCCATGCCTCAGCCTTTCCCAACTATTCCACTTCTTTTGTCTTGAGCATAGAACTTATTTACCTTGATTGGCATACCTGGATTTTTCCTCAGTTGATAATCATCAAAATGCCTCTAATAGCTTTTGGTAGACAAATTAGCAATAGCAAGCTCATATGAAATAACACATGTTTTATCTTGAAATCTTTTTAGTGCAGTTTCGTGTCAAACCAACTCTTTTCACCAATTCTGTTATATACACTTTACTGGATTTTGCTACAGTTTGTTTTAATATTACCATGGTGTTAAGGGAGATGAGGAATTAAATTTTTTCTCTCACCAAATAATTCCTGTTTAACATAGTATTGAAATTAAAATGTCCCTCTGAAACAGAGGAGTGGATCAGAAGGAGTGCTTTTTTGGAGTGTTGTATCCAAAATCTGGTCAGGTTCCTACACCAAGAAGCTCTCACAAGGACACATATCTCCACTGGCTATAAACAGCACCTGAGACCACACTCCTGGTCCTAATATGTCCTGTCTCCTTTGCCAATAGCTCTGCCTCTCCCTATTTCCCAATTCTTCTTTGTGTTGGCTGCATGGCCTTTGATGCAGAGGTGACATGGTTGAAATCAGTGGAAAATAAAGCAGTGCATATGTATGAGCGCACTCATACACAAATATACCATAAACATTGTGTTTGACCTTCATCCATTTACCTGATTCTAGAATTCAAAGAAAACATTGTTGAGCTGTTGTCTTTCTGCTTCAATCCATGACAGGAAACAACATTTAAAATTTCAAAACTGACTATGTGATAGCAGCAGATATTTCCCCTCTCAGCTTCAGATTTTCATCTTTGTCCTTTCCTTTCTTAATTGTTGTACCTTTTGTGCACTGATCTCACAAAAATTGCAGTGACCTGTAGTTTCTGTGTGTTTGACCTTCCCCTTGCTCTTTTGCAGGAATGTTATTAAATAGAAGTACAGTTCAGTAACTAGTGATGCTTCTAGCAGATTCCTCCTTAAGAATATTTGAGATAAAACCAACCATTTCCAAAAATGAGAAATATTTTTCCAGTAATGCTCAGCAACTTTTTCTGCTGGACTCATTATGTAATTGAAATTTCCAGGTTGTCACCTAGTCCTCTTCGACAGTCCAACGGTGCTCTTAGAGACATTAGAGCAGAAAATACATTATCAATAGAAACAAGAGAATTTTTTCTTAATATATCTACATTTATAATTTGTTTAAATGCTGCACACATTCATAGAGATAATTTTTGAGGGGAAAAGCTGTTGAATCTATATTTTCAGAAGAAAGTCAAAGCTTTGATACAGTGATAGAGATGGGATAAACCCATAGGAACTCAGTTTCATGCCAACAGGCTTGAAGTTTTTTTGCTGAAATATACCAGCTGTACAGTCTGTGACCTCACTCAGCATCTGCATCTGCTTACTTTAAGAGTAAGCTTTCTTTTGGTGATATGCTGATTCCATAATCCAGATCTATCTGGGAGGGAGGGTGCCCCTACATGTTAAAAAAAAAAAAAAAATATTCAGTATAGTAACAAAATCATCTTTGAGTTTGACAAAGTATCTGTCTCTTGTTTTTTTAATCCCTTTTTCCCCCCCTCTAGTTGTCATCATTTGTTGAAATTTAGCTGCTAAAAATTTCTGAATGATTTTTATAAACTGAGTGTGTTTCAGAATCATAGGGAAAAATCCTTGTAAAGAGGATGTGGCACATTCATTCCATGTGATGACAACAGATTGGGAAATGGATTAGGCTCAATGCATTGAGATTTAACAGGACCATCTCCATTTTCCTGATCCAAATTCTTATCCAAATTCATAATTTCCAGTTCTCTATAATGAAAAAGGGTAAATGTTCTTTTATGGATGCTGGATTGCAGCTAATTGATTTTTTCCTGAAAAATTTCATTACTCAAAATGATTGATCTTGATTTTTTCACCCAACTCCAAATTCAGTAAATAAACAAGCAAATAAGAAAAAAAAATCAATAAAAGAAAAATATTTACTAAAATTAGATGTTTGTGACACTTCATTTCACACTTCAGTCACCAGGCAACCCCTTACTTCAAATACTGGGATTAGAATTTGCAGTTTGGCACCAAAATATAGGCTGCTAATCAGAAGGGGAGACATCTGTCTCTGTAAGATGGACTAGTCAAGAAAACTGCTCAGTATGAGGTAGTCTGACATGGGTATACTAAAGTAAAGGGTAGTGGTCCACATTCATCCATCTTATAAAAGTCAACCTTCATGAGTCAGGCTCAATGATTGAGAAAGGATCTTTTTTTATGCCTCACAAAGTTTTCATTTAGACTTTATAGCTTTTACTTCTCACCTTTTCTGTATGAACTTATCTCTTTCATGGCAGGTAAATCATTATAGAATAATAGATGTGTAGTTGCCCATGGACACACGGCATTTTGTGACTTATATCCAGTGAAATACCCTGCATATAATTAGATTAAAATAACTCCCCATTTTTTTTTTGATTTTTAATTACAGTTTAAAGTTTATACATTACTTTAGCTTCCCTGAGCTGTGATTAAGGCCTGCAAAAGCAGATGCCACCTTCTCTTCTACCACACATTAGAAAGGTTACTGAAAGTCCTGCAAATAGGAGTAAATTCTTGGAAGTGGCCAGCTCACAACAGACAAAATGTTGTGCAAATTTATTGGATTTTGTATTTTTCAATGTTGCCAGCAACAAGAGGAAAACATTTTGAGTACATCTGAAAGCTTTCTTTAGAAAGTATCTCAGGTTTATTAGGGGTGATACCACTGTAAGTTAGTTGAGCTAACATCACAAATTTTGTTGTTTCTTATGTATGACTGTAGTACAAGGGAATTTATGAGTCAGGAGTTCAAAAAGTATCTGCCTTCTATCTTTGTGAGCCAAAAAGCTTAAAAGGCATTTTGATTAATTTTTTACTTATGAAGTAAATAACAAGATCTTCAGTGAAGGTGTGCTGGTATCAGCATCAGAATTATTCCTGGAAATGGAAAAAAGTTCAAGTCCTGGCAGAGTTTTCTGGTCACGTTACTCTTTAGTGGCTCAACTTGTTTAACTGTGTGAACCAAAGACATAAATCCCTTTTCCCACTCAAAATATCTCTGTTCTGTCTCTTTAAGTGCAGTTCTGATGACTAATAGAGTTGTCTTTGGTCCATCAGGACCACTTATGTGTTTATGTTCAACAGTGCAATAGCATGTTCAACAAAGCCCCATAGTGCTATACTTAAGGGTTGTGTATACTTGTCCCAAAGACTGATACATTTCTAATTCCTCTCTTAGGTTTCTTACTGCCTCTTCATATTCTGAGTTTCATGTCCATTGGTTTCTGTTTCATAAAGGTGAGTACAGCAGGTGAGCAATAATAGAATATCTAGGCACAAGTTTTCTCCAATATATTAAAGTTTACATTATCCAATGTAATTCTTTCCTACATGGGGTCATCTGCAGCTGTTCGATTTTTCTTAAGGTATCTGGAAGAATCATCATGGGGTCTGCTATATATCAAGAATCCAAAACCATTATGTCTTTTCTTGGTCATTGATGTTTCTCAGGTGGGATCTCAACTTCTGTTTTATGGGGTGCTTGCCACACTGTTGGCACTGCTGCCCATCTTTTCAGGGGAATCTCCTTGAATTATTTAACCTATTAATCAATATCATGTCGATAAAATTTCACATCTTGAGGGAGTGGGACTGTAAAAATTCAGCAAGCACGGCATGAGCAATCATGGGTGAGTGTTTATATTCATGTAGGAGTCTGGTAGCTGCATATTGCGTACCTTCACAAGGCAAAGCAAATTTCTTTTTATCTTTATCTTGTAAGGGGACCATAAAGAACATGTATTTTACATCTGGCATTGCCCTCCGTGGGTGCAAGTGCTTGTAGTGCAGCTGTTAGGTTTGCAATATTGGGTATTGCAGCTGTTAGTGGGACTCTGTTGGCACTTCAGCACTGGTAATCACTATTACTTGCCATCTTCTGTCCAGGTTTTGGACTGGCCAAACCAGTGAACATGGGGATTGGGTTCTGGAGAGGATTTAATATCCACATATTTCTTATGCTAATTACTAACAGTTTGAACTTCCACTGCACAGTCAAAACTGTATGAGCAGCTGCCTGTCTCTTTGCAGTGTTCTGGTCCCTGACCAATTCATCAAATCTTTACAATGAAGAGGAAATGCATGTGAAGGAAAGAGATTGCTAAATCTTTCAGGGAATAAAGCAGAATGCTTAGAAGAGGGTTATGCAATATGAGTGAGGATAAATATATACTTATTTAGGGCACTTCAAGCCTTTTCAGTTCCTCTGTAGCATGTAGCTGCTGTACCGTTTAGGCCTTAGGGATAAATTCTGAGGTCTATTAACAAGGTTTATTGACAAGCTTGAAATTTTACCTTTTATTTTTCTTTTATCTGATTTCTGTTGGAAAACTGTAGTTACTTAGAACAGGAGTTATGAGGGGAACAGGTGGTGTTTGAGAAATTCCAGCAGGAATTTACTTCTCCATGTCTGCTTGGCACATGAATACACACTCTCTGCAGGAGAAAAAAAGCAAAGCTGTCCCAAAACCTGTCTGTGTTAATGTACATACATTGAGGATTATAGAGAAATAGGAGAATGCATGTATGATAACCACTGTGTTATGATTATCATTTATTTAGGATAAGACTAAATCCACAATCAAATAATACACAGTTGCATAAATAGAAAACTTTGAACAAAGGGGCTTTGCCTCCACAGTGAAGGGGAAATTTAAATTCACAGTCTCACTTAAAGATACTTGGCTCTTGTTTCTTTTTAAATGTGCAAATCTTAACCTCAAATATCTCTATTGAATGAACTGTAAAGGAAGAAATAGTTCAGGCAATACTATACAGAACAGCATTTAAACACATCCTTAACCCAGAGTAAGCCTATGGCAATTCTGTCCTTGTGAAAGCAACCCTTTTATATGCCTTTTAAAGCATCTTTTCACTCACAAGGTCCTCATCTATTTATGGATTGTAAATATTAGTGGGAAGCTTCTAATATGTGCTTTTAGGTCCTAGAAGTGACTTTGCTACATGATTCAGTTGTGATGCTGTAAAATAATGTGCAGTTAAACAGAAATGACTTATTACCTGAGAAATTACTTCTCTGTGTGAGAGGAATGTGCTATCTCAGCACATAAATATACTTATGCCCTTTCTTTCCTACTCTGCACTTCAACAGGATTTGCTGGAGAATGGTTGTTTTCAGCTGTCATGTCTTTCTTGGAAGTTATATCATTACATAGTTTCAGACATTTAAAAAAAGCCCACAGCACCGATTACAATTCAGTCAGTGGTATTTGATGAACAATAAAAATGCCAAATCAAATGTGTAATGAGACTTCTCAATTCAAGCACCCTTATCTTTGTTTTGTGTCTGATTTTTATAACCTAGAGTGAAGACTGGCCTTTGAAATACCCTTTCTGTATGCATCCTATGATATATCACTGCCCAGATTTAGTGAAGTGCAGTTTTCTAAATTGCACTCAATGACTGAAATTTCACTTCAGTGCATTTTTCTTTTCTTTCTACAGAACATCTTAGTGTTGATTACCCTGTTGTGCTATTCACTTAGAATTATGAAATGATGAAGGTGGATTCTTTCACATAGTCCCATCACTGTCCCATTTCTTTAATTCCTGAACTGCAAGAAGGGTCCTTAGGAATGGAGATTCCTAGACCTCTGTTGCTGTATTTTTCTCCAGCAAAGCAGCATTCCACCAAGCCATGAAAGCAAAACACTGTCCCAAATCAAGATCTTAGTTCAACCTCAGACTGGAAAGGAGGCTGAATTTTAACCTCTAATGTGTTCTGTCCTTTTTATATATTGGTGTTGCCAGATTGGCTGCATGTCTTAGGTTGTGAGCAGCAGTAGCAGAAGAGCATGTTCCACCCTGCAAAGAAAATCATGCCACAGAAAGCATGAGAGGGACATTGGCTCATTGGACATAAGCTGATAGGGAGGGAGAAGCTAAAAGGATAGAATGGCAACCAGGGACACCACCCAAGTGAGTTGTTATTTGTGGTAAAAAGTTGTAAGATTAGAAATAAAGATCACATTTTACAGTAAAACATGGGTCTCATTACTATAACCTAATGCTGGACTTAACCATGTTACCCTGAATATTTTCCTCTCCTAACCTAAGTGGTCATTTAACCACTATTTTCCCCTGTTCAAATATTTTTGCTGGCTGGCTCTAACTTTCCACAATGCCATAAAGCTCCTGGGACTTGTCTATGGCTTAGTATAACTTTATGCTCTGTACTCCAAATGCATATTTTTTCCATCTCTTCTCTTCTGATTTCCTCTGTAGAGATTATTAATACAGTTGTTAATAATTTATTTGACTATTCAGAAGACTTTGACAAAAAATACATTAACATCATTGATCAAATAGAGAGGGAAAAGTTATTGATCAATGCAAAAGAAGGTGAAGAATTATCTAAATTGATTAAATAGACTACAGTATCTCTTCATTACTACAGCTCCCTGCTCAGCTCTGCCTTTTATTTTTTGTTGTTTTGTATTTTTTTTTAATTCATGAACAAACTCCATGATAATCCTGATGTGTAGAATGACTGTCAGCAATGCATTTGCTGCCTTTCTGCTTAAAGCCTACTACTTCTGTAAAAAATCATCAGCAACTCCACAGGATAATCTTTGCAAGGTAAATTCACTTACACTGAACTTTATAGCTAAACTGCAGCCAGTACAAAATGAGAGTAATTTACAGCTAGATTAGGTATCTTAAAGTTACTGTGCAGTCACTAAGATTTTGTCACATCCTCATTTTTCTCAGCAGGAAACAAAATCTTGTAAGGTCTGTCTGTCCCTTGTATCTTTTGATGACCCTTATGAGCCAGACTTTTTCTACATCCTTAGTTTTACTCTTGCACAACCAGCCCAGTTGTTCCAGTATCACAGAATAGTTCACTGTGGATCACAATGTACACCTTATGCTGTTGAATTACTAAAGCATAACTGATACCCAGAATATCCAAAAAAAAGGATGTAGACAAGGATGGCATGCAGGAAGAAGCAGCTGGTGGTGATCCCCAGGAAGTGATGTTTACACCAGCTAAATTAGGAAGTGATGGTTACGCCAGCTAAAGTGATGGTTAGCTCTCAACTTCATCAGCCTTTGCACTACTCCACTGAGGTCCTTGACCTTCCTTCTTAGTTTCAGGGCTATCTTCATATTTGTACACTCTTCTTACCATCTGTTATTTATGGAAGGACTCAATGATGACATCTTTCTACATGCAAGAGCAGGGAGCCTTATCCCAAAAGCATATGCACCGCATTTTCCATATGTCAAACCTCCCCTGCAGAGCCCTCTACTATTGTGATAGTATTAGCACTAGTCTGTACTAATTCCCAGAACTTTTGTCTCCACCCACCCTGCACCAATCTGCAGTGCAGTGGTGCTGGGGCTGAACTGATTACTCTGGTGTTTACATTTCTCCAGAGTTATGATTTTTATTATAAGTCAAAAGCAGAGCAGTTATCTTAGCCTACTCCAGAGTTCATGATAAAATTGTAGCCACTTTGCTTGATATGAAAATGTCAGTAATTTTATGCAGATGTATTTCTAAATATCCAGTGGTATCTTTGCAAAAAAAAAAAAAAGAAAAAAAAAGAAATCTTTCATTTCTTTATTTTAACTCTCAAAGTGAAGCTTCCAAAAAAAAAAAAAAGAGAGTATGTTTGTTATGATAAAATTGAAAGAGAGAATTACATAGAAGCCAAGAATATATTAGGTGAGATTTTGCCAGTAGCAAATGTTTGCTTGCAAATAATAAACCCTGCACGAAGGAAATATGCAATGAATTTGCTGGAAAAGCCTGTATTTCTATGGACAAGTTTTAAGTGCTTTTGTGAAATAAGGTCAGTTACTTAACAAATTAAGGTACAGAAATGAAAGTCTAATTTCTAATACTGAACAAAATATGTGTTTGGATCTTTGTCAAAATTAAATGTTTAATGAAGATGAAAGCTGCATTTAATGTATGACATACCGACATCAGCAATTAGAAAAAAATTATCAGTCTGTAAATTTGACAGTGTTTCAGAATTTGTGGTTCTTACATACCATGCATTTGCAATGACCAGGAAGAGTAATAGCTTCCTCATACAAAAAGGTCTATTGGGAAATTGGGGTAAACCAGGCAGAACAAGTAAATTCTGTCCTCGTAAAGTCAGTATCTTGATTCCAATAAAAACGGGTGTGCAATCACTGTTAACTTTATGGTTAGAAAAGCTGCAACTTAATGAAAATGATTTAGTGTTTTTTGAGACAGTAGCATAAAATGAAATGGACTACAACTTTTTTTCTGTTTCTTTTTTTTTTTAAGTTTTATTTTTTTCTTTATTTTTTTTATTTTCTGTAAAAGATTTGAGACTTATATCATCATGTGTGTTTGTATAATCCCTAAGAGAACATGTCTTCACTAGTGACTGTGGCTTCTGGAAAGTCTTTTGCTAAATATATAATACTAATAATACTATATAATATTTTTTATATATATATATATATATATATATATATATATATAATATAATACTAATAATAGTATTTAGAGATATCAGAAGAGAAAACTACATTATCAAGGAAATCTATTAAGTTACCTCCTACTGATTTAAAAGGGAATATGAAACTTAAATCCATACTAAAAATATTGTGAAATGTTGTGGAAAAAAGGGAACGTGCTAAGGCTATTTGGACATGAACATATCGTAACTCCCTGTTGTTATTTTCACTATAATGATTTTAGGGGGAAAATGCTTTATATTCACCAATGTTTTGATACTTTGGAAGTCTTAACCATTTCTTTAGAAACAGTGAGAAGTAAGGTGAGTTCCTTAATGGAAGGGAAATAAGAAAGCTGTGCTGCCAGTAAAAATTTGAAAATGTTCCCACAAATCTTTGAGATAAACCTACAAATGACATCCCATTTGCTTTATGTGCCAGTTGACATTATAGAACAAATCTTGCCCTGTCCATAAAATATGTCTCAATGCAATAAGGCAGGAATCATTTGTGGCAAGATTTAAGCTTAAAACATAAAATGGATGAAAGAGTAAATGAGAAGGAGAAGCATGTGTTGCTGAACAACAGAGCATAGAGACAAAAGAAGCTAAGAGAATTTTCAAACCAGAAAAGTAAATTGCATGCCAGACAAAATATAAGTGCCTACTCACAAGTTTGAGAATGTTTGGTTACATTTATTTGTCATTGACTTTCCTC
The DNA here is from genome assembly GCF_049639895.1 of Pseudopodoces humilis. Classification (NCBI taxonomy): domain Eukaryota; kingdom Metazoa; phylum Chordata; class Aves; order Passeriformes; family Paridae; genus Pseudopodoces; species Pseudopodoces humilis. Next base: position 30,319,724 of record NC_142205.1, read on the forward strand.
CTGAGAGATATATGCATAGATGGTTAGTTACTCTGTTGAAAAATATTATATTAAAACTATTAGATCTAAATTCAAGATAAGTGGGAAGGGTGTCAGTTTCATATAATTTTTTTGACTGAATTATTGACTTTGAAAGAAAATTATAGTTTAAGCAGTCAAGAAGCAGACACAAAATTTATGTTTGTTTGGTACTTTAACTAGAGAATCAAAGGGTATTAGTGCTCTGCTTATATTCCAGAGGGAATTATTATTTTTCAGAGTAAATTTCCCTAACTGAAAGGCCATAATGCAAAAACACAGCGACTGTTTTGTTCAATCCGTTTTACTGGCAGAGAGTATAACTCAACTAACTTCCTCCTATGAATTAGAATTTCAAGTCAGCCCATCACTGGTTCAGAGTGAACCTCAGAAAATCCATAGATGATAACCAGAGCTTAATAACATTTGGCAGTTTCATGAAGCCTTATATTTTTATGTTTTAGCTTGTGGTGTCTGAAGTAGAAATGAACTAGAAACTTACCTTTGAGTACAATTCTAACACTGGCCACAAACTGTTTTGAAAGAAAATTTTAAATTAATCTGGTAAAAAGCCAAAGCATATTTCTTTGTGCAGCATGATTTTTGTGGACTGGCTTTTGAATAGAGACTTGCTGTGTTTGATTATTCATAGCATCTCATTTACATATGCAATCCAGCTAATTCTATGTAGAAATGTCTTTCAGAATGTGTTTTTGCAAATGTGCATTTGTTCAAGACCCATAGATATAAGCATTAACTAAAATAGTGTCTGTTCACTACTCCTGCAATACTTGCAGTCAGACTTCTATAACAGTCATATTGCCAGAATATTTTTCTAAGTAATTATGGAAAGAAAAATAAAAAGTCCCAACTCTTTAGCAGAATTAAAATTTGAATAAAAAGATTCAATTGGGATTAGGTAAAAAACTAATAAAATATTCTACATTGCCAGTTTGCTTCTATAAATGAGACCCTTAGTGTTACTTAAAGGGCTAGAATTTGCCAGCAGTAAGAAAATTCACAGGAAGGTAGAGCAATCTGTTGCTATTTTTGTCATTAGCATTTCTTAAGACTAATTATAAAATTCCTGAGGTTAACCTTGTCTGAACAACAAAGATATGAGTAAGGTATGCTTTGAAATTGGATTTAGTGAAAGGATTTATCTGTGCTGAAGTCACACACATAACTTGCAGGATAAGTAATTTCTCTGCTGCTGTACCTGGGCTGTTGCTCAGAGCTAAGCTTGGCTCAGTGAGGCTCAGCTTTGGCATCTCTATAGCACACTTCTGACTACACACAAGCTGTCAGTAGTGCAGTTCAGATATTTTCTTTCAAGATAAGAATGGAAATCCATCCACCCTCCATCACTTTCCCATATCTTTGTAGACTGATGCTTGGAGCCTTCTCATCTGCAGGTTTTAAACTGTCCTTTGAGCCTGTCCATAGTCCAAGCTGAGAGCCAGTAAGACAATATGCTGGAAATGATCTTACACATATGCACTTTAGGGCTGAAAAAGCTATATAAAAATACATTAAATTGCTGGCAATTTGGGGAATTACATAACAAACAGGTACAACCGTTCTGTCTGAGAACAGAAGAAATCTACAGCTTGTACAAGGAAAAGAAATTATTATATGAAGGCAAAAAAGGTAGAAGAAAAGTCTTTTATCTTTCAGTCATTTCCACTTGTGACATTAGTCAGAACTATTAGCAATGGCTGGAACATAAATGGAGCCATAGTTTCCTTGGACAGACTTGATGTACACCAGTGATTCTCTGTGCAGATCCTGTCATGTGATGCAGAAAACCTACGTGTTGCACAGTCCTGAAATGGTGCAGCTGTACATATTCCTGGTGTCACAAACTAAATGAGTACATTAAGCATCTCCTGAGCCTGGACTATTGTAAAGGCAAAAAATAGTACAGTCTGTTTCAGTAGCTAAAAAAACCTTTTTGTTTGATTGTTTTTACACAATACCTTAACCAAAAGAGTTTGGAATTAAACTGAGAAAAAAACGTGGTTTTTGGTTTGGTAACAAAAGCAATGCTTCAGCTCACTCGCTGGTCACAACATAGTTCTTTACAGAGCTCCATTTTCCAGCACAAAGAATGGTTTTGGCGAAAAAACACACAGTTCTGGAACTGAATGGTATATTGTGTGGGTGGCTTCTCCTTTTTCTTCAGGGAAGTTCAATCTCTTTGTTTTATCTGGCAAAAGGAAGTTGATATCTGGAAACAGTATCACAATATGACATAACGTCTTGAATGCAAAAATTCCAGGAGATATGTACATGCACTGAAGGAGTATATATTTTACTAAGGAGCTAGATGTATGCTGCTAAACAAAGAGAATCACTTTTAAGTGTCGTTGGCTCAGACAGATTCCTGTACACCACAGAACTAGACCATCTTGGACTCCACAGCCAAAGTCTTATTGAAGTTTATTTGGTTTAATGTTTTTACATAGGTGTATGTTTTTATATACATGTACAGACACTGGCCTGCTGTGTTTAAAATTAGTAATTGAATATCAAATACTTTCTGAAAGTCATATACAGACCAGACTTGCATCATACATAGTAAAATTTAATGACCTATTCATCATTAATTTATTCCCTTGACTCTCTCCCAGCAACTGCATTTGTCACAGTGTTTCTATAAAGTTTGGGATATGAAGGAGATGAAGTGCTTGAAGGCTGAAAATACAGTTTTGCAAATTACGTGACTGACAGTAGGTAGACCCAGGAAATTATATATATTAAGAGACTCTACATAAAAGGAATCCTTTTGCTTTTAAAAAACTCTTTACTTATTCAAATATATTCCATAGTCTGTGTTTCAGCTTGCCATGCTTTAATAGGGTTAATGCTTCTCTCAAGCAAACTATTTCAATAATTCAATTCATGTGTTTAAAATTTATTAAAAGCCTTTTGAAAGCATTTAAAAACAAGACTGAACAAAAGGTAATTATCTATGGTCACTGGTTCTAGTAGAGTCTTGTTCTTTCATGTTGACATTGTCTCCATTTATCTGTATTTTGCCTATTTGTTTGCATATTTATATGGGAAGCAGCTCATATGTTTTCATGACTAGCTTTTTGGGGGTCAATGAAAATGCTACAGATGTATATGCAGTATAAATTACATATGTTAGAAATAAGTAGAATTTCTCCTTTCCCTGTACTATCATTAGAGTTCTTTTTATATACAAAACAAGCAAGGAAAATGGTGCAAAGTTGAGAGTATTTGTACCTTTGCAAACCATGATTCAGTATCCTCATTAGACCTTTGGGAAAGAAAACAAAAATGACAGCACTTATATTCCCAGTAAAAAAAAAAAAAAGTTTAGTACCTTGTCTTATGTCTGGATAAAACTGACAAAATATTCCTGGTTATTATTTTTAGATAGCATACATATACATTAAAGGTAGCAAAAACAGTTTAAATTACTTTCCTGAGTAATGCAATGCATCCTGAACATTGTTTCTACATCCTGAAAAATTAACCTAACCGACCAACATGCTAGGTCTAAAATTTGTATGTCATTTGTTAGCATGACAAAGTAAATAATTAAAAAACTTAATACAAACCAAAGGATGTGTTCAGAGATAAGAATTACTCAGTGTTCCATATTGTGATACAAAATAGATCCCATGAATTTAAATTATAAGAATTCTAGTGACCAATTCTACTTCAGCACAAAGAGGTTTGCTGTGTTTTTCTTATCTAACTTTAAAGTTTATCCCATTTGATTGGCCACTGATTATTTTTCAGTCTCTTCAATGTTCCTTATACCCTGCAACATAGTTAGATTCTATTTAGATACACACTAAACAGGATATGTGGTTCAGTACAGGAAATACAAAATTTTGTAAAAAGCTTGAAGTTTTCAAAAAAAAAAAAATCTATTTTTGGACAATTTTAGGAGATGCAGAAAGAGATTGAAGACAGTCAAGTTTTATTCCTGACTTCCATTTAGTATTCTGATATGGAATTTCTGTATTGTTAGTCTGGCATCATCATGACACATTATGCTGTCACTTTGTCGGGGTTTTTTTTAGGTAGTAAATACTTATACTTTCATTAACTTTAGCCAACATTGGTTAACAATTGTTAATGTACATTTTTTTTATAGCTGGTTTGAATGCCATGTTGCAAAATGTAAATAACTTAATATATTTAGTTATAAACAGATGATTTACCAAATGAAAATATTAGCCTCATTTTGAGCTATTTATTTAAGGTAACAGTAATAACTTTTATAATACTGCTACAATAGCTGGAAAAAAACCCCAGGTCCTTCTATGTGTACTTCAAATGGTATTATACAGTCCCTGGTACTAATAATCTTTTACTTTTTTTGAAATCAGACAAGTCCAGTGCTGAGTGTCTTAAAAGTTACCTGATGGTAACTTAACATTTCCAGAGTCACATGGTAAGTATACTAGCTCTCTAGTAATATTACAACTTGAAATTTTGATAATTAACTACTTTTCTGTAATTACCACCTTATCTTAGTTTAAATACAGAAAAAATTATTTGCTATGATACAGGTTATTCTATTCTAGTTTGGCCCCATGGCCTAGCACAAAATTCATACACAAAATGTGCATTTTTCTCTACCTTCTTTATAAATCATTCTGATTTCTGAAAACTTTTTAAAGATGCAAGAAAATATGCAAGAAAATAATATAATTTTTGAAAGAAAATATCATGATCCATTTATAAACATTTTGCAGAAAAAAGAAAAAAATAAACAGACAAGATGGGAATATTATCTGCTTTATACTATATATATATTTATACTATATATATATTATCTGCTTTATAATATATATGAGTTATACTTTTTGCCGAAATTTTTTGCTTCTTTATTGTTTTCCTGAACTGTAAAACAACTGTTACATTTTTTCTTACTTGAAAAGTCCAATTTATGAACTCTATCATGAATTCAAAAGAGTGCAAGATATCCAGTAAATGATTTCCTAAAATAATGATCCCTATGCTACTTGAAGTATAAATCCTTGAAAATAATAATTTTTATTACTTCCATGAATTCTGTTTGCTGTCATTGCTCTTCAGGTAATGTGTAAAACCAACTCATGAACACACAATGAAGACCAATAAGGTCATGTATAAGCAGTTCACTGTGCAGTACTCCTTAGACAAAGTTACTCATTTTTTCCATTGTAGGAGCAGATTTAAGAAATAAAGGACAAATCCTAATTCACCTGAGTGAAGGAGCATGCTGTCCTTCTAGGACCAAAACAAGATCATTGTTTTAAGCACAAAGATTAAACATGTTGGAATCTAATCAGGATAGCTTTTGGTGATATGGCAACAAATATGGCAGAGGCACCCTGGCATCTGTATGGAGGAGTGGCACAGCAGCATCCCTGGGGATGGTTGCTCTCTAAAAATTGCTCTGTGCCTGTGACCATCTCCATAGAAATCTCTAGGAAACAAAGGAGGAGGTGGGTACAAGTATTGGTCAGGACATAGCTACATAATTTTTAGGCAGCTATCACATGGTTTAACCTTGGGAGCGGACAGCATAACGGGAACCTCTAATATTCTCTAAAAAATTTCAAAGAGGAAACAGTGTTAAAAGTCTTGGTTCTATTTCCATGTCTATAAAATGTAATGCTTAACAGATGCAAGCTGGAGGAGGAGAAAGGAAGAGATCAGATTCCATCTTCTAACAAATCTGCAGAACTTTCTACTTTACAGGAGTGAAATATTTATGTTTACAACATTTTCTGTAAGGATGGCTGGGTTTCTGCTTATCCTCTCAACGTATTTTCTCTTGAAAATGTTGTTTCAGCTTGCTACTACTGGCAATACTCCTTCCCCTTTCCTCTCAGCTATTCAGCGATGTTGAAGACTCAAGTGACTGATAGCTAGGATTTTGTGGATGCTGTTGGCAATGGAGCTCAATATAATAAGGTAAAGCTCAGATAGCAGTGATTCACACCGTGGTGCTTCTCCAATTTCCTTGTCTCCTGAGACCCCAACAGCTCCAGTAAGGGCCAGTAGCAGTAGACAGGATGGTGTAAATGCATGTCTTTCACAGCTTGCCCTGGGACAGTTTGGGTTTTGACTATAGAATGAAAGAGACACTGAAAACTTAATTTTACTTCTTTCTATAATTGAACTGGCTTGAACCAGACAATAAGTCTATGTTTACAGTCCTCACACAATAGAACAGCAGCAATAGCTTGGAAACATGTGCCCACTACTGTGCTTCCCCCATTGAATCTTAAACCCCTAAACATTAAACCATTAAACAATGGTTTAAACTTGATAAGAACAGAGTAATGTCTGGTTTTGCCATTAAATTACTGTGAAGCTGATTCTACTTCTCTGTGGGAGAGTAAGAAGGGATTAGTACCTAATCTAATAGATACTTAGATAAGAGTCTGAAATATTTTGATTTATCCACACTGCACTGGTGAGAAGATAATACATGAGATATGAACGCTGATTCAAGAACAGATACGGTTACAAATCTTCTCTATAGGGTAACAGCAAAACAGAAATGTTTTGAAGAGAATGCAAACACTTTTAATCTCAGAATAGCACTACAGTCATGGCTAGGATGTGTCTTGAACTAAACTGTCCAGTGTTGCTTCAGTCCAGTCTGGGGGGAAATAATAAAAATTAAGAAAAAATTTAAAAAATAAATAAAGGCAGAAAAAAAAAAAAGAGACCAAAAAATCCACCTTTCGTGAGACAGTTTTGCTCATATTTCACAGAACTTTAAACTTTGTCTTACTCTGTAGTATGTGGAAAACTGCAATAGAATCCTAAATAACAATTGTCATGAGCTGGAGATTGAAGAAAAAATTGCAAATATGGAATCTGTAGGTCAGTAACTGTCAAACATGAACTTAAAGATAACTATCTTCTGCAGAAAGGATATGTGTAATGAAAGATGGGACAAAGTAATATGTAGCTTCAACATGATGACAAAATATATTAAAGGTGTAATTTTATTACATGTCATGTTCAAAAGTGGTATTTACCAGCTCAGAAATCATCCAAAGATCTTTTAAATAGTCAAGTAGCCAATCTCAACATAAATTTGATATGATTTACTTTGTAAATAGCTCTCATGGACCCTTTTTTTTTTTCTTTAGCTCTTTTAAAGAGTTTTCATTTATAGAGTTTTCATTTGGTCACTAATGTATAAAGATTCTTATGTACTAGCATACTAAGAACATTGCTTGTAAAAATCAGTTTTTATGGGGATGAGGTTTATAATTAGCAGGAATACAGAGAAGGTTCCTTGATATGTCAGAGATACAGAAACAGCAAAAATGTACCTTGATTTGTTGTCTTGCTTACAGAGCATAGAAAAATGTTGAATTACCCTTAGGTAAAGTTCTTGAGAAATGGTGGAAGATAGAGACAGCATCTTTCTGAAAGTACTTGTGTCATATCTGATAAGGACAGGGTAGATGGTGATCCCTTTCCAGAATAATTTTTAAAGAATGGCTCATAGTCAAAAACACTAAGCAATCTCCCCTGAGAACAGAAAATCCTTTATTGTCAAAACTGGTGTTAAACTATTGTCTTAAGTACTTAAGGTGCTCAAAATGAAAGTCTTTGGGGAAGAATCCTTCACACAAACATAAATAATACTTATAAAATGAAACAAAAAACCAGGATGGACAATATTAATACCGCCATGCAGTAACTTTGGAAGATGCAAATTTTAAGTTCAGCCATAACAGAAAAATATCAGGTAACTGAAAAACATTTCAGGACTTCTTCCTCTTTTGTGTTTTTGTTGTCTTACCATTCCCTTTATTTTATAAAATTTTCTATGTTTTAGACGTCTCCAATAAATATTCTCTGAAAATTGTCAGTAATAGATACACAGACTAGAGATAGAAATATTTTTAATGATCAATTTCCTGCTACATCAGGCAAGAAATCAGGGGATGGGAACTCCAGAAGATGAAGACAGTAAGTATACAAATATCATATTCATTTGCCATTGGGTGGATTTTTCTCCATTAATTCATTTCTTGTTGTAAATGCATCTATTTTCATGTTCACAATGCCCTGTGCCAACAAATTCATAATTTATTTAAAATAATTAAAAACAATCCCAACATTTAAAGAAAATTTTTGTGATCAGTTTCTTTTCTCAACATTCCTTGCATTCTATATTCTTTACTTTTCAGAGAACTATTGTACTAAGCTAATGGCAAACCCTGTTGTCATACAAATGCATGCTGGTGAGCCCATCATTCTGGAGAACAGTGATATTAAGATCTGCAGAGCTGACTATTTTAACCCTGTGTAGTTTTAGAATACAGATAAAGCTCTCTCCTGTTAGCTATGTGGTTTAGACATCTGAATATCAAATTAGCAGAGAGGACATACCATTTTGTTTGTCCTTCCTAGTAAGACTAAGTCTCACACTTGATAGTCTTAATTTCCTTTGCAGATTTAGTTTTTCTTGTTTATTTCCTCTGCTCGCTTTATTTTCTACCCAGTGTTTCCTGGGAATTCCTCTTTTTCACACAGAGTGACTTTTACGTTGCCTTCTTTGCTTTATGGGCTGAAACAACAGCTAACAAGTATGCAGCCTCTCATCAAAGGCTGTAATTAACAACAAACTTCATACACTTACAGAAGGTACTACAGGTTTTCCTACATCCCCACAGTAAAAAAACAAAAAACAAAAAACAAAAAAAAACAAGGCTGAGAATGGTATAGTGGCTTCAGTGAAGCTAATTGCAACCTTCCACAGATTTCAATTAGAGGGCAATTTATCCCTCTTTGTTCAGCTGTGCACAATGATTTGCTTGGTATCTAATGTGCAGTGTGCCTGGAAACTGTTGAGCTAAGCACTGCAAAATTTGAATGTGTAGCAACAAGGGAATTCTAAAGGATTTATTTTGACCACAGATCTAAATTTGTGAATGTTTTAACACAGGTAGTTTAGAAAGCTATTTATTTATGCCTAGCTGAAAGAGAGCTGGGAGATCCTAGACCTTTCCTATGTAGGTTGTATCAACTTGTATCTCGTTTTTCTATAATGCGCAGACTCAAAAGATACACAAAAACACACAAAAGCAAAACCCAGCAACTCAGAAAGCTTGGAGACTTAAAAAAAATTATAGGTAATAAGATAATTTGTTAGAATGCCTCTGGTCTCCACTTAATGTTTTATATGCTCTTTTTAGGTCATTTTAATTAAGAGGGGAAAAGAGCAATAAATGTTAACAATCTAAATTTGGTTTTACTAGAGAAAAACTGAATGCAATTAAATTTCTTAAAATAGTTTTAAGCTGAAGCTTGTATAAAAATATTCTTATTTGAAATCTGATTGAGGGCAACATTCTTCTTACAGTGGCCAGGATTTGGGATAAATTTTATATAAGTGGCAACAAAAACAAACCACAAATTTTTTAAGTCCAAAATTTCTACTGAATTGCTACTATTAATGATCTCAATGGAGCTAAGTAGTTCTCCCAGCATGTTTTTGGACTATGAAGGAAGTTAAGGAGGAACTTAGTGTCTCTAGAGCCAAAATTCTGTTTCTTAAAGAGCTGTAAAGTCTAAAATAAGTATTGGGGCACCTTCATGGCTAGGTAACTCTTGTCACATGCAATTTCAGTATTTTTTATTGCTGTTAAATATTTAATATCTGGTTACCCCACTTTACACCCTATTGTGAGGGCATTATACCACTCATTATATGTCAAATTCCCATTTCAATGGAACTGGCGTGGTTGGGTGCTATTTTGAAAACATTCCTAGCTCATGTCTGCAAGTGTTCATATATTTCTGTAAATTACTCCAAAATTTATTTTAAACACATTAATGGGGAGTATCAATGAATACGGTCTAGTAGAAATTAGGATTTGAAGTTATTCAGCCACAAGTAGTGTAATAAATGCTTTTGATGTTCAAAATCAACTGATAAACAAACACTGTGACATCACTGTCTTTCCACTGGCAAAAGTCCCCAGAGGTCTTCATATTCCAACCATTTAGATCACAGCGTCATTTTGGTTTGCATGTATGACTTCATGGGATTTCTCCATGACACTGGTTAGCAGCAGAAAATTTTGCATTTGGTTGGCTGTTTTTTGACATGAAACATAGTAAATAGGCATAGTCACTATTCTTTCTTATATTGAACTTAATACTTAATTTTTAATCTTGTTCTTATTAATTACTCTGGGAAAGTAAAATATTATCTGTTCTTGCTTCCCTCTAACCACCATATGTTAATAAAATAAAAATTCTTTCATTCTTTCAAGGAGTAGACATGGATACATGGATTCATACATGGATAGACAAAACTTATGTGCACCCAAGTACCTCTAACTCATATGTCTCTTTTCTCATCTAAACATTTCCTTTTTTCTCACTGTGCACATTTCAGCTTAGTTTTATGTTAGGTTCATTATATGGCATTGGTCAAGAAGCTTTATTTCTTATAGCTCTCTGTAGGAGATTAGCTCTTAAAAAATTTTAAATTATGTTTTTTTTTCGTGCTTTCTTCTAAGACTACGAAAATTCTGTAAAGATAGTGTTTATTAATGATTTTCAGAAATGAAGATGTCTCTTCTTCAATAAAATCAATACAGCAAAATAACTTTCCTGTATTTTGTCTTTGTTGTATGTACACAGTTATGTTAAATACTACTGAGGTGTACTTCATTAGTATGCACGATCCCAGGGCATATTGACCTATAAGGTTATTGCTTAAAAAAATGCAGAGATGCCTTCAATTTACTTGATTCACTTGTTCTAATTTTTTCACCATTTTTTTTGTTTGTTTTCCCAATGACTACGTTCTTATACTTTTCTGCCAATGAAACTTTGAAGAGATAAGAGGAAGTAGAAACAGAAAAAGACTCCTTCAGCAAATAAGCTTGCTATTACCTCTTCTCTGATGAATTTTAGTTGTCATTAAATGTAAACCACCTCAATGCATAGCAGGCTCTATCCACTGCCACTTGTCCTGAGTTTCTCTGCAAGTCTTCCTATATTTTCTCCACATCAGAAACCTCCTGTATTTAGTTTGAAGTATGAAATTACGTTCTGGAAAATATTCTGTGGGTTTTTATTTGTTCCTGGTCCGTTCACACTGAGAAAAGCATTTGAAGCTGTCTTGAATGTGATCCTCTGCTGTGTAAGTTATATTCACAACATTTCACTCCATTTCCCTCTTCATGTCTCCCATTCTGCCCCAAATCTTAATGTCTTGGTTTTATCTCTTAAAAAAAAAATCCATTCTCTTTCTAAAATGGAAGCCCTAAAATGTAGGCAAGAAATATATTAAGGTATCCAGACAAAGGACGGAAAAACTTATGACAGGAGGTTGCACTCACTATGTGAATTTTGGTACTACATTATTACTATATACGTTATTACTACATTTCTGTCCTAGAGCTCAGACTCCCCACCCCCCAACAACAAAAACTAAGAAACCCAACAAAAAACCAATAAAACAATATGTTCTATTTATCAGTGACCAAAACATGCAGAATAGAACAGGTGAAATTTCTGCTAAAACAAAGAATTTAAACTCCAATATTTTACTTAAAAATTAACTTTTCCCCAGACACACAAGCAATCCTGGCATAGTGGTGGCCTTTCTTACCACTTAATCTGAACTGCTAAGGCCTACTGTAGTTCTCTGTTTCCACCTAACAATGACCTACTTTAAGCTACGGATTTCTGTTAAGTAAAAACCCATTAAAATGAAAAAAGTTCCCTCCAGGCCATCTGTTGTTTATTTTTCTATTAGCAGCAAACTGTTCTCTTGGAGAGCAAGGGTCAGTCAGCTCCACAAGAAATGGGAACATTTTGCCCTCTCATTTGCTGCTTTGTAAATAGTAGCAGGTATTATTTTTCCCTCAAAATGTTTGAACAGGTAGAAGTGGGTAACATGATAATGCAGTCTTTGCAACTATTCGTATTTGAATTCACTATAACACATCAGCTGAGTGTGGATTTATGAACTCCTATTCCATGACATTTCTTTTGTAAAAGGGTGCAATTTTCTGATTATAATTTTTCTTTCATGGCATGTTTAAGCTTCTGACAAGATAATGGCATGACACATATTATCTTACCAGAAATTCTAATATTTGTATTTTTTTTTTCAGTTTAACTGCATTTTGTTTAGCTAGGAATATATTTTCCTATATAAATTAAAAACACCGCAATTAAGGTAAAAATGAGTAGTTCAGGTATTGTTTTTCCTTCTGAAAACTCACAGCTATTAGCTATCTGTGGAGAAAAAGGTGAGGAACCTTACCCCATGCATTTTCTGTAGCATGAAGAAGAAAAAAATATGCTGGATTTGTGACGATAATTATATACACTGCATGTATGAATGGACTCACTTTTTAATTAATTGAAATACAAATATGTACATACCCAACTATATTTACAAAATCATTTTTTGCATCCTCTAAAGTAGGTAGGTATTTGGCGGTATTTGAAGATAAAGAAAGTGAATCATATAATTGCAGTGAGTGAAATGTTGAGCTTTTAATGAGACATATAAACAATTGGTAACACAGCCAATAAAATCTTTTCCCCTTCATTTTAATTTACTGAAATTGGAATTGTGGGATGAGCTGTAAATTTTTCTTTTCATTTCTTGTCCTAATTAATAGTGGATTATCTTTATAATGTTCCTCAATCTATCTAGAAGCTAGACATGAATCATAATTCTTGAGGCAAGGAAGAAATATCGATGAAAAATGCATTATATCTTTTGGTTGCACTCCTCACAATTGTGTTGATCCCCTTTAAATTAACTTTATTAAAAGTAAGCCCAAATTTCTTTAATTCACAAGATGTAATTCGAGTTGAACAATGCCTCAGACGAAAAAGGTTCTCCAGAAATAAAATAGGAGATTCTAACAGCAATCAATTGTAACCCTATTCATTTCTAGAAGCATTTTCTGATGAGCATGTTTATATAAAACTTGGGGAGGTTTGAGGATTTTGGTGGTTAATTGATTCTACCAGTCAGCCTGTGCTAGTGCTGATTATAGAGAAGATTGTCTCCTCTGAGGAGCAGACATTATTTTGAAGGAATTATGAAACTGCTCTTAGTAAAGCTTTAGTGTTTCACTATTTTTTTAAGTGCCAATACTAGCTGATATGCTGTGTAAGTGAAGTATTCGAACAATCATTTCCATTCCACTGAATTACTGTCCCAGTAAGTATTTGCTTGTTCTGGTTATTTTTATCACATTTTGCTTTTGCAGGATAAGCTGGAACCATTAATGTGACAGTTTCAGATGATTATGCCACACTGATTCCAGCACAATTTATTTAAGCTACTTTTTTGCATCTGGTCCATAAGACATGCTTCAAAATATTCATCATACTGAAATAAGGAAAGCAGAAAGGTCATTGCTTTTGTTTTGATTTCCTCAGCTTCCCTGCCAAAACGTAAAGTCAGATCACATGGATTCTAGAGGAACATATTCATAAATTTTGATACAGGACTATAACCAGTGCTACAATGAGCCAATTTGAAATAAAGGAACCTTGTTTTAGGAGAGGCATGTATATAGGCCAGAGAAAAAACATTTGTTTGAACATATGCTACCACTATTTTTTTATATATAACTTTAGTGAATATAAAGATTGTGAAAATCTAATGGTGTATAAAAACACCAGTCACCTCCCTATATTCTTCCATTCACCTCGCTCAGGGCTGATGAGCATTCTAGCCTTACATTGGTGTACCACTGATGATGCAAGGAGGAAACGCTCTCTCCTGGCTGAAACTGCTCAGAGACCACCCTGAATGGAATCCTTCCGCTATGCTTGCAATGTTTTCACTGGAGTCAGGTTAAAACAGTGCTGTGGGTTAAAGTTTACAATCTATTCATAAAATATCATGGTAATTTTTTTTTTTTTGTTAATATTCTGAAACTGTTCTTTATTCATACTATGATACTGTTTGCTTTGACCATCACTGCGTTTTAAGCATAGCTTTTCACTGAGCTCCCCTAATGACACTCATGTCACCTTTTTTTTATGTGAATTAATATGTAAATTAATGGGAATCATTGAAGTAAGGAGAAAATGTGATGCTGTGAAGGGAAGACAGTGTAAGTAAGAACTAAGTAAGAAGAAGAAAAATAAAATATTTCTGATTTTTCTTTATTCATAAACAACAAGAAATAATAATGGACATTCTGTTTACCAAAATTATAGGTAAATGGACTGGTTCCCTCTAGGATGTTTTTAAAGACGAACTGAAGAGCATCAACTGTTCATCTGTGACAGCGCTTCAAATTATTCTCCATAAAAATAATTAGGACTTTTAAAATTCTGTTGTGGTTATGAGTAGTCTCTTTCTTCCTTTTTATCAGAGAAACTGAAAAAATGATAATACGTATTTTAAAATTTAAAATTATGTATCTCACAGCCATACAACAAAGTCTACAATTTTTTAATGGAAATTGTCTTTAAGAGCAAAGATTCAAACTGAAATATTCAAGCAGACACTAGAAAACTCAAGACTGACTTATTTACATTGCTGATTGTTTGCTCTTTCCTTCTATCCCCTACCTGGCTATCCTTGAGGTATGTCTAGCATGTACTTTTTTTTATAACTTGAAAATCCACAAAAGATTTTGACTAAAACAGGAGATACTCTCAGAGATATTCTCAGTAGGCCTTTTTGGAAGATAGAATTGTTTTCAATTTTTTTGAAAGAGATGGTATAAAAATATAGATTTTCTATAACTTATGGGGTAAAAGACAACGGAGCGGCATGACTAGAAGATCTTATTCACAGGATGAAAATGATGATGTTAATTCCATATCATTTTGTCAATTCATTACTTAAGTTACAACTTACGTTTTTTTACTTAAGTTCAACAACATATGAAACTAAACAATGTATGATTTTTGAACTAACTTTACAACAGAGTAATTATAATTGTTAGACACAAAAGTACAGCAAGAGAAAAATAGGAGTGAGTAGGGTTTAGAAAATCCTGCTATTACTGTTCTTCCAATATCACTAAACAGATTCAAAACCAACAAATGGCTGCAGTTGCAGTGCCTTTATGATTGCATTAGTATTCTATACTCAGACTCAGCATAAAGGTCAAATGCAATTCAATCAGCTGTACTTCACATCTTTCATAGCAGGTAGTACATGAATGAATGTGTGTGACCTATTTTTTTTAACTCAAAACACTGGAAAAACCCACACTGAGATGGAACACTGGATAATGTACAGCACTGTTCAAATGGGGCAGGTGAGATATTTTAGTTTCAACTTTCCATCCTTGGACTTCATCACATTCATTAATGGTACCAGATAAACAAACCAGATACAAATCAAAATTTGTATTTACTTTTATATTACTCCTAAAAGTGACTTCTGATATCCTTTTCAATACATAATAATCCTTTTCTCAGTACAGCTAGCTACTGCTTCAAGTTTATGTAATTCCCCCTTGGAGAGTATAAGCAATGTTCCAGTCTTTACACAGGCTGCTGTACAGATCTTCAAAGGCATTCAGTTTCCTCCTGAGTGAAATGCTCACTTTCTGATACTGCTAGCTCCTATTGTTAAAGCTAGCTTTAAGCAAAGCCATCCTATGATGGCCAGGTGGATGACCATGGCACAGGTTTTCAGTTCAAGTGGTATTTGCTTTTTGCATGGGAAATGTTAAATATCTATACTGGTTCACTGGATGCTTCTCATTTCCAGAGTATCTGGTACTGTGTTTTAGGGAATGTTTTCTTCCCTACTCATTCCTTTGCTTCTTTATTCTCTACTCAATTTTAAGCATTTTAAAATATAATTTTAAATATTAGTCCACTTTCAATGCTTTGGAAATGTAGTCAATGACATTCAATCCTCTTTCTTGACTTTTCTTTTAATGATGTAATCAATCCACCTGTAATAAAAAGTGTCAAAACACTTCTGAAAACAAACATTACAGTGATTTCCATGGAATGAGGGAGATTTGTACTGACTTCAACTCATGCAAGACAAGAAGATGAAATGAGAAGGGCTTTTACCATGAGGACCATCATGAAAAGAAGAGGGAAGATGGTGATGCTGTGTAGGCACTAGGGAGATTAAACATCAGGGTTTTCTCTTTTTGGTTGTCAGGTTTCCCCTAGGAATTCTTTTGTTTCAGCTGAAGTGACAAGAATTCAGTCATAAAGAACAACATACCAGAATTTGATCCATCAATTCAGAGAAATCCTCAGTGGGACTGTAGTACTTTTAGTTCCATACCTGTTTGGTTTGGGGTTTTTTTAGAGATGGTATTATTACAGATTTTCATAATGTAAGGGGAGTGAGATTTCTCAGTTCTGATATTAATCTCTGTTTCCAAGGGATAATAAACTTGTAAGAACAGACCCCCAGAAGAATAAAAATCTTATATTAAAAAAAAAGCAAAAACTCATTTCCAAGCTCTGGCCAGAAGGTGACTGGATCATTGAAAAAAGTGTGGAATTAATCCAGCCACTAAGTCCTTCTCTCATGTTCAGTTTCATTAATGCCACAACCTTGATGCTCAATAGCCACTGCCCAGGCACAGAAGAACAAGTCTACCAAGCAGGACTATTTGTGCCAAGTGCCCCAAATCCAGCCAATAGATATTCTGATGGGTTTGTCTTGACCCAGTAACAGCTGATGCCATAAAGTGAGAATCCATTAGCAATTGGTGAATATCAACTGGAAAACATGAAGCACACCTTCTTATTTATTGCACTGCTAGAAACCTGGGTCATGAGACAGTTCCACCATGCAAATACCCTATGGTAAATAAGAATTAACAGGATCTGTTTCAAAAAATATTCCTTATCAAAAGAAAAATCCTAATGCAGGTACATCCTGTGAGCCTCTTTATCTGTAAGTAACTTAACATTTTTGCATTATTTTAGAATGAAAACAAAAAACCTAAACCAGCTAATAACTGCAATTATGTATTCCTTTCAGTCAGTTATTTTCTACTGGAGGCTTGAAAAATAGTTCTGGAAACAAAAAATAATTTTCACAAGACAAGAACTTCTCCTTTATGAATCAATCATAGGTGATGGTCATAAAATATGTCATTGACCTAATCCTAAGTAAAACATGCATCCTGGATTTTCACCTTTATCACTACATAAAAAAATGTAAAAACCCTGTAGCATATTGTTTTATTGACTGAATGCTTTATTTCACTAGTTGTCTGAAGCAAAAAAGTTAAGAAAAAACTTGCTTGCACAGTATAAAACACAAGTGATCACAATGATCAATGCCACCTAACTTAACTCACAAGTCTATGATCCTTTTAATATGGTTTTGTAAAATCAGCTCTTTGGATCTTGTAATAATCTCTTCCTATCTAAGAAAGAGAAGGGTGATATTTGAAATAAGAGATATCACTGAAGGTTCATTATCAGTGATGCAATTTCTAAACTTAATTCAGGTGCCATTTCTGCCTCAATGATGACATCAATTGCCTTGCAGAGGGAGTCACATTCCTGGAGATAGCTCTCATGTTATAGTGATGCATCTTGCTGCTGTACCCTGAGGGTGGATATTTTAATTTCCAAGGCATTTGTTGATTTGTCCCAGAGTAAAGAATCTTCAGTATGTGAATTCAGCCCGACAGAACTGATTGCCACCTCTGCGTTGATATAATTGATTGCCCTGATCAGTTTACTGATGCAGTTCATATGATGACTAGTGATTGCTCCTGTGAACATGAGCAAAAATCCTATTCCAAGCAGTATCACCTTCTACCCACGATGAGTTTTAATGCTTACATGGATGTAGGACAACCCAAATATGTGTTTTTAGAACAAAAGCACTTTTTTTCCAAACATATCCTCTAGCCCAGGTTTATATAGCGTGGCCACCATTTGGCACAAGTTTGTGCTAGCAAAGCAACATAAGTCATCTAATGTGGAGACGAACAACCTCTGACCTGTGATCAGTTTCAACTTCACTTTGTGCTACAGAACAGTGATTTTCCAACAACACCCTATGTCCAGTAAAGATAAGTAATCTTTGGATAACTTAAGTTACAAACTCAGAAGTGTTAGCAACAGATTTCAGGAACATTTTTTAAAGTGTTGATAAATGAAACAAAGTGGAAGAGCATCCCTACACACAAATAAATGTCCCATTGGCAGAGTTCTCCTCCTGGTGAGGACGGCTCTCCCACCACCTGCTGGGGCTCAGCTTCAGCCCCTGACTTTTCTGAGCACATGAGAGAATCAGCAGAGAACAGGGAAGATGTTTTTTGCTAAAAGCAACTGTGCTTTGAGTAAAGAACTAAAAGGCTTGACACTGCAATCACTTTTGTATTAACAGACAGTATTAAATGATTGGGTGGATATGGACTATGCAGTTAAATAAAGGTCTCAGTTTTACACCTATAATGACATTGCAGCTTGCAGGAAATGCATTTCAGCTTATCAAGTTCAATTTTTAAGTGGTGAAATAAATTAAACTTGTAATAATTTCTTTCTACATTCTTAAATGACTGTAAGAAATATTTAATATTCCTTTTTCAATATTAATAATTAACTAGCTTAAAAATAGAACTCGAGATCTGATTTATCTGTGATAATATTTTAAATGGAAAATGGTTCGTAAAAAGAAAAACATCTTCAAAATCCCTAACAAATGAGTTCCTAATAATGAAGTCTGAAACATCCTGGTTATAGTCCAAATCCTTTTTTGAAGTTGCTAGGAGGACACAAGAACCTAATTTTTTTAGTTAAATGATTAAAATTATATTAATATAGTTTCTAAAATATTTATTTTATGTTCAAATACATTTATATCTATTTATATGAATGTATATATGTGTACATGTGTAAGAAAGAATGCAAGTAAGACTGCAAAAGTCATCCTTGCAAATGTTAAAAGTTTGCTGAAACTAGAAGGAAGCTAACTAAACTGGCATGTTAAAAAAAAAAAGTAAAAAATATAAAAAAAGTGGCATTATACTTACATATTAAAAATATAATTTATATATTTGCAATTGAATGTCAGACAGAACAGTTAAAATTCTACCTTAATGGTAAGATAATTAGTGGGATCAGGATGCCAGCAGTTCAGACTTGAGTCTTGTGACAAACTGAAAAGATTGGATGTAATCTCTTTCAACTCAGAAATAGAAATAGAAATTTTAAATCTGTTTTGGGATTATTTACATGTGCTATAAAATTACAGATTAATTGCCTAAGGCATTTCTGGTATGATAAGCTTTAATATTGTACAACTTTAATGAATTAATGAACTGGAAATTTAGAAATGAAGAATTCATTCCAAGTCTTTCCATAAGCACCCAGGTTATTTTGGGACAAGAAATAGTTTTTTGGGACAATAATTATTTGGGACAAGAAATAAACATTTGTGAGCAATGGGAACTAGACTTTTGAATCTTCTTGTGCTCTTTAGATGTCAAAAGCCAAATCTTTCAGCAAATTTCCATTTCCAAATGTTAATTTAATTCATTAGGAGGATTCTGAGGAATAAGTATGCCAGCTTACTTGCTTTTCTACCCCACTTTCCTGACATAGCAGCACATCAGGAAAAGGGAAAGGAAAAGGGGAAATGTGGTTGAAGAGCACATGGCCATTGCAATCCTATCTTCTAGGGAATACTGTGTATATATAAACTGACATTTAGAGTCTTTGAAATTCAGTGACCTCTTAAGAACCACAAGGCTGGACCTGACATGATTTTGTTCCTTTGAATCTTGCCCATTAATGTTTATATATATAAAGGAGAAACTATGATTAATTTCCAAGTATTTAAGGTCAAATGAGGTCAGTTTTTCTAGTTCTCTGAACTGTGAAATCAGAGTGCATTAAGTACTGCTTAAAGCTGTAGGTAGACAAAATCATCTCAATCTTCAGGATGTTAAACTGTGGTTACAGAAGGAAAATAACAAAATCTAAGTCCTGCCAGTAGTCTTTGCTCAAAGGAATCTTCGGAAATTAATTTTTGAAACAAACTCAAGTGGTCTTATTTTGCCAATTCTCATCATAAACTCCAAAGTGGGAAAAAAAAAAATTACCTAGACTCGTTACAAGTATAAGGAGGAAAATAAATTCTGAACATTTCTTGAAATATGTTGATATTGCTATAAGAAAAGTATCTAAGGAAGATTTAAGTGGTTTTATATTTTTCATCAAAGCTTGTTCTGCTCAATATAGTATTCCCTGTCTGTAAAAAAAAAATAAAAAATGAGGGAAGAGGGGAGAATAAGAAATAAGAAAGAAAACATCCAACCACCTTTGTTTCACAGGTAAAAACAACAAAAAAAAATTCTTGCAAACTTCAGGAAAGATAGTGTCCAAACACACTACATTCAAGAGGAGCCAGTGTAGTACTTTCTCCATACTGAGAACAAAGTAAGCAATTCCCCCTTTTACCTGTCCATCCAGAAAAAAATTGTGGATGGGCTTTCTCTGTGTGGGACCTAGAACTTACAGATCATACAATTCTACCCCATCCACTAATAACAGTATATTTGTCTTTTTTTTTCCTGAATCAGGGAAACTGCATATTTCCAAAGTATCCAGAGTAGAGTATGACACTATGTAATATGAAGCAACATGGTAAGAAGGTGTGTATACCACATCAGTTCCAGTTTTTTAACTACTTTTGTTGACATATTATTTCCAGTCTGCATTAGATTGAGTATAAAAACCACATACTGCATTTTTAATTTTCTATGTAAACTTGGAAATAGTTACCTTATTGGGTAGCTTTATAAATATCCATGCTGTAAGTTATAGAGATTTTTTAAGTTTTAAAACTTTTCCAACTCCGACTTGATAAACTAAATTGATTGAAATGGATAAGTCTTATTTTGTACTTCCTTTAATTGCTTTATGTTTTTTGACCTTTGAGGTGTTTCCAGTGTACAGATATTTTTTGTGAAATGTCTTCTTCAAACCTGGAGTATTTTCATAGCAAGCAATGCTCACAACACTATCAGTAAATGCAGGATAGCTTTTCTATTTCAAATTAATATTGTCCATTTTATTTAACCATGAAATGCATCAAGCAGACCTTTATACTGGAACATTTCATACAAAGGTCACGTAGAGATAATTGCTCAGGATGACCTCCTAACTCCTTCTGAATCACTGCTCCACCATCTGGTACATGCTCCAGATATATGTCCTTGTGTGTAACTAGTAATTTTGGATTAATAATTATTACAATTTGCTGAATATTTTGACTATTTTTAAATTCTGAAAGAGAAATATTGAATGTATACTGCATATTATTCTACTGGACAATGTACCCAATATGTTAAACATCTAAACTTTAAAAATTGTAGACATTTCCCTTTTTAGCAAGTTAGTGTATTTTCAGGTGGCAACAAGTCAGTGTAGTTGTATTAATAGATTTTTCCTTTCCAAGAAATTTGATGGTGAATATTGGAGATAATTCCATTGATGTTAATACAGTTAAATAGATTAAACAAAATCAAATGGAAAGAATATTATGCTACAGCTCACTTGTACAATTTTCACTTGCATTTTCAATACTGGGATTTACAGATTTCCCTTGGAAGTGTCCATCAATGGAAATTGGAAGTTGGATTTGATATAGGTATGCATTTTCTTTCATATAATCCCTGGATAGAAAAGTAGCCCTGGAGGTCTTGATAGGAGTATCCATCACTTACTTTAAACATGCTGACTGTTTTCAGTAAATTGAAGGAAAAGCAGAAGTTAATATTCTCTTCATCTTTCTTCTCTTGACACTCTACTTCTTTGGACGAAATATGTAAATAAATAATGCTAAGTGTATCTGCTGCTTACCTTGAGTAATCTTTATCTTCATTCACTTCTTCATCTTGTTGGATTACAAAATAAGTCACATGGAGACTCTAGCATTTTTAATTCATGGACAAATAAGTAAATGTTAAGAATTGAAAGAATTTTAGCTGTGCTAAGCTATGTTCTATGCACTTCTGGATTTCAGAGCCATGTTTATAAAAAGCTTAGTAGTGAATATCTCTGAAATTAAAAATAGAACAGTAGGATAAATACTTCTGAATGTATTGAAAATTTACATTTCAGCTGATATTCAGGAAAAGTTAAATGACAGTCTATCTCCACTGTAGCGTGGGACAAATTTTCTTACCAAGAGCTAGAAATAAAACATTTTCTATATGATAAGGCAAATCTAAAGCAAATAGTACAAACCCTGAAGAGTAGAAAAGTGCTCATGTTAATATACCAAAAACTGAATTACTAAGTAGGACACAGGGAATAAGCAGTCTTTTGAATTTAGAGAGTAACTGATGCTGGTAGTATGGAAAACAATTTTGAATAAAAAATAGTGGTTGTTCTCCCTCTTATCAGCTCCTAATATTTTTTTCCTTTATCTTTCCATATATTATGCTCTGTAATCAATCATCTCTTCTGAAAAAAATATTTTCTGAAACCTTGTCCTTAGAATTTTTCTGAGTGGGCTCATACACTTCCACAAAACAAATGTGAAACAAATAATCAAAAATTCTGATTTCCATCTCATCAGGCTGTGTTCTCACACACTGACCTATGTATTTGGCATTTATATACATAGTGAATATATAATCATCTTGATGATTAAGGTTGTCTGTAGTGACTTCATGCCACTCAGTAAGAAAACCACCCAAATACACTTTGTATGGGCACGAATTTCAAATAATACAGAATGAAGAAATAAACACAGAAATACGAAAATTCACAACACTGGTTTCTTTAATTTACATAGGCTGTACTAAATTTGTGCACATTATGCAAATTATATGTTGGGAGAGGAAGTAAGGTCTCCACCTAATTTTATAAACACTTTCAAATATTTACCTCAGGCTTTTCCACAGCTCCCCAAAAGCTTCCTTCTCTCAGCTTCAACTATTTCTTTGATACTTCTTAGCACAATCTGACATTTCAGTGGAAAACCTTTTCACATGCTATTTTGCCATTTCATTTTCTGTTGTCACACAGTAAAGAAATACAGCAAGTGGTGCAATGAAGTGAATTCTGTTTTCCTCTTTTTCCTTTCCTTTTGTACAGAGGTATGAGCTAAGTACCATTCATACTTTTTTTTTCCCAGTTATGTAACTTTGGTACATAACTGGTATAACTTCATTGTATAATACTGGAGAGTTTTTGCTAATCAAGACAACTGAAATTACTTGCCACACTTCAGTACACTTCCTTTGATCACAACGATTTGCTGTTATAAAGTATCACAGAGATAGGAGTAAATATGCTTTGTAAAAAAAAAAAAACATGGTGCTTTTTGTTATAACAAATAAACTATTTTGGACTATCCTCTATGATTTTATATGGATTTTCTATCAGGGAGAAAATTCAATGCATATTAAACTTTTCTTTGTTTCTCCTGCCTTTCTTTTTCTCTTCTTGCTTGCAGTACAACGAATTCATTAAAGTAGCAAAAATATGCTCACAGACCTGTGACCAAAACTTTGCTAAACCATTCAGTGAGTTTTATCTAAGTAACTTCCAGCACCTTGTGAAATCTTGCTAAACCTTGCTAAAGATCTTGCTAAAAACTTTTGCATGTTAAGTTGAAAGGATAGTTATATATAGCTGGAATAAGGCATATTCTTTCAGACTTTGCTCAAAGGTACATTTTAATTGTTATATCTTTATTTCTTCAGCCTCCTCTGTTTTTATGTTTTAAGTAGTCATTCTTCTGGACCCATCTTTTAAATTAAATTGTGCGTCTTCAATCATAGTAGCTGGTTGATTATCTACCAACAGCTTATTATTTTAAGTATTTTGACAACTAAAAGTAATTGTGTACATTTCATAAATTTATCACTGCTTTTTAGTAGTGTAAGTGCATTTCAATTAGCTTTCTTCGTAAGTGCCAATTTGCAAGCCCTTGTCAAAATAAAGGGAATTTTCTATCATTCCAGCTCATTCTGAGGTGATAAATTCATTGATTTGGCTTAAAACACATGTAAATCCTAGTGTATTTGCATGTAAAATGCCCCAGGGCCTATAGGACCTAATACAAATGGTTGAGTGTTTTTATCTTCTGGTAGCACAGGGCTTCCACATATCCAGCTGTATCGTACAAGGGAGAAGGCTTCAACTGTGGTTAAGCACTGAAAAAAAGGGGTTTGGATTTTGTCCATGCACTCAGCACTGCTGCCCGGTCATTGATACTGCACATCCTGGGGTAACCAACAGCAGCATGTCATTGACACTGGATGGCTTCCATTTAAATCCCTTCATTTGGATTTTATTAGAATGGTACTAAAATGGGAGAGCAGTTTAGTTTTAGGAGCATTAGTGCCTGGATTTTTAGCCATAGAACTGATTTAAACACTAATGGGAATGGCAAATCCCTTGCATTTTGTTACAAATACCCTTTAGTGATTTCCTGTGATTACTATTCATGTTTAATATCCATTCACTCTGTTTATTTTCATATTAGTGTGGTTTGGTGTCTGACATTGATATAGGGACAGTGAAAACCCTGTGCAAACAGAGAACATGCTCTATTTCATGAGAGCTCTGTGGTGAATGCCAGCCCTGCTGCCAGAGCTGGCCAAGTTGAGTCATGTATGGTGCTGTTCAGCACCTCCTGTATCTGATGACACACAAGGGACAGACAGGTTTTGGAAGTGAAAATCTCTTGGCTGGTGCCATAATGAAGTCATGGGGTCATGTAGGGGAAGGGAAAGATTGGACTGAAAATGTGATTGAGGGCTACTAAACCCCTACTAGTGCTGTGCTGATAGGAGCGGTGTCTACAGAAATGTTTCTGCTGATTATATTCAGCAGACATCTGGATTCTGTTTTTAGCACAAAGATGCATTTCTTGTGTGACCTTGAAAGAGACATCTCATAAAGCTGTTGCCATATTCAAGCTGACTGTAAAATGTCCATTCATTTCAATGAGTTATACTGTGAATAAGGAGAGCTGCAGCCTGCCTTGATTAGCTCATGTGCTGTACAGACATTATTCCAGTGGGCAAGGCAGAGTTAGTACAGCACTAATGTAGCATTATAAGTGTTGACAAATATAATAACTTTAGCTGGTGAACACCAACTCAGAGTGACTATAGTATTTTTGTTCACTTCATAATAGCTGACATTTCTCCAATACTGTTTCCTCAATAGCTCCTGTATGAATCCATTGTTACTACATTAAAATAATTGTCCGTAACTGAGGCCTTTGCTTGTGGAATAATAAAATCTGTATGTAAAATGCAGGCTAATTAAATACCATTTTTTACCTGTAAATTTTGCTGAGTCGTATTTTCATGTTGCAATCACAAATGATTATCTTTACAACTCTAGAGAGAAAAATAGCTGATTGAGAAAGCACACAGGGCAAAAATCCCCAAACCCACAGCTTGCCAGAATGCTCAAAATTTTGGTAGAGAGCAGGGAAGGGAACACCAAAATGTACAGAAATTTTAAAGGGATGGATGATGCTAAAATAAATGCTGGAGCTTGATGGTATCAGTGAAATCACTATCTATGCCTTTACTATATTGATATAGAAGAGGAGTAGCTGCCTAACAGTATCCCCTCTGAGGGCAGTGTATTCCTGAAGTCACACTTCGTGGTTTCCTTGTCTCTCATGATAATTCATCACAAAACAAGGTGTTCCTTGGTGCGTTAGGGTAGGTAGATAAAGGTAGGATGTAATGCTGACTAGTGTCCATTAGAACAGTATAAATAATATACTTTGCTTACTTTTCTTTGGAAAGAAGTCAAAACAGCAAATACAGTAATCTGTATCAGATTTCCCTACTGAAAAGAACCCTGCAGTCTGCTTGTCTGCTTTTCTGCATTAAGATCATAACATACTTTCTCTTTTTGTCTGCTTCAAAAAATTCGTGCATTCTGTGGAAACTTGCTGGAGAAAGCAGGCTTTCAAACAGCCTGAGCTGCACAGACAGTCTGTGTTTTTGACAGATACAACAGTGTTAGCTCAATAACAAAACAGTGCAATCTCCCAGTCTGAGCAAGGTATTCATAGAAATACATGCAGACAATGTGGCAGACACAGACATCAACTAAATTTTTGAATCCCCAAAAATCAAACCATGAGATAATTTGTGTCTGAATCTTAATCCAGAGTCGGGGATTTGATTCCATTCCTGTTTCCAAAACATACTTTCTGACCTCTTTGACAGTGGCAGTAAGATTAGTTTCTTTTGATTCTCTGGAACCTACTGCTTCTTGCAATGATCACCGTCTGAAAAAAATCCCCAAACCAATGAGCTACAAAATCACCTCATTGAACGACTTCTTTCTCAAACACAAAGTATTTCTTCTAGGTTGATATTTAGTGATTATTAATTAGTCTTTTCTTTACTTTGGCTGTTCCCAGAGATAACCACATAACATTTTCTTATAAAAATAGAAGCATGTTAAAATTAAGTAACAAATTTTAAACAAAAGAATGAGACTATCCTATCCATTAGACAGAACATCTGTGCAGAGTTTCTTCAGAAGGTCAAATGTTGAGTTATATACTGTGAGGGACTGTTTCTGTCATGCTAGCTAGACACATGCACATCTAAAAAAGCAGGAATAATCAAATTTCATACTTTAACAAGCAGATTACATTTGAAGGTTAGGAAATAATTTTGTAGGGGAAATATTTCAATTTGCTACAGTGGGCTCTAAATGAAACCAGCACAGGCAAACCATATTAAATTTGGTTTATTCCCTCACTAAAACTGTTTTCAGCTTCATAAGTTCACAGTCAATAGTCTGGTCAGTCTTAATATTTGTTTGAAATCATCAGCTACACATTATTACTTCTACATGCATAGTAGGAAAATCCTTTGCTTTAATTTAAGGATTACATTTTCTTTCATTCTCTCATCAGTCTTCTGCTTGGACATCAATTCGGAGGTTTTTTTCTTAATTTTTTCCATTCTCATTGGTAGCTCTGGATATTTGCTAGGACATTTAATTAAAAAGTTAAGAGTTTTTTTTTTGTTTGATTTTGTGTTTTTGTTTGTTTTTTTAAACTGATATTTATATCCTAAAAATTACCTACTAAAAATGAAATAAAGGCATGAATCTGGAAGAAAATTCTTTTCCTGCTTATTCTCACTCACAATGATGTTCCATCTATCTTGTGTTTTTGTGATCACAGAGTAAGTGGAGCATTAGTTTACTGAATCCTTAAAAAGAATGCAGGTTTAAATGCATGAAATGTTTTGTGATTATTATGGCAATACTCACTGCATTTAAGAGTCACTTGTGCAATATTCTGACAGAAAAGCTATCTCCAGAAGGCTGTCCATCTATATCCTCAAATAATTTCATCAAGAAATATGAAGTATGTGATGAATGAATCCCTGTGCCTCAAAAGGGAAAAAGGGCAGTAAGATATTTAAAAGTTTTTTGTGAAAGCAAATTTCCCAGGAATCTTTGTGGAGTTTCTTCTATACAAAGTCTACAAACCTAGATGCTGAAAATCAGAACTAACCAGATATTCTCCATTCAGATGAATATCAGTTTTTTTTTTTTGCTGTCTATTATTGTGAGGTCCCACTGATGACATTATAAAACTTAAAATGTCAGCTTCATCAAGAAATTTAAGACAAAGTATGATATGCTAGGATACAAGAATTTTCTGAGATATGTGTACAGTTTATTAAATTAAAGTTTATTAAAATAACAAAATAGTATTATTATTATAAATAAATAATATTTTATTAATATTATAATATGTTACATTGTACAATATTATTTAAAATATAATCTAACCACACTATTTATAGTATTTATTCATATAAAATTTATGAAAATGTGTATCGAGTAATTTTTAATGAAATTTTTATGTTTGACTGTATATATACATACATCCATGTAATTCCACATCTAGAAAATGTATGTGGTTGGTGTAATTAGCATTTGCTACTGCTGCAGTTGAAGCCAGTGATTTGTTTACTCGTCTGCTTGTAATTCCTCCATCTATTGCTCATCTGACAGCATATTTCAGCTAATTTCAGTTTTATCTGCTCAACTTTGGCTGCTTGTTCCAATGTATTATATTTTCAATGACAGTTAAATTACTCTTTTCTCAAGATGCAGTTTAGTATGCAGGATGATGATTTGGCAGTTAAATAGTACACTGTGATATGCTGCAGTCCTGATGAAAGTTTTAGTATGAATTATGCTATGGAAAAAAATTTACCCTAATTACATATCCAAAAGCTGTGGAAAATACAATGTGAATGTTTAGATGCAAGGATTGGGAGGTCTCAGCTTTACAGTTTTTCCCCAAAGGAATAAATATCTGCTATTCGTTTGTTTATGTATTTACTTATAAATAGAGTAAAATATAGTTGAATTTTGCTCCATAGGAAATAGGAGATAGTAGAGCATACACGGCTTTTAAAAAGTTATTACTTTATATGTTCATTAAAGCATAAAATTAAAGTTACAAAGAATAGCTCATCAAGGGCCATGCTGTTCAGCTGAAGTACAGCACTCCTAAATCTGCCCCAAACTCTCTTTAAAGGTTTGCATTTCATTTCAGCTTTTCCCAGGCTGCTACTTGAGTTCATTCTCTACAAAGATCAGCTTCTACAGAAAGTACCCTGATCCTAAATCAAACAACAGACATTTTATATCTACGAGCTGCAGAACTGTATTATTTGTTAAGTGTATCAGAATCTCTCTTCATCCAATAAGAAGACCAGTAGGCAGCCCATGTCCCATTATTGCTGTTTAAAGACTAATTTAAATGGTGGTGATTGCTACCATTTTTAGATGTCATCAAGAATATAGCAATGATAATTTGTTGTAAAATTTCTATTTCCACTTTCAAGTTACAAAACATTTCCAGGGCCTCAACCAAGATGCTTCTTTCTAACTTCCTGGTTGCTTTCTTAACCTCATTGTTTATATGATTTTTCTGTGTAGTTTGAACTTAGGTGCTAATTTTCTTTTATGTTCATTATAATTAAAGGTAGTTTTCCTTATAAGTTTTCCTACTAAGGTAGTTTTCCGACTAAGAAAATAACATCTCTTTTTGAAAATATGGTTCAAAACGGAGTAAAAATAAAAACCTGCAAAACATCACCATAAATCTCGATTTCAATATAGATATTCACATGTACAAAGTAAGGGGTTTTTAAAAGATACATTTCAAGTTTTCTTATCACCTTTTATAATTAATATAACTTCAAGGAATAGCAAGTATAAATTAAAGGATGTCCTGTCTGACAATAATCTTCAAAGGTAACTTTCCTTTTAAGGCTAGCAGTTAAAAAAAAATCAGTTTTAACAATTGACATTTAATTTCTTTTTTTTTTTTTTTTAACAGGAATAACTTCCTAACAACTAATGATTTTCAAAACATATGCCAGACAGATCAGAATCATCTCTCCAAATGGTGAACTTTTTCTACCATCCTGTCAAATGTCCATCAGTATTGTAGTATGCCATCTATTTGAAATTTTACTTTTTCACTTGAAATGAATAATTCAGCTTAAATTGCTAACCGTTCTGTGATTCTCTTGGTCTTAAACCAGTACATGTAACAATTAAAAAGACTAGTCCTCCTCTACCCACCAAGACACACTATCATATTTCTAAGATGGCAAAAGACATTCTGAGAAAAGTGCATAAGCACAACAATACAAGTAATGTCCAATAAAGTTACAGTTTTCAAAATTTCAATGTATTGACTCAGTATTGGTGCCTTGCAAGGCAGTTTAGTGTCAGAATAAGGATGTAACAGGTAGAAAACATGATGTGTTGGAAAATCAGCATTTTGGATTTGGAAATTCTTTGATGTTAAGTTATCCAATCCTGAAATTTCTCTACAGGTTGAGTGATGAGCTCCTAAGCTGATTTCAGCTAAATTATCCAGGTTAAAACTCAGCGTTTGTTTTGGTGGGTTTTTTGTTTGTTTGTTTGTTTTCTTTTTGTTTTTGTTTTGGGTTTGTTTGTTTGTTAGTTTTTATTTTTTATGAACTTATTAAATAATCCTGCATTTATTCAACTATTTTAAATGTGAACTCATTAAGTTTGAAGCTGTTCCATTTCCCTCAAATCTAGGTCTCCTACCTTTTGGTTCCTTATCCCACCTTTAATTCTGCATAAAGCCTCAGCTTTAAGACTGCCTGGCTGTACTTTGCCAGCCACAAGCATGGTGCAGAGAGTTCCCCACAAACCTTGGTGGTCTGGTGAGCTAAGCCTTACCATGGAAGTAGTATTCATTAATTGTCATGTTATAAAACTGAGCCAAAAAATGATTAGATAAAGCAGATGACTTGCTTAGGTCAGTTTTATCACTTATAATCCTGCCACTGCCAGATTCAGGAAGTACTAATTTAATTTGTGCAGTAAAGGTTAGGTAGGGTGAAATTAAAATAGTACATCTGCACCACCATTATTTTAATTGTTGTGCCACTAACTGTAAAATGCTGTATAGCATCCCTGTGTATGAAGGTCACACCTGTGTGTGAAGGTCAATGAGAAATAATTTCTGCTCAAGACTGTTACTGAGAAGTAAATATATCTTTACATTAAATCGGTTCCCTGATCACATTCAACTGTGGAGAGAGACTGTTTACAAGAGCATGTCGTGATAGGAGAAAGGGCAATGCCTT
Organism: Pseudopodoces humilis; assembly: GCF_049639895.1. Taxonomy (NCBI): domain Eukaryota; kingdom Metazoa; phylum Chordata; class Aves; order Passeriformes; family Paridae; genus Pseudopodoces; species Pseudopodoces humilis. The sequence goes on from NC_142205.1 coordinate 30,350,359, forward strand.
CAGATTGAAAGAGAGTAAGTTTGTATTAGATATTAATGAAAAAGTTTTTACAAATCAGAAAAGATAGCAAAGACAAACTATTGACAATGATGCTGAGCTTAGGATCAAGAACTTGATCACAAAGTGATTCTACAGAAACTTGAATAGTTTTCTATTATGCCAAGTATGATTTGCCTTCCTTTTTTAATTTTGGTGCTACGACAGCAGAGGGATTAAAGTCATCAAGTAAATAAGGCAATTAATGTAGTGCTGGAGAAAGATCAGCCTTTATCAGTGGGACAAACTAAGCTGATATTTAGATGTGGGTGCTATGGGTGTTAGCTGTGATGCTCAGTCAGATAAACTTGACACCTTAATATATTTTTCCATTTTGATGCTGAGAAAACATTAAGTATAGATAATGATAAGGATAAAACAAACTTTGACTGAGTACAGTTCTACAACTATGTGTTAGAGAACTTTTACTGGACTGCTTACAAATATTCATAGTGGTAGAGTTATTTTCAAGTAAAGACATGTTTTGTTTTGATTTGCATACTTTTCCATGCCAATGCCAGTTTTAATGCAGAGAATAAAAGACTCTAATATGTACATAGCAGACTGCTAGCAGCATTGTTACTAGCTATTTTCTAATGTTTAGATTGAGGATTTCACTGAAGCATGAGGGAAAAACATTGTGTTGTTAGGAGACAAATTCTAATGCTCTGAGAATGATCAGAAGATTGCTGCACTTTCCCTTTTCATTCATAAAACAGCCAAAATTCACCATGAGTTTGCAAGTAGAAAGTTACTGAACAGCAGTCAGGATATTAACCGCGCCCCTGGACAGCTGTCTGCAGCAAGTCACAAATATTATGCTTATGCCACAAACAAGTCTCTTGACTTCTCCTATAGTGGGCAAGGGTATTCTGCTGTATGGAGCTGGAGCTTGATAAGGAAGAATGGAAGTGTGTTCACTCTTGTTATGAGTTTCCAAATTCCTGTTGCATTTACAGGTAAATTCAGCGTAAATTCCCAGATGCTCATTAGTTTTCTTTTGGGATCTGCAACCAATTTCTTACCCTGACCAGTGTCTTAAACAAAAAAACCCAAAAAACAACAAACTTCTGCCCATTGCTTACCATAATTAAAAGTTCAGATCACCTAGCTGTTACACTGCTGTGTTTTGTATCTGCCAGTACTAGCAGACATAACTGTGCTATGTGTATATATCCAAAAATAGCTGGTAGGGTTTTACATTTACATCAAGTTTCCTTAACTCGCTGGCTGTAATTTTGAAAGCAAGCTTTATCCTGCAAGAGACTGATCACTTTGCAAGGCAAAGCTGGTCTTTCATATGTATGTGTGTGTGTACCATTCATGTCTTAAGACATTCAACAGTCACAGTGTTTTTCCCTCATTTTTTGTGGAAAATGAGAAATGGTACAAGTCTGGTCCAACAGTGTCACATATCTGGCTAGAAAATTTGCATGCCTTCCTATTTTTGTATGAATTCCATTAATCTCTGCAGATTGGTGCCAAATAACTGCTAAACTTACACTAACAATGGCTTTATTTGTAATGTAGCAGAGCAGACAACGTGAAGGCTGAGGGAGCCTGTCACCATTGGGGGACAAGGGTGCAAGTTTTCAAGCTATGGAAAAGGATATGATTTTGGGAATGGAATGCAGACTATGTGAAGCAGTGTTGTATCAACTTGGAGGACTCCAGCTTTGGAAAAAAACATGAGACATGGACAGTGGTTCCTCCAGATGCACTGGAATGAATTAGTAAAAGAATTAACATGAAGTCTGGATGCAAAAGGGCCATGGCCTGGAAAGCCATGCTCAGTAAAGCACTGGATGTATAATGCTGGCCTTATATTGTGTGGAAAAACTCTGAGGTGCTTTCCACCTTATTAATATGGCATCAGAAAAGGGTGGATTCCATTATGATTAATTGGAGGATTTTACACAGCAAAACCTGAAATTATGTACAATTTTTCAGAATAAAGCAGCACTTTGAGTATATAAGAAATTACTGGAACTGAGAAATAAAGAGAGTTTGATGTGTGACATGAAAGACTGTAGCCATCTGGAATGGAGAAGTGAAAATATGGATAAACCAATAATCATAGGCATTGTAAGGACACCTAAATAATGGTTACCTCCAAATCTGTAACATCTGTGAATTTAGGGAAATATAATTTCATCCTTTCTTCCACTCTAAGAAGTTTTCAATAAAGCAAGTGTTACTTGCTGTTCCATCTGCAGGAGACCCTGCTTTGCAGTATTCCTCAACTTCCTTGAAGTCTTTCAAACAGTGGCTTTAATGTAATGGCCAAGACCAACTCTGACCCGGACCAGAACAGTGGTTAAGACAAATTCTACCTAAGAAAGTGGCTGAGATTTCAGAATATTTAAGCAAAGTCCATGTATTACATCATCAAAGTGCTTTTGGTTATGGTAGACTTTTATCATTTTCTTTAGGTATTATTAATTTTAATCTGGGAGTGGGGCAGGGGGGTGTTGCTGGTTTTGATTTTTTGGTCGGTCCATTGGTTCAGGGGCTTTTGTTTGTTTGTTTAGACCACTGTATTTTCAGCAGTTAAGTCTGGGCTTTCACCCTTATTTAGTTTTGATGTGGCTATACTTAAGCACATCTGTGTGATTATTTACAGTTTCTAGTAAAGCCCAAACCTCTGGAGGCTTGTTGTAAAGTGTGAAAATAACTTAAAATATCCCTTAAGACTGAACTTGGAAAATAGCTTTTAAATTATAAAAACTCATTTCAAGCCTTCAAATTTTGCAGTATTTTTTCCCCTCAGTAATGTGTTTTAATTGGTATAAAACTCAAAAATGTCCCAAGAAGACTTTTGAGAATTAATAGTAAGAGTGCAATAAAAACAGCTTTGAACAGTTTAGCAATTCCTTTACATAGAAAGGTAACCATAAGACACAGATTTTCCCTTCTTGTGGTACTTTGTTGTTAAATTAATCTCCTAAAGAACAACCGGCAAAAATAGGGAAGGTTAGTTGCTTTCCTTTCTCTTTTCTTTTTTTTTTGCAATCACATTTATATGCATAAAGTATGTGTGGATTCCTTATCAGTACCTTTCTTATTAAATTTAACTACAATGGCAAAAATAAATCTTTATTTTTCATGCTGCTTGATTCTTTCTGACCTTTACAGCTTGTACAGTGAAAGACAGACTGCTCTCCCCTTAAACATATTTATAGTGAGTTTATTTTACATTTTTTGTATGTTCGTTCACTGCTATATTGTCTAAATTGCACGTTTTTGAATGTCTGAAGTTTATTATTAAGAATTATTAATGTACCAGTTCTCTCCTTTTTTCCTAAAATTGAATTTTTAACCATCCCACATTTCAACAAATTGTGCTGTTTAGTAATCCTTACGAGTTTTTTATATTTTTTCTAACATCCAGTATTTGAAATTTCAGGAGTCACTTTACAGCCAACCGGGCCTTTTGCGGGGTACAAAAATATTTTTTCTGCAAGAATAATCTATACTTACACAAGTAACATGATTTGAGTACCCAGATAAATTTAATAGATTTGCATGAAAAATATGTTTATTCAATAGCATAACATCCATTAAGGCCAACACTATCTGCTTCTTAAAAAAAAAAAAAAAAACAAAACAAACAAACAAAACCCCAAACAAATAAAAAGCCTAAACAAAACAAAAACAACAACAAAACCAGCAAAAGACAAGTTAAAACTTTGTAACAGAGTATTAGAACACAAGTTTGTGTACATTCTTTGCTAAACCAATGAAGTCCTGTAACAGACCAAATCACCACGTGCAGGATCTGCATTCCAGTGGCTTTAGGCATCTGAACAGCTCACAATAACTCTTGAGTATGTCTTGGTCTTTCCCTGCCTCATAGTGATCTTTGAATCAGGATATCTTAAAGAAGTGATTGAAGTAACTCTTACAGAGAGCCATTTTCCACCTCTACCTCATAACTTCTGCCATCTGACCTTGGTATCAAAGCATGGGTAGACAGAACTACATTTAAATAAAACTGAGTTATTGCATTGGGAGTAAAGACATAGGACTGTGTGAGGTAGCTTAGCAGCAGGATGAGGATAGGAATCTAAAAATATTTTCCATTTAAAACATCTAAAGCAGATAGTCAGTAGCCTCTCCAGGAAAGCTGAAGGACTCCTTGGATCCTCTCATCCAACACTCTTTGTGCACAAAGAGTGTGGAGACACATTAAGCACTGAGGTGAAGAGACTTTAAAAAAAAATGAGCTTTTAGATTTAACACTGGAACATATCCAGTTGAATTATCATGGTTCTCTTGAGAACAATCAAGCATGCCTCTTTTCCATTTAACATCCCTGTCTGCCCTTACATGTCCCTCTGTCAAGATTTCCATGAAGTGGAGAGGTCCAGAAGGCTGGAAGCATGGAATTGCAAAGAGCCACATTGCAGTTGCTCAGAGCAAAGGTCAGGAAGACAGACATTACCAGTGGTACAGGCAAGGCCACCACAATCTAGTTAAATCCTTTCCATAATGTCAGTTTGACTGTACAATACAGACATATTGAGTAGGGCCTCCTGGGAAGCAAAAATCAAATTAGGGGAAAGAAGTCACTTTTTAATGATTTAGGTTTACAGGTTGCAGAGCCAGAAAACACTACTGTGCTCACTGAATGAATCTGTTGCGTAATGCTACACAAAAATTGCTTTTAAATGCATTTGTATTTGTGTAAGAAATGTATTTTAGAAAAATCGTCAAGTCTTACTTTCCAAAATGTTTGTAATGGAAAACTCTACCACAGAAGTCTGCACTGAGATCAAGTTTAAACCCTTTGAACGTTTCCAAGAAAAGCAATAATAGATAACCAATCACTTTCAAAATCAAATAGTTTGACAGGTAATGCTCTTTTATCTGGGCTATAGATATGATGTATTCAAAGTTGTTCAGTAAACAAGGAAAAAACAGAAGTCTTTGTGCTTACATTAGAACTGTAAGGTACGCATAAATCTTTCATGTAAATTACTATTTTGAAAATGAGTAATTGTCTTGATTAATTCCCTTTTTTAATATTGTAGGTATCCAGAAATTTTCATGGCTGCAAGGATGAATGCCAAATATTAGATAAGTATGGTAAAAAATTTAATCTGTTAAAAGTTAATATGTTCTAGTAATTAGCCATTCACCAATCTTCATTGCTAAGGGAGATGTTCTTTTCCTTTTCTGATTAATGGGTTATATAAATATTTAAATATATCCTTTTTTTAGCGAAAATTGTACCTAATCTGCTAAGATAATGTCATTCCATATGAATAAAATATGTAGTTCCTCTTTTGAAATATTTTATAATATTTCAGACTTCTTTGCTTTTTTCTGGATTTCAATACATAAATTATTCTATATTGTGTAGCATTAATACTTCATAGGTATTAGACAGCATGTAAAATTCATTGTATTCTTTAAAAAGTCTGGTATTTGATGATTGTTTTCCCGCTGCACCTCACCAGCATAGCATTACTCAATTGCTCAGATGTCTGGGACTCCTCCAGTTTTCTAATGACATCTTTATTTTATTTGAACAGCAAAGATCACCAAATCTCAGCCACAACAGCCTCCTTACCAAAATGTCAGTCATTTGTTCAGCACTTCACACCCAGCACACGAGGGATGTTGATCCCTAATAATTTTACTAGGTTACTTGAATATTATTTTGCAAGAAGGTGGTTTGGATGTTCAGAGGACTCAGCCACGCTAGAAAACATGCTAGGAAACATTCAGCCATGCTAGAAAACATTGTGACCCCACAGCACTGGGTGCAGGTCATCAGCAAAAGCTCATCACTGGAAAAGCCGCTCTGCATCAAGACCTGCTGGAATGTCTCTCTTAAAACTGTTATCACACCATAACAGATCGTCTGGCTACGTTTTCTTTTAATGAATTATTTCTAGACAACATCAAGCTCTCTTCCTAATTCATAGAGGGTATCACTATTTAATACCATCATTGTGCAGGGAGGTGCATCCTGAAAGAAGTGGAAGCTTTCCCTGCTTGTAAAGTATTTTTTCTCTTCCACATCAGGTTGAAAAACATAAAATTGGGGAAGATGGCTCAGAAAAACACATTCATTTTGTTGTGTATATAGGGGGTGTTCCACATATCAGTTAGACTTTCATTCTTTAAGTAAAAAATTTAAAGAGAAAAACTCTTCACTTATAAAAAAAAATCAATTTTAAAATTGACTGAAAATTGTATGCAAATTTGAAATTAGCTACTACTTTATCATCAAATCATGGTGTTTATGAAGTTTTGACTGAGTAAGATCATTAGTTCACTCTAAACCATTTGCCATTCACATTATGGTATACATTTTTTATTTCAAGTAGGTAGAACAGCCTATAGTTATCATGTTGCTTCTAGAAATATAGCCAACTGGATTTTTTTTTTTTCAAAACAAAGGCTGTTTTTGACATTAGATTGTTCCTTTTAGCAGTATATTTAGCTGAAATGACATGATTTGGCACTGTCAATGCTTTTGACTCATGATGTAGGAAGAAGCATTTTGAAAATAAACTCTTCTCTCCAATATATTTAGGAAAAGTCAAACATTATCTGAACCTCATTTTTAACCGCTTAAAATAGCATTAACCCATAGAGAATTTAGGCACTGTTAAACTGTGTTTGCTGGTAACAAACTGCTGAACTTAATGTAGTATATGAAGGACAAATCGAGTTGATTTGGAAGACTTCTTATTTCCATGGCTTCTTGTGTTTCTTGCAATCCCATGAACTACGTATTTCCTTTGGCCAGGAATGCTAAAGTCACAGTTCCTGATACAGCTGTGCACATACTAGTGTCAGCATAAAAATGGGGGCAAGAATAAATAGATCTTGGTGAAACAGAGGATGAGATCTCCTTTGCCAGTGAGTTAATGCAGAAGTGAAGCTCTCCAGGTTTCTATCTGGTCAATGTAAAAAATAATCTACAAGGAAGTAAAGCAGCAGTCAAAGCAAACTATGTATGTTCCCATCACATCTTTTTTGATTTCATTTTTTCTAGATCTTTCTATCCATCTGCTTTATAATATAAGATCTCTATCCCACACCCATAGGAGCAGTTTGCTGCCATTCCAAGTTCTGAAATGAAGATACAATTTTTGAAAATATGAAGAAAGGAAAAAACAATGTGCAAACTTAGATGCAAAAAGTGAAAATATTGTGAAAAAGTGAAAATAAGTGAAAATAAGACAGTGTTTTCTGCACTACATCAGGAAACATTTTGCAACCTTTTTGAATCACTGCCTCTGATGGCTCATCTGCCTTTAGGAAAAAGACCTCTATGCTCTAGGAAAAACAGACACAGCATTTCATTGCATAATAAATTTTTATGACTATTATAACAGATCATTTTGACATTCTTGAACACTTGAAAATTTTTAATCTCTGAGGATTACAAATTGCTAGCTTTGATTATTTCATACTCTTTTTCTTAAAAAAATTGGTGTACCTTGTCTGGCTTGGCAGGGAGTGTGAAGAGGAGGAGCTCAGACTGCTCATCCACAATGCTCTCCAAGCAAAGCAATGTAATTGTGACCCCTCTTTAATCTTCCCTCAGATGTCTAGAAAAAAGTGAGCGTGGTGCTTCAGCCAAAGGCCCCAAAATAATACCTTTGCACAAGCAGACAACCATCAACCATATGTTCTTGTCTAAGTTCTTGAAAATGCAAAGTGACTCAAAGATAAATATGTCCATCTACATCATTTGGTCTCTACTTTCAGTATTGTTCTCCATGGAACTGAAAGTTAAGTCAAAGAGCTCTATTCTGATGTGCAAAACTAGTTTATCACTGCTTAAGTGTGAGATTTTGTTGTGTGAGCAGCAAAATGTCTATGCAGCAAATGTTTCAGCGTAACAGACAAAAATTACTGATATATTACTCATGGGTAAATATTTTCACAATATTCAAATATAACATGTATATGTAGTTCCAAATATCTGGCCCAGAAACTAGCCACATTTCAAGGAAACTTCTCCCAAATGTTCTAATGTAATTTCCAGGCAATATAAATGCTCGTTATATTGGGCATCTTTCCCAATCCTGGAGAAGAAAGAAGCGTTTCTTCAGAAAGCCTTCATAACTCCTAACTGCTGATTCCTTTTGCTTATGGAATAAGAATTCCCCTTTCTGCTCATCATAGTCTTTCTTTTGTCCACTACAGCTGTTGAAGGGGAAGCAGTTCAAAGCAGAGATACGTATTTCAGAAATGACAGCATTTGCTTTCAGCATACAGACTGAATTAGATATATTTATCTTTCCATGATTACAGAAGCTCCTGTATCCTTTAAGATGTAAACATCTTGTCCTTGCTTTGTCCTTTCTTAGGACATTTGTGAGAAAGTACCTCAAATGAGAAGGGAAGATGGAAAGGAGAAGGAAAAGATGAATAGGAGTGAAGGATTTGGCGCAGAAATCCATGGCTGAGCTCATATGTTCCAAATACTAGTTGCAGCTATGCAACTTTTCTTTGTCAAATACCTTCTGAAATAGAAAAACTTATTTAGCCTTACCAGAATAGAGGAATTTTATAGAATTAGTGAATGTTAACATGACATCATGAGTAATTCTGTTATCTTATTTTTTCTTATGCCTTGTTGGCTGCTGGGTTTAACACAGATACTTTGGGTAATACAGTAAAGTCTACTTTGCAGTAAAAAATTTAAAGTATCCAAAGACCCATATAAACAAAATTTACTCATATTTTTATTGTTTGAACCAAAGCAGTGTCTAATGGCTGCTGTATTTTTAGTGTCCTTGTTGTGTTCTTTACTGCACAAATATTGTCTGCATGATTCATATTCTATGTATGGATCACAGACGGCTATAGAAATAAACATAAAACAAGTACTGAAAGAAAAGCAAATACAAGGTCACAAATGTCATCAAATATATACTCTGACAGTATCAAAGGGTTGTGCTTTTTGTTAGTGTTTCTTCCATTGTCATATCAGAATAAGCAAACTGCTGTTCTGATTTAGTAATTGGACTTCCTTCGTTAATGCAGATGGTGGGAGAAAGAAAACTAAAGTCTACTGTGGAGTCAAAAGAAATGAGAAAAGGAACTGAGGCTTAATGAAGAGTTAAGCCAAAGGAAGCTTAAGGAAGCCAAATTGTTATATTAACAGTTCAATTAATGTAAAAATTTGCCTATGTTGTATTTCATCAGCAAAGCAGAAAATACAGTTGAAAAGATGAAATTACTGTTTTAAAAAATTTATCTTTAATTAGGCTTGTCACTGATGTTTTCCTTTTTGTCCTAGATATATGTGAGAATTAACAAAATATTCTAGAAAACTTTAATCAACAGGAAGTATCAGAGGTGCTGTTTATTGCTCAAAATTCCAGACATAAATCTACCTTTTCTATGTTCGTTCTCCAGAAAAGTCTAAACATATCTAGTAGATAACTAGCAATATCAATCCAAAATTTTTTTCCTAAGCTTCATTTTTAGGATTCCTAGTCCTATTTAATTTTTTGGGGACATTTTCTCTAGCTAGGAAACCATCATTTTTCTTGTGCAGTAGCCTCACTAACACTGAAAACAAAAGGCTGGATGTTTTTAAAAGTTACATTAATATGGCAGAATAAACTCCCTTTGACTTGGTATGATGCTTACTCTAAAGATTTCTATCTTCAAAATTCTTGTTCTCCATTAAAGCCCAGAAGTATTTCCACTTCTGCATTTAAAGCAGCATTTCTTTATAACTACAGGTAGCATATACAGTTGATCGATAAAAATCTAAAGCAATACAACAGAGATGATAGAATGTTTATGGTCTGCTTTTACTGATCCTCACTATCCTTCAGAACCCAAGCTGGCACATTCCAGACCTGAGATTATATCCAAAGAGGGGAGATTGACCTATGGACTCTACCCTGCTGCGTTTTGGGCCAGGTCACTTTTCAAAGTGTGCTCTTTCTGCCCCATGTACCATCTGAACAGGTGTTCCACTGAAGTTTGAATTATGGCCAGCTTGCTCAAAAACAACCAGGGAGCAGAGGTGATGGGAATCAAGGACCTGAAGTTAGAAATATGGATAAAATTAAAAGAAAAACAGAAAGGAAAAGGTTACACTGAAGTAGATATGGGTGAATAAGTATAAGCAAAGCTTGGGAAGAGACAAGGTACTAAATGTTGTGAGAAGAAAAGAAAGACACAGAAAGTGAGAAAATATAGCAATAAATAAATACAAAAAAAAGAATGAAAGGAAAAAAAGACAGAAAAATTATAAAAAATATGAAAAAATGAGAATAGGACTTTTACCCTTATATAAAGGTAGAAAAAGGATGATGAAGTCATCTATTTATTATTGTCTGTAATGGAGAGAGATTTTCTGAGACCAGAGTGTATCCACATTAGTTATGTGGTTGTGCATTACAGCTGTGATTTTACTAAATTTAATCATATAATTCCAGTTTAAACCAATACAAGATTCAGGTATGTATCACTTAAGTAATTCAAGATAAAATCACACTTTCTATATAGAATATTACCTCTGTCTTTATATGTATAAGAAAGACTGTATATTGAAATAACTGCAAAGATTAAGTTATTGAAGTATCTGGAGCAAAAGCCTCAGCATGGATCAAATAATAACAAATGTGAACAAGAAATTAAGAACTATTTTAACTAAGACATATTGCAGCCATATTTATCCAAGCAGCTCTAGACATTTAAATCTAAATTGGCAGAATTGTTTTGAAATTAATGTATACTCTTTATATGCTCAATAAACAGAAAGTAAGTAAATACAGCATCCTTAAGTATTTAATAGAAAAAGGTAAAGACTGGAGTTAATCAACGTTTAAATCTAGAGAAAAGAGAACTTAAACTAACTTTACTCATTTTAATACACAAGACTTTGTCTAAATTATAGTTTCAAATTACAGTTGAAACATTTATAAGTTGTATTGTAAAATATACGCACTCTGCGTGCCTATAACTATGTGGCTGGATCTTCGATTTGGTGGAACAATACAGCTCTGATTGGAAGGAAATACATTTCCTCTTCTACAACTTTTTTATGTCACTTCTGGTCCAAAATATAAAGCAGTATTCAACCAGCTTTCACCAAATGAAGAAAACACAGGAAAGTACAGGACTCTGCCAGGAATTCACAGTGTCTGGATCTCACCTCTTGTGTAACAGGAGAATACTTACCTTAGGGAAGTTAATTTTCCCTTGTAAAATTGGACTATAATTATGAAAGCCAAAAATGTAAAATAAGTGACAGTTCCCACTAACAGAAAGAAGTACAGGAAATCACATTGCCAGAATCAGTCAGACATGGAGGCAACAGGATTTTTCCCCCACCTCATTTTTATAGCTAGGAACTTAACTAAAATAGTATCATTATTCAGTGATCCTGAGGCATAGGGTTTTTAAAAAATGTGTTCTTCTAGGATGAACATCTTGATAACGTGTCAAATTCTGTGATAGAGCTGCACAGGAGGGACACCAGGTGACTTGCCTTAAACATACTACCCATAGGAAACTAGATTTCTTGTGTTTTCTTTGAGCAGAGGGCACATTCTGTTATTGTTAAATAGCCTTCCATCACTTTCTCCAGTTCACAGTATAGTTTGTACAGTTTCTTGAGTTTTTCCTTATAAGTCCATAAGAGAGAGAGTTTCAATAGATAGGCCGGTGATTTGTGACATCCTTCATAAAAAACCAAACAAATTAGAGTGAAATGGATAGGGTTTTATTGAAAGACTTTTAAGAATGGTGTTGCATATTACATTACCATTATTTATTTGGATTCCTAAATATTAATAAAAACCGTAATTGCATACTCTCTAATTAGGTTCACCATAAAAAAAAAGCCTGCTGGATTTTTTTTTTTTTTTTTTATTTTTTAATATAACTTCTTCCCTTGCTCCACTATACTTTCACCCTTTATCAAATATCTTAAGAAAGGCACTGGTGTATAGCATAATTAAAATGTGATACTATAAGATCTGAAGTGACTGAAACTGGACAGAATATTAGTGCATATATATGCACACCTAGCTCAAGACATTTGTAAAGCAACTTTTCTTTCAAGCAGCAATGAGACTGTATGATCCCAGTGATACTACAACTTTTTATTTGCCCCAGGAAAGCTAAAGCTTTCAGCTCTCTAAATATTAATTCTTTGAGAAAGACAGAATCCTTAAGAGGAGTTGCGTTTGAGGAAGGGAGAAATACAGCAGTAAATTCAAGTTCCTCTCTCAGAAGAAATCACATGACTTAAAATTGATGTCACTAATAAATAAAAATTTTGTCTGTTTTTCAAAAGATGACTAGCAGTCCCATTATAGCTCCAAACTAGCATTTAAATACACATCACATATCTTCCTTTTGTGGCAGGCATAATTTAAAACAAATTACAGAACTCTTCTTCTAAGATATTACTTTATGCCTGTTAAAGCAGAAATCTGATTAATTAATTCTCAACGTAGGAGAAAATTTCAAAAACCTGTAAAAATATAAACCTCATGACTGGTATTTACACAGATAGCAGAATTAAAAATAATTGCCTTTCCATTTAATTACTTTGGTTATTAGTTTGCTAGACTTTATGCACATTTCTAAAGGATAAACATCACTGCTAGACAACATAGTTTGGAAGCCATGACAGCCAGATCTGGCAGTCAGGTCATCCATTCTGCTTTTCCTTATCATTAATCTAGTCCTGAGTCTATCCTGGAAAAATAAACCAGTATTTCTAGTGACTTTGTTGTGGAATCTGGAATGTGGGTTTTTATTAATTTGAGTAAATATGAGGAAAAATATTAGAAAATTACTTTTATGTTTGGTTTTAATTACAATCTTTTGTTAATAATTAAAATTAATAATTTTCTTGAATTATAACATTTGTGTAATTTTCCAATATTCTAGCTACTTTTTCTGGTTTATATTATCGCCTTTGGTTTAAAGATGGAAAATATTCAAATAATGGATCTTGGGAGCCCTTTTAAATTTTTTTTTCTTATTATGTAATATCTTAAAAGTAAGTTTTCATCACTAGAGACCCTTCTTTATTATGGTTTCTTTTCAGACTTGTTTAAGATCAAAGGATTAGGTAGTACCAGATTTTCTAACAATAAAATATACTCTGATTTGCACATGCATTTTAGAACTCCAGTTACAAATATCAAGTCAAATGCCACCAACTGGTTTCACAACTTCACATCTTAGCATTTGCTTGTTAATAAGCCCATCCAGAGAGCAGGTGATTATAATAAAAATTATAATAAATAAATAAAATAAATAAATAAATATAATCTGTGATTTTAAAAACCTTCTCTTTTAGATATTTTTTTTTGTAGCTAATCATTAACAAAATCTCTGTATCTAAGTCTGAAGAATCAGATACCATTTTCAAACAGAAAAGCAGAATAAACAGGAGCATTTTCTGTTATTGTTTCTAATTTTGAGTATATGCAGGTGCTGCTTTAAGCATACATATTTAAAAAGTAAAAAATCTGATAATTTAAGTAATGAACAGAATGTTAGAATTGCTTGAAAAGGAGCTTTTGTGCCTGATCAAAGTATTTAGTTGTAGTCCCATCTTAAAATAGTGATTGTCCTCTCTGACCTGAAGGTAGAATACTCTACCAAAACTTAACTATCATTATTTTTTTCTTCAGCCTTATTTCCTAAGCAGCTAAGTCTAAAACTGGAAACTAGTAACAGCAAGAGAATGTTGAATCTCGTCCAACTCATTAATTGAACTGAAATTTCTGTAAAATGGAGCACTTTTACTGTGCCTGACTTCAGTGGAAAACCACAGTGCATATGAAAAACTTACTCACTGGTTTGTTTCAGCCATTAAAAAATTTCATCAAGTACTTCCACGGTAACTTTTTGTGACACTCGACTCCCAATGGAGAAATAAAGTGATACTCTCTTCAAGGCTGAATATTCAATTTAGCTTGTGACTTATGAACATCATTATGTCAGTTTAACACTGGGCTCTCAGACTCTCACATGAAGGGACTGACAGTGGGAAAAATTTAGCTGCTACTTGGCCATAAAAGGAAAGGAAAAAAAAATGAAAAAGCCAGTGTTACTGGGATATTTGTCTACATCTGCTTCAGTGAACAGTTCAGTTGATGGTGAGGTTCTGACTCCAAGACTCAGAGTACCCATTTCATCATATCATCCCTCTTCTTTTCACTCTCTGGACATGAATCTTAGCTGTGTTCCATGGACTGAATGCCCATTTGCAAGAAGAATGCATCAGCTTGACAACACAAACACATCTTCCAGATTACATTAACAAAAAAAAAAATACAGTTCATGCACTCCAAGACCATTCTAATACATTAATATTGTTTCAGTTCTATCTTCAAAAGAGAAACCACAGTAGAAATAACTGGAAAAATAGTCTTCATAAACATCATGGAAGTTATTTAAAATTAAGTTTCCATCACTAGGACTGATAGTGGTTATAGCTATTCTGTCACTTTCAAAATGATAACAATTTTTAAAACTGAGGTGCTACAAAAAAATTATTTTGATCTTTGCATGTACATCTTAACAAATCAGATTGTGGCAATTTTGAAATAATCCAGTTCAATTAAAAATATATAGAATGATATAGAATATATATAATTTTTATGAAGATTATATAAAAGGAGCATGCAAATAATTCTATAATAATTTTCCTATAAATAGCTGTTGGTTAATGTATTTATTATTTCATTATTTAATAATTCAATACAAGCCAGCAATAATTTATCTAGCTTCTGCAGGAAAAAATATTTGTCTGTGTTATCTGCCTCCTGCCTGTACATACAGAGGTAATAAATAATAAATATCAAGTGTCCAGGTTTCTTTCAAACTGTTAATCAGAGGGTTAAAGAATATTCTTAAATAAGAATAAAGAAGAATGATTGTTTTTTCACCATTCTGGCCTTGAGTGGGAAATGGATTGAATTATCAAAGTGGAAATAAGAAATCGGAACAAATGTAATTTGCCTGTCTTACCACTCAAGTCCTGCTGCAAAATCACTTTAGCTGCCTTGAGGCAAGAGAGAAGATACAAGCAATTAACTGTTCCAGCAATTCAAGGGAAGACAGAATCTCCTGTTGTTAAATAAAACTGAAGGAGAAAGTTCCTCTAAATTTACTGTTCCAAGCAACTAGTTTAAATTTGTAAATGAGGCTGAATATTACTCTTGTCATATAAACTTCGTAGAAATCTAATGGCATAATGAAATCTATCCTGCTTTCCAAGTTTTTGCAACTTTATATAATTACCTACATATCTCCTTTATACAGTTTTGACAAAAAGTCTAGAGAGTTCCTACAGTAATTTTGACCCCTTTTGGAAAGTCATCTTAAAAATTTCTTATCATTTACATTTGACTTTAGATAGAAAATGGCCTGACACATATAAGGATGTCACTGTTACTTAATGACTAAGGATTTGGAAAAACGAGTGTATTGGCCACATAGCATAAAAACTCCTATAGTGGATATGAAATGCTGGTGTCATTCATTAATAAATAATGGTCACTTTTTATTACCCTGTGGATCTGCAATATGTTGAACAGAAGAAAAAACATGTGAATTAGGTATAATTCAAAATTCCAAGTGTGTGAAAAATGGGAAAGTACTATGGTCTCTATGTTTGGTGAGTAAATTGAGTAATATATACAGGAGGACTTAAATTTGTATAAAACTTTCTTTCAGCATTGTTTCAGTAGTAGTTTGCAGTCACTGCAGCAAGCCACCTACACTTTGAATTATTTTAAAGGCAGCATTGGATACTGTCTGAAGGGTATGACTTGGTAGCACACATGTGCTCTGCTACTTATTCTCTGAGTATCTGCTTAGTGTTCACTTCAAAAACCTGAGAGTAGAAGAGAGGGGTCTTTAAACTGTCCTAGGCCTGTTCTTTAAATTTGGCTAAGAATAGTGCCTACAGGTTCTACCTGTCCCTGGTTACTGTCCACAGAGGCTTTAGGGCTGTTCAGAGATCTTGTTAAAAATAATAGACTGAAAACAGTCAGAGAGACTACAGTATGACTCTGGAGTGAAGAGAAACCTTTTCCCCAAGCCCTCTGTAACTTAAGGGACTTATAAAGCAGCAGGTTGGCTTTTGCAAATTCATGAGGATCAGTTCTGCCTGTGAAGAATTTTGCCCCTCCCTTGGTTAACAGGAGGTTTCATGATTTATGAAAATCACCCATTTTTGGATATGGCATATGTATGAACAGGGAAACTTTCCTGTGAAGTTTTACAGGAAATGTATTTAGGAGCCTTAAAGATTCACCATAAGGGCTTCAAATAGAAACTTGCTAAAGAGCTTCTATTATTAGTTATTAGTTATTATTAGTTAGTTATTAGTTATTAGTTACTAGTTATTATTAGTTCTAACCAACTATGGTTAGTCAGAGTGACTAGTGCTCCTGAAGGCAAAAAACCAACCAACCAAAACAAACTGCCAGAAAGCATGCAAGAACTTGTGTGCCTACATAAGCGCTTATCAGTCAGGATTTCAATTACTCATGGCAGTCCTGCTACCGCAAGAAAAATTTAAATGCAAACCAGTCTACAATTCCCTGACCACTCCTCCCTCCCTGAAGCCCCTCCTTTCAGTTTCTTCAAAATATTCCACTATTATTTTATGTTACTATTTCAGCGGGACACTGTGCTTCAATTTCAAGGTAAAGTTTTATTTAGAACATAAAAGGAGGAACAAATGGAGCTCAAATGGCAAAACATAACCTGCAGCAACCAACACGGTACATGTGCTTGCCACTGTCAGGTTCTCTTTCCTTTGAGCCCTAAATGAATATATGGAGTTTGCAATTGTATATTGAATTTACTAGTCTCAACATCTTCTTTAAAATGTGTATGAAGCCAGTTGGAGGCAACGAAAAAAAAACAACCCCAAAACAAACAAAAATACCCCAAAAAACCCAAACCAAACAAAACCCACAAAAACAAAAAAAAAAACCTCTTGCTACTCTGAAGCTTCCTGCATTTTCATAAAACGACACCATTCTTTCCTTTCAAACAAGCATGCCATGTCTCATTAACTCCAGGCAGAATATTTCACCTTAATGCTGACGACTAACAATGGAGCTTCTGCTGATTTTTGAATGAAAAGTGAATGTATAATAGAGCCTTCCAGGCTTCTAAAGTTTACATCATGAGCATGCTCACAAAATTAGACTTTTAACTTTTTTTTTAGTGGGAATAATTTATCGATTTTATCATCAATTAAAATAAATATTTTCTTGTTCTTAAATTCACATGCCTCTGCCAAACTGGAATAGGCTTTTTAAAATTATTTTTCCTCCCACAATTCTTTATATAGTCTGCATTCTACATGCTTTTACTGTTGCTGCTTTCACTTCCGGCTTGTCTCATTTTTTGCACTCCCCCTCATACTGCCTGTTAAAATGCTCTGAATTTTAATAATCACTTTTGATACTGAAATTTAATCTTTGGGATTTTAAGCTTAGATACCACTGAGATGAATGGCAAAAAGGTGAGCTTTTGTTTAAGACTGACAGTTATAAACTATTTGTATAAATGCTCATGAATGAGACTCTTAAAAAGTAAAATATTCAGAGCAAACTGAACAGATCCTGTGATGAATAAAAGTGTATATATATGGATTATATTTTTGTCACTTGCCTTATGATTCATTTAATGAATTCATTCATCTGATGGCTCACACAATTATAAACTAATAAATGCCTGTAGGAAAACAAAAATCTCAGTAAATGACTGATCCATACTCAGCAACATTATTATTTCTAGATGTTGCAACCACCAACAATTACAACCTGACAAACTAGTACGCATATTTTTTATTCTCTTTAATGACCTTACTTTTTCAGAGTTTTTATCCAGAAATCAATTTCAGACTAAATTTTCAAGTAAAAAAAACATTTCTCTTGCTATGAGAAGACTTTATGCTGTTGCTCAGAAGCCAGCTGATTTTCTACTCTCAGTTTCTAGCATCTTCTAGGGTTCTTGGCCTAAAGATTAAATGCTACTTCAGACATCTAATTTCTGAAGTATTCTTTCTAATATTCTAATAGTATATCTATTATATAATCTAATAAATTTGCACTCAGTTTATACTCTTCTGTCTGTAAGGACTATTAATCTTTAATTCCTTTCAAAAAGCTATAGTATTATTTTTAGTCTGCTTTTTGCACAATTAGGTGCTGAGTTATTTATGACCAGTGATGCTAAGTGCTGCTTTCTAGTAAAATTGGCCCTTGTGTGACAAATTTCATTTTCACAAATTTTCCCAAGGTAGCCAGTAAACTTTCATCCAAATTTTAGGTTAGGCCTTGGGGGAACAAAGTAACAGAGGCAGGTTTTTAATTGAAATAAACCTTTTTTTTTTTTTCTGTATATAAATTTAAGTCCATTGTCATTTAACATTCTCAGAAAGAACTGACTCAATTTCAGCCTCATTTCTCTTATTGACACTAATGGGAATTGTACAACTAGTAAAGTTTACAACCCATTAAGTATCCAGAGGAAAACATAAAACACTTCTGCTTCCTGCTGCTGTACCCTAATTCAGTATAATTTGCTGAACTTTTGCTATGCTGATGTCAGTGGGAGTGGTGTCGGAGGGGATGGATTTTACTAGTCATATCAATTACCTTTATAGAAACATTTACTATGTTTCTGGTGAGTTGTTTAGTTCCTTAGAAAAGAACAAACTGAACCTTTTGGACCAGGGGGACCATGAGCTAATCCAGCTGTATGGAGGCAAACTCAGCCTCAGTTCTTTGGCAAGAAAAGGTTCAGCATGGACATGTGCATTGCACCGTCGGAAGGTGCAGTGAGTCCACGACATCGTGCAAAGAAAAAAATAATTTCTTCTAAATACTTTTGAAGTCAACCTAAATTACTCCAAACCTCAGAAGAAGATGCATTTTGGAGGAAAATTGTATGTATTTGTGAAATGAAGATGATTGTCATCTAAGATACATTTTAAAATGCATGCATTATTAGTTTAAACATAAAAATAAGTATTTTACCACCTTTTCTCCTTTCAAAAGACAAGGCTTGTTCACCCATCAATATACGAGGTACACTTGAGAACCAATTAAATTTTAGATGTCTGTAAGGAACACATTACATGACAGACAACCTGTTAAAACACTATAATAAAATATTATATTGTTATTATATTACTAACCATAGCTCGTAAATCATTCTCTCCGTTTGTCTTCCTATACACATGACTAACAAATAGCCAGTGAAATTCAAAGGTTAGAGATTAGATAGATCTCAAATGAAGTTTTATAATCTAAATAAAAAAATACTGTGCATGTCACACAGTGTTATTTTGATTATTGTGGAACACATTTGATGTTGATTTATTTTGGATTGATTTGAAATAGAAAACAAGAGCTGCAAATGCTGGAATAGTTCAGCAGCTTTCTCAGTTTACTAACTGGTGTGGCAGATAATTTATTAACCAACTTAGATAGTGGCTGTTTGATAATTTATTGGGATATCTTTACTCTTTTTCTCCAAGTGAAAGTTTTTCTTTGTTTGGATAGCATTAATTTCTATTTTTTATTCTGTCATATCTTCCTCCTGGGTCAAAGATAAAATTTAGGTGAAACAGGTGGAAGAAGTTAAACTTGGAAGAGTTTAGAAATATAATCCAGAGACATTTTAGTTGCAAATTAGAAATAAATTTAAAGTATTTTCTTCTTTAATATCACACTCATTGTGAGGAAACTGTCTTTTAATAGAAAGTCACATTTTGAAAGATTTTGTCCTAGAGGAAACCTGATATTGCATTGGTTGTGTGCTAGGTCACAGTACTGGTTGCATATTCTGCTTTTCATAGCAGTGTCAGAGTAATAAAGGGAAAAAAAAAAACTAGAAATATTTCTGTTGAGGGCAAGTTTATTGACTTTGTTTTTAAATCAGCCTGGTGATCCATGGAAAATATACATACTTTACCATTCACATTTGCCATCGGAGCTGCAGTGAAATGTCAGCTGGAGAAAACTTTACAATAATACCGCATCTTCCAAACAAACATCAGAAACTTCTTTTTTCTTACTGCTTCCAGTATTTTGTTCAATACAGAGATTTAAGGGGCCTGTGAGCCATTTGCCACTACAGGGCTTGGTCAGGCTAATGATTGCCACCAAGCAGTGGCAGCTCCATCACCTTCATGTCCCTCTGCCAGTTCAAGGGCATGACCACAGAGAGCCTGGGCCCAGGTCACGTATATTTTGTACCTTTGTCCCACACTCAAAAGACTGTAAAGGGTTGGGATATCTTGCCACTCACAATCATCAGACACGGGCCTGCAGTAAGGCAGATCAAAGAGGGAAAATTATTCTGATTTTTGTTAAGGACACCTCTGTGAAAAAAGAAACAAAAAGGAAAGCAGAGTTTATGTTATGGACTGCCCTTGCCTATATGGCTTTACACCTATCCTCTGACATAGAAATACAATACTGATGTCACTAAGTGAAAATTTTAATGAAGATTTCAATACTGTTCTCCTCTCTACATAAAATACCTGCAAGATTCAGCACTGCAGAAAACTACAAATATCCAAATGTCTATCAGCCTCTGTACAAATGCAGACATCTTCTGTCTTGTTTCTTTCTCTACATAACCTTTAACCATTATGTAGACACCAGCCAAGGCTGAGAGTAGTATTAATTGTTGTCTTTTTTTAAGTTTTTATTTCTTAATACAGAAAGAAAGCGTATATTGCAATACAGTATGTGTATTTCAAATCCATTTTGTTTCCATAACAGGCACACAATAATAGATCAAATGTGTTTTTCATTTACCACAGATTTATTCAATGAAGTTACCTAAAATTCAGTATCTAAATAACAATACCCGAATAGTTGTATTTTAAAGCCTATTTTGCATTACTGGCTAATTTGAATTATTCAAGAATACTCAAATAGTATAAAATCATATTGCAATATTTGTGTTCATGAAGTCTTTCTAGAAGTTAAATATGCACACACATATTATACTGTTCCTTCATGATTCCTTCATTTGCCGATGCTTTCCTATAAAAAAGCATATATGCACAGCTATAGAGTGTGAATTATGTCAAACTACAAGTACACTGGCAATAAAGATACACACAAATGCAACATATACTACCTACCTATTCACATATTTCTCTAATCCATATTTTTATTTTGTACATGTATATTAATGAGCATGTATACACACTCAGAAAGAAGTTATCAATCTGTAAAACCACATGCACATAAACATTGTCTAACAGTAAGAATATCTTTGTAAGAAAACTGTCTAATGGCATTTCCTAAGCAATTTGGACTGCCTCATTTGCATTTCTCTAGAACTGACAAACTGGGATTTCCATCTAGGTTTTGGGTTTAAATGTAAATAAATATATCCTTTGCTTATCACTCACCAGATCATCCTTAATCTTTAAAAGTCAAACTATTCTATAATCAAGGTTCACATCTTAAAACAATTTATACAAGTGCATATATTTTGTTTTAAAACAAAAATAATTAAAAGTTGTATGTTTTTCTTTGTTTACTATAATTTTGCTTCTTGAAGCCATATCCTGGTATTTGTTTACACTTTCCTTTGTATCTTTCCACTTGAGTTTATGGTTGAAAATTTCCAAACATGCAGAACTCCCAGGAGAATGAGTTCATCCAAAGAAATAAGGCCCATTCTGCAAATAATCTGTGAACTATAATCACTCCTTCCCCACAGAGGAGCAAATTCAGCAATTTTGACTACAACTCAGTGTCAATTCATGGTGCCAAGGTCATATACTGTTTCACAGAGGAATCACAGTTATTGAAGCAGCAGTTCCCTGTCACTAAGTTGGTTTGGCTATTGGGATTAACATTAGAAACTGAACTCTTTCCTGAAAATGCCTGTGCTTAGCAACTAACTCTATTAAACTCTGCCTGGCCTGCATTTTCCACATACCTTTCATATTTTCCCCTTTCAATATGTTTTGCAGCTAAAAAAAGTCTCATCTGCTCAGCCCACGGCTACAAGCTACTAGTCTGGAACCAAGATCAAATCTAAAAAATGTCAAATATAATGAAAACGAGCAGAGGATGAGACTGGATATCTTAGTGGAATGAAAATGGTTTATGAAGTCTCTCACCTCTAACTCACTGCTCTGAATCTTCTGCCATCAATAGTTACTGGAACTTTGGAGTATTTCACAATTGTTCAGTGACCTATGCTAAAGAAGCTGTTAGTCTCGGCTGAGCTCCTTGGGACTGCTATCCACATCCCAGAAAAAAAACACAGCATCTGATATTGAGAGAGTTTTACATTGTCATGGGTGATATTAGGAAAAACCAAAAGGTCAGACAATGATGTATATTTGTCCAAGAGGAATTTGTATATCCATTTCACTAGGATGTTATTAGCAGTTGCTGAACATTATTGATATTATTTAGACAACCTCTTCTGCTCTTAGCAAATTATCGTAAAAAAGAGCCATTTTGCAGTTAGTAAGGATTCAAGAATTATAGAAGATTGTGAAACTGTATTTTTTCCCTCTGACTGTCTTTGTCATCTCAAGCAAGACACAAAGATAGAGGTACTCATTTTCCAGAATTTCTACAATATAAAGTTCAATTTGTATAAAAAGATTTATACCATGGAAATGAAAATATTTGTCATCCTTTGCCATTTACCAGCCATGAAAATTATTTACACCATTTGCTTCAGATAAAGATGCAACACTCTGAAAATTCCCTGACTCGACCTTTTCTGATTTCATCCTTTATCAGTTAATAAGGATTATTGTTGTGAATGGGAGAATAGACTCCTCAGCTTTAAAAGCTGAGACATTGCAGTTTGCATTAACAGGATGTTTAAAGTTTTTCAGTTTTAAGATGCGAGAAGATGGATTTCAATAAAAAGGGAAATATCTTCATACTAACTTTTACCAAGAAGTACTAGAAATATCCCTTGATTCTACAGAAATCTGAGCTTCATTCAGTTAGATTTAGGAACAATACAGAAGACTAATACAACCATAATATTTTTTAAAATATTTTCAGAAACATTGCAAATATACAAGGTATGCAAATATTACATACCTTTTTCTATATTAGTGCCAGTACTTCCGCCTCTTCTCCTCCTCCTAGTGTTTTCTTTCTTTTTTTGGTTGCTCTCTTAAAATGTCAAAACTAATCACTTTGTAAGATATACAGCTCAGTTAAGATTTGCAAGAAAGTTCTTCTAATTTTCTGCCATAGGCCCAGGTAAATTCCTTTATTTACTCTGCACTTTTTAGAGGAAGTGTCTAGCAAGTCTGTAGCTTACAAACAGGAAACATTTCATCAGCCAGTAAGAAGAGTACTTTGATTAAAAGGATAATTTTTTATATAAAATAAAATTCTAAAATATTTTTTTTTATAAAAAGGAAAGAATTTTTTCACTCATATTTTAACAAAAATATACTGTGTGCATTCATCCATTGTAAAGACAATTTTTTCAGTAATTGAAATAGATTTCTGGATGTAATGATAAGTACAGAGGCCCTCTTAGGGAAATTAACCTTTAAATTGCAGTTCTATCATGTTTTGCTGTCACATCTGGTGTGCCAAAGAAAGCAGGAAAATAAATGCAATTTTCTTATTTGTTGATGGTTTCATTTTCATTTAGTTTGTGAGAGATTTAGTTCATGGTAGATGAGAAATGCCTGAAGGTCAAGAAGCCAAAAATAGTACAATCAACTACCAAAAAAAATTAATAAATTTATTAAATTAAATTAAATATATTAATTAAATATTTATATTTGCATATATTTTACTGGGATGTGTTGTAATGTAAAAGTTCATAATGTCAGAAAAAATGAAAAGCATTGAACTATGCTAATTGGTCTCCAAAGGGAAGGATTTTATATAAAAGGACTTTTTCCTGGGGAAAATACCATCACAAACATAGGCTATCAATTACACCTATAAAGATCATTTCTATCACATAAGATAGCTTGTGTAGTTGTCATTTCACAGTTTGTTAAAGCAACACTGATATCTGAATTATGTATAATCCTGAGGTCTATAAAGGTGATACAGGTGGACAGCACAAGCTACATGGTACTTCAGAATTAAAAATAAAGTCTTGTTTTTAATCCAAAATAGCCCTTTTCCCTTTTTATTTTTTCCTTTTTCCACTTGTTTTGGTTGATACTGGGCACAGCATCGTTTCTCTTACTCATCAATGATCTAGATAAAGGGGTAGATACCCCCTCAGCAAGTTCACTGATGACACAAAGCTGGGAGGAGCAGCTGACACCCCAGAGGTGCAGCCCTTCAGAAGGACCTCAACAGGCTGGGGAGATGGGCAAGGAACCATCTGAAATTCAGCAAAGGCAGCAAAGGGTCCTGCACCTGGGGAGGAACAGCCCCCTGCACCAGCACAGGCTGGAGAATGACCTGCTGGAAAGAAGGATCGGGGGTCCTGGAGCACAACAAACTGTCCATGAGCCAGCAGAGTGTCCTGGTGGCCAAGAACACCAATGGGATCCTGTGGGGCTTTAGGAAGGGCATTGCCAGCAGGCTGAGGGAGGGGATCCTGCCCCTCTGCTCAGCCCTGGTGAGGCCTCACCTGGAGTTCTGTGTCCAGCTCTGGGCTCCTCACTCAGGACAAGAGAGACAGGGAGCTCCTGGAGAGGGTCCAGAGGAGAGCAGTGGAGATGATTAAGGAACTGGGGCATCTCTCTTATGAGGAAAGGCTTAGGGAGCTGGGTCTGTTTAGTCTCAAGGAAGCTGATGGGGGGATCTTTTCCATTCCTCTAAGTATTTAAAAGGAGTGTACCAAGAGGATGGAGACAGATTCTTGCTAGTGGTGACAATAGCACAAGAGGCAACAGACATAAACTGAAACACCTGAAGATGAAGGAGAACTTTACTAAGAGGATGACTTAGCATAGAAACAGATTGCCCAGAGAGGTTGTGGGGTCTCCTCCAGAGATATCCAAAAACTGCCAGGACACAATCCAGAGTAATGTACTTAAGTAACTGTAGTTACTGTTAACTCACCAGAATAAGGGGACTCTGCTTGAGCAGGGAGGTGGAACTAGATGACCTCCATTGATCCCTTCCTATTTGTGACACATTTTGGGATTTTCATTCCTTCCTTCTCTCTCCCATTCTGGCTTTTCTTCTCATTTTCCCTTCTTCTTCTCTTCTGTTGACTCATGCAACTCCACATTACACCATAAACTGGCAATGGAGAACATTTCTCTGTACCCTGCAGCTCTCTCCTTAGATTATCACCCTTGCTGACTTCTGCTGAATCTTTGAGTTACATCATGTGAGATTCCTTTTTTTTAATTTATTTGCTTTTCTTTCCTTTTTTTTTCCCTCATTTTTTCCCTCCTTTTTTTTCCCTTTAGAAAAGCTTCAGTTTCATATCTGCACTACTACCATGTGCATCATATTTTATGGTCTATTGTTAAAAAAACAAAAAGGGTTTGACCCTTGAAGAAACAGAAAAATGGAAAACATCCATCAAAGAGAAACTCTGGAGGACCTAGCCCAGTAGCAGTAGGAAATACAAGATATAATGATGATGAAAGACTGAAAAACAGCCAAGACTTTTCCTCATCCTGAAGAATATTATGTAGGTGAGTCCTGAGCCTTGAGACAACAAAAACAACTCATTGCACAGCAGGTGTTATGGATGTGCTTTCTTTTTTCTTGATGAGCTGCAGTTTTGTATTTTTTGCATTTTGTATTCTATTTCCTATTATAATGTTTAAATGTGTAATTATATATTATTTACACTAATCAGGTCCTTAAAAATACGAATCACCTGACCTGAAAAATATGGTTTACAAAGAACTCTGTTTAGAAAGTGGAATAGAAAGGATGAGGTAACATCAATAATAAATCCAGATATATATGTTCACATGTGTGGATGTGTGATATTTTTTGATATCTTTAAATCACACCTTATGTCATTCTTTTCTGTGTTTCTTCACTCAAACTTATCATTTGTAGGAAATATTTGACTAAGCTTCATTAGGTAGAATATTCAAGAGTCAACATGACAGCTTTGGATACTATTTGTGAAATGAAGCAGAAGCTTTCTTTTTGACAGAAAAATACAGTCAACACTATCAACTCACTATTTCCTATTCCTTGCTTTCTGCACTACCTCATCACTCCTCTGTGCCAACAAAAGGTTCAGAGGTTATCTCAGCCTTCTGATCTGGAGCATTCAAAGAAAATACAGGATGTTTTTCATGCAGTAAACAGAATATTATTGACAAGACAGGAGTATAGTATTCACCATATCGTGCACTAGAGCTAGAATGCAGCACCTAGCTAGAAGCAAAATAAACCCTCGACCCAGAGAATTCATTCAACTTTGTAATGCCTTGTTGCATAGAGATGGATTGTTGCCTGTTTAGGTTGTTTTATATGCATCTAGTAGTCAATCTTCAAATCATGGGTTTCAAGCTGATAAATCAGAACCATCCATGCTACAGTGCCTAAGAGAAGAAAAACATTGAAATTCAGTTCAGTTCTGAGTAAACACTTCCGTGTGGCCTGACTCCAATACCAGCACTTCATTTTAATGATAACGACAGCTCTGGTGTTCATTGGAAAGTCCTTAAATGTACTTAACAACCTGTTTATGCTTGGAGAGCAGTTAGTTTATGAGGACAGCCAAATGAAACAGATAAGAGTATTATGTAAAACCATATTCTGAAATGTTTATTCTAGAAGTTAGTATGCATCTGGAGTAAATTTGTAGACCGTTATCCCCAGGTTTCGTGCATTTTAAATAGAGCATATTTATTTTAATTCAGAAGCAGACAATTATGTGGGAAATAGAAAGGTTCTCACAGCACAGCAGCAAATTAGGCATTGTTTGAAAAGGTACAGTCATCTTAGAATCATCATTAATATTTCATGTATCTGAGTTTCTCCCAAATGCAGGTTGTAT
This sequence comes from Pseudopodoces humilis, assembly GCF_049639895.1. NCBI lineage: Eukaryota > Metazoa > Chordata > Aves > Passeriformes > Paridae > Pseudopodoces > Pseudopodoces humilis. The sequence continues at coordinate 30,377,344 of NC_142205.1, forward strand.
GATGTTTCAGCCATGGATCAGCAGCTGCAGCTATTATTTTCATTCAGATATTGAAACTGTTTTTTTAACACAATGGCATCATTTTCCCCCTTATCCAAAAAAAAACCACTTTCTGCAATGAAATCAAGGAGTCAGAATCTGACTTACACTGAATGTGCAGGAGTAGCAAGGAATTCATTTACCTTTTTGCCACCATTAGTACTTACAAAATGTCTATCACTATTCCACTTGAAGATACTCTTTTTAAATGGCTAGTCACTATTAAAGGCACTGTCAGTTTGATTTTTATAGCTGTGAAATTATTTTTACACAATTTCTTATAATCTTTTGCAACCTCATAAAAAAATTACTTTTCTCTGCAAATGCTTTGTCCGTGCAACATATTTACTACATGTGGATTTAGTATATATGAGAACTCTGCTCCTCTTACTACTAGTAAAATTGTAAAAAGCAGCTAGATTTTTACCAAAGTTTTAAAAAGAGATGTAAGGACAGGGACTGGTTGCATTTATAGTACTTTTTTCCTAGACTTAAATAGTGTATTTAAAGAAAACAAGTTTAATTAAGTTTGTTCTTTGAGACTTTTTTCTTTAAATCAGGAGATTTCAGGTTATTTTGAGATGTGTAAAGACTGATCCATATCTTTTGACATAAACAGCAGATTACAACCCAGAAGTGTTCATAGGTAAAAACAAACCAGTGTCATTTTTCTCACTTCCATCACATTCCGTCCACACTTACTACTCTCATGTCTATAAATATCCTTATAGAATGAGCTAAAACTAGCAGTGTTTTAAAACTGAGTTAGAATATTGTACTCTTTATACACTGTTATAAAACCACTAATCTTTGTCAGTATATTTGGACAGGTATTCTTGTCCTGAAGCAAGCAGAAGGAATTTTATTGACTAGATATTTTTTCTACAGAAAACAGATTTATGACCTTCAATGAGGGCTCTGAGAAATCTAAAGAAAGTGTGAATGCAAGCATGCTACCTGGGGCATATATTTTTTCATGGTAAATATCATCAGGAAAACACCCATATCAACTACACAAGCAGCCAGTAGAGAGGACCACGACAACACAACTTTTGCTTCAAAACTTTTGTTTCTCTTTCACAAGAAAATTGTTTCAGGACAGAAGTCAACTTCTCTACAACACTTTCACTCTCTGAAGAACACAGCTTGATTTTGTGTTACAGAAGCTGCGACTTTTACCCCTAAGGCACAAAACAAAATAAACAAGAGAAAATATGAATACTTAAGGGACAGAACAACTAGTTCCCTTTCATTAAGAAACTGACATGCATATAATGGAAATCTCCTGTGGGTTTGCACGCATCTTGTTCTCAATGAGAAAATAGTGTGCAAGCCTCTTTAAATGAGGAAAAGAATCAGAAAATAGCATCTGAGGGCAATGGGTAGCAGCTATGGCTCATCAGCCATCATAAATGACAAGACAGATTTAGAAATTTGTATCAGCCTGCTTTTGTCTTCCAACTGTCAATACAGGATTGATGCTACTCACTGCCCAATTATACAGTACTGAAAGGAAGGGAAAAAAGAGAGATTTACAGTCCTATATTATATACCTTTAGCCTTCATTGGAAAATCAACTATAGATTTCAGAAAAGTCACAATTAAAATAGGATAGTAGCACCATGTGGGATTGAGAGCAGCTTAAACTGTGCCGAGGTTAAAAGCAAAACCCAAGCCTCCTCAAAAAAAAAAACCTTAGTGAAGCAGGATATGAAGTAGATTTGCATTTTAGTTACAGGTGTATAGAACAATTTAAGTGCACTAATTTAAGAATTTGAATTACAAATCTACATCTAACTTTAAGGAAAATCATAAAGTGGAATTTTTGAGACTGTATCAACAGATATTCACATGGGGGGCTTTATGCCAGGCATTGTTACTTTGATAGTCTACTCGGTTTAAATAATTAAAATTCAGGTCTTCTTTTTAACAATTGCAGAGGGGGGGATGTCAGCTAAGCATAAAAGTTTCAAAAAGGTCTGGAAACCAAAGCTCTTTCATGCTCACTGTTTTCCAAATGTCACAGATTTTAGAACATCTTTCATGAACTCACAAGATGAGTTCAAATTCAGTGAATCCTTTCCTCCATGAATAATTCCTTGTTGCTTTCTGGAGACTTTGAATTACAAAACATGGTTGTCCACCTGGGGAGGTACCTGTTATGAAAACAATGAAGAACAGCAAGAAAGAAACCTTTGTATGCTGTTGTTGTTCTTTCCAGAAACAGAAAAATCCCCAGCTATTCACCAGTTACCTTAGAGATGAACTAGCCACTAAACCATCAGGGAAATTAATTGTCTACTTGTAGGAATAAATTTCTGGGGAAAAACGTACTTCCAGTGGTGAGACAAACCTACCTCCTTCATTAAAGGAAAAATAAACTATTTTCTAGGTATTAAAATGTTTGTATTGGATGGGATATTATCTTATAAGGCCAGGGGAAAATTCCTGGGTTTACCCAGAAGATTTTTATTGTGATTTCTTCTTACCAGCTATCTATAGTGGGGCAACAGTCCCACCCAAATATGGTTTCTTATGCAAACTAAAAGTAGAATCCCAAAGAAAAAGGGAACATTATACTGGTCCAGAATATATTTACCTGCCTGATATCAAGAAAAACTCACTTGAGCATGCAAGTCACAGAAGAAAAAAAATTGTCTATTTAAGTGACTAAGAAAGCAAAAGACTAACAATGGAGAAACTAAACCTAGTGGAAATTACTGGCATGAATCAAACATGATTAGCAAGTACTTCTGTGTCATTAATCAAATGCTAGGAAATGGGACTGGTCCGAAGTTATTTCTCTAATTTTAATTTTCCTGGAACCAGTTTTGCATTCTTGAAAGTAGGGCACACCTGAGGCACAGAAGGTCAAAATTGAAGATAAGTGTATTTGTGCAGCATTGCAATTTTAAAATAAATATGTTTATCTGTATTTTCATAGCATTAGAAGGAAGCAGGTTACATTTAAACTATATTAAAAAAAAGTTTTCTATGATTTTTGTTGTTTCCCCTAAGATTTTTTTCCCTGCAGTCTAGACTTTGTTTTGAATTACTCAGAGAAAACCAACTGACTTAAATTATGAAAACAGGGAGCCACCAGACTGACCTTTTCCCTTAAAAATCTCAACTTGTTCACTGAGCTAGGAGAAACACTTTGAAGAGTGTAATTGCCTGAGCCCATGACTGCCTTTGCAATTTCTTGTGCAAGCTTTCCAATGTTTCTAAATAGTCATGAACAAGAATGCAACTTCAGCACCTGCCAATGGTGCTGCCCTAGACCTAGGAAAAATAGGTGTTCCCTTAGAACAACATCCTATGGGGGAGCTGTCCAGTGCTCCCACTCCCTTATTTTTGTGATGCAAGAAGTTGTATAGACTAGGTGATTTGAAAACAGACAGTTTGGGTGGTGGGTAGGTAGTGGGGAAGTAGAAAGGATGTGTGGCCTAAGGGTTTATTTGGGGCTTTGTTTTATTTTTGCAGTAGAAATTATTGTTCTTCATTTCATCTTTCCCAAGAACAGTCTGGTTCCCCACATGATATCCAGCTGCACAGTGCTAGGAGGGCCTTCAGGAAAGAGGGTCTTTCTGAGTACTTAGAGATCAGACCAGTTTAGCAAGGGGGAAGTAACGTATACCCTTCATTCCCTCAAAGTACAGCCCTCTCACTGTCCCTCTCTCTGTTTTCAAACCCTGGTATTTCTTTTCCTCCTCATCAGGCTTCAAGGTCTCATTGAGTTCTCCCAGTTGTTCTCCTGGTATCCCCAAACTACCCGGCTTTTTTGAGTCTGTCTAACGGCACTCTCCCATCTTAGCTCCATTCTCCATCTCAGATCTCTTTCCTAAAATTAATTCTTGCCAATCCATGGACACATAATTTTGTGGGATATGTGGGGTAATGGAATTCAAATTTGGTTACTGGGGACAATCTTGGGGCTCACTGTAGTTAGAAAATACCAAATGACACACTGCATTTGGCAGTAAAATGGACACAGTTAACTCAAAGTGGGTAGGGGTGCCCCATGAGTGAAACTGGAATTCATTAGACAGGAAAGATGGGCCCTCTTCTTTGTGAATATCAGAAAAGTTGAGCTTACCAGGGAAGAGTTTGTGAAAGTGAGCTGTAAGGATGTGAGATGTCATACGTTTGCCCAACAAAGCTGATTTTGTATCAGGTGGTATTAGACCTTAGTGGTGGTGGATCAGACCATAAATCTTTATTTTAAATGTACCAGCTGTTTCTGAATACATTACTATTTGCACCTCAATAAAATAAACCAAATACCTGTTGAGCTTAATGAGCTTTAATATTATAGCATTGTTTCTATTATTCATTACTATGATACCACTGAAGGTAGTGAATACACAAACCCTTCTTAACACACCTACCTAAGCTTTTTAAAGGGACATATCCTCATTTTATGTCAGAGACGTGCAACTGAGACACAAAAGCTGAATCACAGCCAGAGGATTCATGTTATGGTCTATCAATTTGTCTACATTAAATGTTCTATCAGGTTCAAAGTTCTAAATTCAAAACACTGGACTAGTTGGCAAGCAAGATGTCTGCACACAATTGTGTTCAAGTAGCTGAGCCAAGACAGAGTGAATAGGAGCTGACAATCTGAAGCTCCTATTCAGCTAGTGTCAGCCTTATTCAGCTAAGTTTCTCTGAAGTTCTTTAGGTAAACTCTCATGGATTTTCTCATTTGCCTAATATGTTTTTTAAAATATTCTGAGTACAAAAGTTATGTGTTCTGGAAACAAAACTCTCTTTTGTCTTTTATCACCATGAAAAGTAGAGTACACGGTCTTGAACTTAATGCATGATTTTGCCTATTCAATAGGAATGTGAAACAGGCCAAGTTCTTAGCTAGCTTAGGTTTTTTTTAGAGGAAAAAAAAAAAACAAACAAGTAATAAAAAGAGAATCTAGTGTTTGAAATAAAATACTGTAAAACAAACTTCAATCTCTGAGTCATTTGAAAACATTGCTTACAGTACAGAACACAAAACATCCTGAAGTGACCATCTATCATTGCTCCAGATTGCTGGAGGAAATAGAAATAAAATGAGAAAACAGCATGATTTTTTATTAATTGCAGCTCCAAGATGGCCTTACCACAATCCAAATAAGGCCAGTGCGATGGAATTTATAGATAGGTAATACTGAAAACATATTTTGAGCCTCATTTGATGTCAAGGTACAAAAATCAGATTTCAGATCAATGGTGTAATAAACGGGTACAAAGTAGCTGATGAAAGCTAACTTGGTTCCAACACAGGAATTCATCATGATAAACATATCTCTCATTTCCACATCTGTCATCCATTTTTAAAGCCAATAAATCATTTAAATATGGATTTAACTGTTCCTACAAGTTGTTACAGTGTTATGCACTGCACTGAAGGAGAACTTTAACAATAATTCACTTTTCTGAATTCAGAAGAATAAAAAATTAATTAGAAGGTTAAGTTATGTTCACATAATTATTGTGCCCAAACACAACTTACAGTAAAACAACTGGGCCTTTTCTGGCTTCCATGTCTATCTTCCCTGGGCTTGAATTCACCTAAAAGACCCTTCTTTTGCACAGGAATGAGTGAATAGTTCAGACTGAATCCTGCCCAAGCATGCAAAAGGATGGAATCTGAGGACAGAACGTAGATATCAGTGGGCTGGATTGGACTGCCACTCAAATGCTGGGGGCAAGGCTGAGTCTTGTTTCATCCTAAGCACAGCTAGAGCCCTGCAGGGCATGGAAGGAATGTCAGCTGCAAGGCCCTTAATGAGAGCTTAAAAATGCCCATTGGAATGGTTTTACAGGCCTGTCCAAGCCCCCCATGTGAAAACATCTACAAACGTTGGACTGATCTGCTGATTTTTTCCGTCTTTTTGCGATAAAGGGGTTGGATGACAAAGGAAGGGCTTTGGAGGAGAGCAAAAAGAGGGAGTAATGTTAAAAGGCTCATGTAATTTTCATCCTTGATCATACTGAAGAAAATGCTGGCAAAGTCTAAAGGATCACAAGTCCCAGCAAACATAAACAGATTCTATTTCATTATTAAGCTTTGCACAAACTTGGTAAGAGAGATTATTGGAGTCCCGGTGGCAAACTCACTTTATGGATCTTTATTTCAGAATTTTAATTCATTTAATCTAGTATATATTAACCTTTTGCTTCTATATGTATATAAGTTTCTAAGAAATTCTCCAAAATCTCATTCAGAATTATGCTAAAATTTAAAAATATTCTGACAGTGATTATAAACGTGCTTACATATAGGCTTTAACATACATATATAATTTGGCAATACACTAGCTGTAATTAAATAATTTTTAATTTTGTAATTATTGCATTTTTAACTGTTTAATGTGCTATTCTTACATTGGAATCATGAAGTCAGTCTAACACTGCAGACAGTATTCATTACTGTAAGAGCTAGTGGAAAAAAATCCTATAATCTCTAGTTGTTACAATAATGATGTTGGTTTCCTGTTCACTACAAGGGTAATTAATGAAGAATTTGTCTGAACTTCACATACCAGGCAGCTAAGGTAATACTTTATGTACACATTTCACTAGAGCATAGCACATAATACAGGGCTTGTTTTCTTTAGTCTTATTTTTAAAATCAATGCTGTCCATCTAAGATTGTAAAAATTTCATTAGTCACTGAATACCCTTCATGCTCAACAAAGGAAAAATCAATTAAACATGATTTTTAAAGTTCTTTTGTGCTCATTTTCTCCTGAACTTTATTAATGTTCTACGTGACATTTACTCTTCCCTTCAGATTTTAAATAATTGTTGGTCTTTTAATAAAATTCCTAGCCTAGAACAAGCTGACAAACTAAAAATTAAAAAATTACCAGCTATTCCAATGGTATTCTGCTTGACTTCAAGCTTTGTGATATGCTTAGAGATTTATGCATCTAAATTTCATTTTGTTTCTTGTATCTGGTTGCACAGTTACCAAAAACATCTATTCAAAATGCTAACACTGACTTATAGTTGAAACAAACAGTTAAAAAGAAGACAAGTAACAATTTTGACTGACTCTGGTTGAGAACTAACATGAGTCACTTTGGGTCTTTCTTTTCACATGAGCTCCTGGCTGATTTTTCTCTTGCATGGAGCATTTCCATTTCTGTTGTGCAGCAGCAAGGGTCCTCCTTACCCACATTCAGCTCCTTATCATGGCAGTGCATCTCCAGCCATAAAGAAGAGCCCCAGGAATGTTATTTTTTTTCTTACACACCTGCAGATTGCTTGATATGGTTAAAATATCTTTCAGGTTTCAACCTTCTACAGTGCAATACCAGAGATAGTAAAACACAGAGACTGGCTACTCTAGAAATTTAGACTCTCCATTTCAACAGACTAATAGGTGATGTTGTATCATTCACATATTTATAAGGAGACTGAAATAAGTGGAATGGAATACAGAGATAAGAGATTCATGTTCAGCCTTCTGAAACTCCTTGAGACTTCTTTTTAATAAGTACACTATTAACAAGCAAAGCTTCCAATTATTTGCAGTATCTGGCACCACATGGATTTGCAACAAACTAAGCAGTCTCCAAAAGCATTCACCCATGGGATCTAATCAACCATCTTGTCAGCAAGCAGAAAAAAACAAGGATGTACTAAGGGAAGGAAGATCCACTTGCCATGGACTTATAACTACTAATACTTAGTTAGAAACTTTTTTAAACTACTTCAAAACACATCTGCTGGTGTGCAGAACAAATCAAATACATGTAATGCAGATGAGCCTCAATAGTCTACCAGCAGAATTCACTCAAAATATTGAAATAATAGCTAAGGCTGTTTGAGTTCGATCATGCATATATATTTGCAGTACAACCAATATAAAATATGCACATCTAGAAAAGAGTGAAAGATATAAGCAAATCTTCTCAGTGCAAAACATCATTAAACTCTTTCCATGTAAATTTTTTGTTTGTCCTACGTGCACTCTGGTTAAAGTTCTCCAGGCTGTAAAACTGGTCTTCATGAGCTACCTGCCATTTATGTCCCACTTCGCACATTTTTAAGATGGGTCAAATACAAAATGTTCCTTGAATAAATTAAAAAAAAAAAGTATATCTTCATTTTACATCATCGTTTTACATCCCAGCTAAAAAACACAGGAAAAATGCCATATAGGTGCTTGAATATCATAAATGAAATTTGCTTTTTAAGGACTTGTTGATGATAAGATTGCTCTGCTTATACATATATTCTACCATTGTGCCAAAACTAGCAGCTCATTTCATTTCCAACTCTTCTGAACAGTAAATGCACAGATTTACAAGAACAACTAAGGGGTCTGTGAACTATCCATCCAAAATCAAGCAACCCCACTTCACATAAAATTATTCCATTTACTTGTAATAGAACGCACATCTTTCTCAGCCATGGAGAGGCTCCTCCTTTCCTCTCCTTACTTCTCTTTACAAGATCTTGTCTTTCTACCCTCTGGGTGGAAGTTTTTGCCCAAGGCTAATAGAACAATTGCCACACAGCAAGGTAGGTATTTGAGACAACATCTGGCAGAAGTACCCTGCCCCTTGCTCCTACTGAGCAAAGATAACAGAGGCTACTCTGCTAGGGAACAAGGATTCTTCATGAAGAATGGCTCTTCCCTAGGTGGAGATATGAGGGATGCAGTGTTACAAGATCTGAAGGGACGTAGTGTTGATAGAGGAGGTGCTTCTGGAAATTTAGCCTACCTGCTTTAGTCTTCCACTTGCTCAGATTCATTGTTATACCACAAAATAGCAGGCAGAATACCTTTAAATTATGGTTCATCAAAATTATTTATATATATAATAGTACGAGCTATATTATAAAATCTACAAAGAAGAGTCCTCTTCAGCCTTCAGACCAAATATTTTCCTGAGGGGTATTGAGTCCCATGACTGGGATTGTCAAAAGGGATGTGAATAATGCAGCAGTTGTCTCATTTCTTAGTGTTGTTTTTAATCAAGGGGACCTAATTTTAATTCAGAATTTTCTTTCAAAAATTAACTAGGGTTCCCTGTGAGTTGCTGCTAAGGACAGTTTCTATTACCACTGTCACCACTGCTACTTTCTGGAAACCTCTTGGTGTCACCATCTAAGGAAAGAAAAGACAATATGTTTTCATCCTATTCTGGTCTGATTAAAGCTAACATGAAACACTTTCTTGTAGCAGTAATTTATTTCAGGAAACAAGGAAAGGATAGGTCATTTACTATACTTTCCTGCTGAAGCGAGGATGGGAAGAAAATGCTGTCTGTTTGAACACATTTCACATTTAAGGGAAAGAGATGAAAAGTTCCTTATGTTAACCAAATAAAATGGTAAAAGTGACATACTGCAACAGGGAAAGCCTGAGAACTGACAGCCCTGAACTATGCTGTCTGCTCTGAGTTAGTTTAAACATACAGCTGGTAGATGGGATCAGGGAAAAGGAACACAGACCACGTAGGTGATACAAAGGGTAAAATCCCTCATCACAAGGAAAATAATACAACTAAGGAAATATTGTTGTTCATATCTGGAAACAGTGGAAAGGGACGTTTGGAACATTTAATCAGAGAACTTGATGTAGTTAAAGATGTAAGCTATTCCTTACATGTTCAAAATTCCCACTGACTTTGATAGGAACTTCACATAAGCAAGTGATGCAAGTTGAGACATGAATTTATACGCTTAGGGTAAACACAAGAGTGTGGGAAAGCTTTTGTTGTTCCTTGCAAGGCAAAGCAGCCAGTGAGTCACAGTTCCCATATTTACCCTGAGCCTCCTCCCTATCGTTAAGAATCAACTTACTCTGAAAGAAGTGTCTGGACACTGTTGAATTTCCCCTGTCTCAGACCACCATCAATTTGTCCCAAAGAGGAAGGACACCACATCTATATCTCTTCCAATTACTTTGTAATATGTGGTGAAATGAGTACAATATTTAGTGGGTAATATAACTTGTCATGACTCTTTTTTATTCTACACTATTTTTCACGATGTGAATACGAATTTAAAGTTATGGTCTCTAATACGCAATTTTAATCAACCGATAATCATTTTTATAAAACTTGGGGTTAGTAAAGTTTTAGTTGCACATATTATATCTGTACTAAAACCCAGTACAAAACACAATATCATTACTTCTTTCAGCTGTAACAATTTTGGATGAAATAAAACATCACATATTGGGATAAAGTATTCATACTTTTTTTCCATCTAGATTCCAGCCCCAAAGGTACTTGAAGGCTGTTATTTTTGTTGTATTCCTCCAAAAATTAAATTGAAGTTGTTCCAAACAGATCAAATGCAAATAATATATGTGTCTATATCACATGTTCTGTGATATTTAATTACCAACTACAGGGAATTAAATTAATTTTTTCCAGAGGGGAGAATTCCTATGCCTTCCATATTCATACTGTGCCATTTGCTACAAGAAGTATTCTAGGATCCACAGACTATTGGGACAATAATTCCTTTGTACTCCCTAATCTTACTTTGAAACCCTTTGGCAATAAATTTTATACGTTTTATTTTAAACTCTACGTGACTGATGGTTGGATAAACATATCTATGCATTCGTGATTAGTTCCTTTTTTTCCTATTCTCTTACTGATGCAAATGCTTTGTTTTTCTTATGACTCTGCTGTTAAATTATTCTTGTAGTATGATTCCCTAGCTTTACAACTCCAGATGACCTAGTCTCATCAGTAATTTTTCACACAGTTCACCTACTTGATCAGTCCAGTTGAAAACATTTACCAATTAGGGTTGGAGACAACTTGCTAAGTTATCTACCAAATATTTTCCAAAAGATTATGCTATTTTTTTAAACATAGAAAACTGGTGTGAAACTGTTGTGACATAATTAGTTAATTGTTGGCAATGTGCTAATTTATTAAATTTTCTTAAGGACAAACCAACCATCTCCCCATCCTTCAAAGGTAATATTTTGTGCAGAGACAGACTGAAGTTGTAAATGCAAAGAGGACCTCTGGATAACAGCTACTGAGTCATATTATGTACATACCTAAGGTAAGAATAAATTGAATTTTTATAAGCAAGGAAAAGGGCTAATAAAAAAGGTGTAAGCAAATACTTTTCGAAGAATTCTGCTTGTAGACCTGTTGGCTGGAGCTTGGTTTGATGCTACCCCAGGACAAAGCAGCTTGAAGTGATAATAATCTGTATAAACTTCTGCCAGATTCCCACAAATAAGGTCACAAAACACAGGAGAGAAACACAGCTGGGCCAGCAGCATGTCATCTGTGAGGGCTAAAGCCTCTGAGCTAGCTGCTTCTACCAGGGACTTTGTTCCTTTTAGCTAGTGATGAAGAAACCAATGAAGGCCAAAATTGAGCTGGTAGCTATGCTCATTAATGTTTCCTGACACTTTCCATTGTAAAATGCTGATTTTAGTACTTTTCAATTTGCCAATTGGTAGACATTTGGGCTTAAATGTTCCTTAGTGTCTGCTCTGAGGTTGTTAAAATATGTGTTAGAATGCCTTTTTTGCCAAATCAATCCAGTCACTTCTGAGAATGAGGCAAAACATATGTTGTTTCACTCATGATAGAAAATCAAAAAGGAGGGCGGAAGGTGGAGATGATAAGCAAAGAAGTTATTTAAATAGTTAATATAATTCAAAGTTGCAGACTGATATTTGGCAGCTGGGGATAACAATGTGGGATGAAAACTGAAATTTGGCTTTCACTGCCACTTTAAATTATAAGGCTTGGAAAAAAATATTCAGGCTCAGCAAAGACTTCTTACGTCTTTTGCAAAGAATATTAGTTAGGCAAAGAGTTGAGGGGCTCATCTTATGGCTATGTAACATTTTTCTTACACATGTAGCTCTGTGATAGTTTAAAGCCAGAGGCACAAGTAGATAAAGTGAACAGGGTGTGAACACCTTTCAGCCATGAACTGGCAAAGGAGGAGCTGCAGGGAACAACTGCAGTGAGAAACAATGTCAAAGGGATCAGACACTGGGAGACGAGGATTCTATAATGTAAAAAGGGCATAAAAAGTAGGATTTTTATTGGGAATGTGTCAGGAATTTAATTAATAAAGATTGTACTTGATATGATGTAGAAATGGGGCTTAGGTGAGAACCTAAATCTTTGCAAGATGATAGGGTCAGCAAGTAAAGCCTTTGAAGAATTGGCAGGACAATCTGTGACAATAAAAATATATTGTCACATTGAAACTTAGAAAGCGCCCTGGCATTCCTGAACTGCTCCATTACTATATTAGGTGAAGTTATTAGTAGTCTGTAAAATGATTCAGTATTTCCATCCATAGATATCAGTATTCTTAATAAATGCGTGGGACACTTTCCTGGTGGCATATTGCAATTAGTTATGTGGAAATCCAAATTTGGTAATCATTGAGTAAAAGTTGAATAAGGCTGTGAGAGCAATGTCATAACTTTAGAAATTGATAGCTTTAAAGATGTAGGCAGGAATTGCGTATGAATTGTCACGCTGATCTTTTAAAAAGATGGAAAATATTACATGTATTGGAGGGGAAAGGGTGAAAAAATTAATGAAGTCCACTATAGAATCACAAGCTCATGTTTGCATATAGAAAGACATCTGGAAATACTACCAGAAACTCTGACTTAGAGTAATTTGAACTTCCCAGAGATATTCTGCAGAACAAATGCTAAAATGAAATTAAGGTTTGTATTGTCTTGGATTCAATAACCAACAAATTTATATACCAGAAAGAAACATACTTGGTTATTGCAGACTTTGGTAACTAACAGGCACATTGTAAAAAAACCATAGCTGTAGAAAATAACCTTGAGAAGAAAAATCATGAGATAATTCACATTACATAAAATAGAAGGAAAACCACAAACCAGTCTTCAAAGCTTCTGATTCAAAGTGAAGACTTCAATAAAATAATCTTCTCTTATGTCAAGCTAAGCAAAATGTGAAACTGTGTTCTTCATTCACAGTTCCCTGTAGAAGGAACCTTAATACTTAAAAAATGTCAAAAAACACCCCTAAATGACAAAGTTGCAGAAACCATAAGGACCAAAGCAAAATAAAAATGAGTGAATGTATAAATAAATTAAAAATGAATGGGAATAACCAAAGATTAGTGGAAAGTGTAAAGGAATTGAAAATGGATCTGATTAGAAAATTATCATTTAAAACTTAGTACTTTTAGGATAAGGAAGAATGCGCTAAAATCAAAGTGATCTAGTTTTTTTGGTTTTTGGGATTTTTTAAATTAAACATAATAATACTTCTATAAATACAGGAGAATTCAGATGAAGTGAAAACAGTGTCTAGGGAAGAGGGGATAAGGATTAAGAAAGGTCTGTGCTGAAGTTCAATTTTCAATGACGCTACAGGGATTATATGGGACACAAATGACCTTTTAATATGGAGAAAAACACATTACTTCATGTATAAAAACTGAGACAGATTGTTGCTGTCACAGAATCACAAGAATACTGGCACAATGTTGCAGGTCCTCTAGCAGAGGAGTAAAACCCATTGAGTTCCAGTAAATGCCAAAATAGAGAAAAATATTAAATATTTTAATATAAATTTATATTAATAATAATTAGAGATAATTGAGATAATTGTTTTTCTAGACAAGGGAAATAGTTATAATCTAGATATAACCTACTTGGAAGCTGGGAAAATATTAGATGCTTAACAGGAAATTATTAGTTAAACTAGAGATGATTATTAGGATAGGAACTGAAAAGTGGATAAATAGGAAGTTGACATAACGGACAACAGTGTAGCATGGAGAAGCCACCGTGAAATGCATGATCAGTCCTTAGAATGATATTAGTATTTTCAGCTCTGATTTTCACTTAAAAATGAAAAGCATGCTGATGATTTCCTCTGAAGGCATTAGTCTGAGAAGCTTCACAAGTATGTTGCATTTTCAGAGGAATTTCAGAGAGTTTCAGAGATCTAAACAATTATCTGTGCTGAAACCTACAATGGTTTTGTTGTATCTCCATGAATATGTACGTTTTACATCAGTCACCCCCATTAACATTGAAAAAAATTGCACCTGTAGAAACCAATTACAGAGTAGCAGAAGTGGAATTCTGATTACAAAAAATGTCATAAAATAGTTCAGTAGACACATTAGCAATTGCATTTCATTGCAATTCAGTTTAATTATGTGCTTTCTGCTTTTTGTACTGCTTTTACTGTAAGACATCTTCTGCCTACAAAACGGGCTTTTCGTACTGTAAGAAATAGCTTCCCTTTCCCTTTTTCCTTTAACCTATATTTGAATTGACACCAGTTCTTAAACCAAGAAGGCAGGCCAGTAGCTAACGCAAAAGCAGAAAACAATTAATGCCCTATAGGAAACATAGAGTGATACTAAGAAAAAAATGCAGTAGCTAGTCATACCCTTGGAATCTGATTTTATCATCATTCATTTGGCAATACACAAAATCTCCCACTAGGAGTGAAGGAGGAAGCTGCTTTTTGTTTGAAACAGGAATGAAATTGCACCTGAAGAAACTTCACAGTTCCAGGAGCCAGCTGACTAGTTTAACTGAACAGCTATTTATACACACTCTTTAATTTTACCCCAAATATAATTTTTAAATGATTTCTATTAAATATTACTCGAGATGAGTTTAAATAATTGATCTGCTTGCATCTGTCCACTTTGTATGTTTTCTTGTTGCTAGCAATACCTTTTACACTTCTGTTGACTCTATGATGATTTCATATCAACAATACTGTCATTATAAAGTCATAATCCATAATAGGTTATTTTGGGAAATAATTATATGATTCATGATGAATTTAAATAAAATCAAGCTTACTACTAAACTACATATCAAGTGCATGTAAGTATTTTATCTAAAGAGGTGTTACGTTTATGTTGATCCATCTCATAATTCAGATCCCCTAAGAATGACAATATTGTCCTTTTGTTTCTTAATGTTAAGATTTTGTACATCTAGCTTCCAAAAACTTTTAATATTTCTAATCCCTTAAAAATACTTATAGTTAGCAGTCTTTTTTTTTATTTTTTTCTATAAACATGTGAATGAGACTACTGGTCAGATTAAAATCAAAGGTTAGCTTAGAAGTATTACAATGAAACCACATGCTACTCTAACAAGAGACATTTAGAACAAATCAACGTAGTTCATAAATTTACTTAGATTTTAAATAGTGTGTATAAACAACTGTAGTAGAAGTGTCTCACTTGATATATATAAATATATAAATATATATATACATATATATGGTTTTAATATGGTATCATATGTTTAATATGGCAGCATCCACAGGAAATACGAGAGCATTTCTATCATTTGTCAATTACAGACCAAGCAATTTTTTCAAATGAAAGGCTACTGTCTGGATATTTTTAGGATGCTTAAACAGTATATAGATAGATTTAGATAAAGATGTCTATATAGTTATAAACAAGGATATCAGAGTGTCATGGGGTAACTTTACCTTTAAGATAGCTTTGGGAGCTAAGGAAAGTTGAAGCTGCTGGTGGCTGATGGGAGTCTTTCCTCCTGACCAATTATCAGTCATTTCTAAGAATTGACAGCAGTTTTGACCATTAAAAAGTTAAGTCAACCTGTGAAAACCTCCTTAAGATGTAAAGTCAGACCACTCTTGCTCTCTTTGTTTCCTGGCTGTGAAAGGTAACAGAGCTCCAGCTGGCCTCCCGTTCCCTGCCCAGGCCATGCGGCCCCGTGGGGCAGGGGCTGGGCTGGGCCCAGCGGCTCCCGGCCGGGAGATGGGGCCTGCGGGGCTTGCCCCGGGCTCTGGCCGGGCCAGGCCGGTCCCTGGCTCGGCTGCAGTTTTTGCTGTGACTGAATTCACCAGAGACTGCCGAGTAAAGAAAGGAAAAAAAGCTCTTGACCCGCGGCAGGCTAAGACAGTGACCACACTCTCCAGAGCAGCCATGAAGAATCTTCTATCGAAAACAGCTCCAGCCGCTGCTCCGACAGAGATCACAGAACCATCTACAAAGCCTGGGCAAGATTTTAACCCTTTCATTACCCATATGAGACTTGCAGATTAATCCTTTTATCCAGAGAGAGAAAAAGAGAGTAATCAACATGTAAAGAGACTTTATAAACTATCAGAGAGTAAAGAATTAAGCTTCAGAAAAGGTAGAGAATAAGGAGATGCTTTATAAGCTGAAATATTTTTCTGTTAAAGCTATGGAGACGGACAATAAGGTCTTGAAAAAACTCCTTTAATTCATGACAGAGTAAATAGAGAGGAATAGAGTGTTCAAAGTGTGGATTTTGAGTAAAAAGTAGAGTAATTGTGATACAGTGAAGTGCTGGAACAGAGTGAAGCGAAAATTTGAAGCCTTGGGGGGCAATGAGAAAACTGTTTTCCAGGAAAGCTCACAAAGACAGATGAAGAAGACTTTTGCCTTTGAATAACTCATCCTTAAAATGACATCCCTGGACTCATGGCCCATACACACCTCAGAGTGATGTGAAATGGGAGGAGTGAATTCTGATGACAAGATTTCCAGGCAGCTAGCATCAGAAAAATAGGAAGCTGTAATAGAAATAGTTTTTCTTGTGAGAAACTCCATAGATTAGCAGAAAGAGACTTCTGTTTCTCTACAAAGACTGAAGAAAAGACTCTAGCAAGAATTGGGACTGTTTTAAACACCAAAGTTCCAAAGTTTTTATCTCTCTTGTCATGTGAACAAGGGAATGGTGGGTAGTAGGGGATAAAAAGGGTTTTCTGGAAGTTTATTCTGGTGTTCTTATTCTTGTAGTTTGTTAATAAACTTCCTTATTCCTTTTTAAGTTTTAAGCCTGTTTTGCTCTTGCTCTAATCCATATCTCACAGCAAGAAATAAGTAATTTTTTTTGTTACTGTTTTAAAACCACGACACAGAGATTCCTTGCAACAGAAAGAAAAATGATAACTTATCAGGTAATCTATGGAATCAACTGTTGGTTCAGTACATTGATATAGTCCACATTACAAATAAATTCCAGAAATTTAAGAATATATCTTAATAATATTAAACCAAAAATTTTAAATGAGTTAAAAAAGCCATTGTATAAATCAGCTTTGCTTAATTAGATAATAATCCTTTTTTTGCATATTCATCTCTCTTTTTAAATTAGAGAATATTTTTCTGCAGGAAAATGGCCCTTATCAAGCAATAAAATCTGTAACCATTTCTTTGATATGGAAGATAAGACACATGCATATAGCTTCATGGAGGTGTAACATAACTGACTGTCATAAACAGGTCACTCATTTATATACACCGTAGTAGTGACTTCCAAAGTGCCCTAGTAAAGCTAGATGCCCAGTTAATTTTAGTGAGTATTAGGCTTCCAGATCCCTTAGGCAGCTTTCAAAATGTCAGCCTATAATTACAAACAGCTTGGATGAAAGCCCATTGAATTTAATGGAAAGTCTCCCATTGATTTCAATTGAGCTTTTGGATCATTGACTTTCCTCTTTCCACAAATATTTATATTTCTAAGGGCTTTGGATAGCAAATACCACTTACTTTAGAAACACTACAATGCATATAGTATCTTCACTTTTCAGTATATTGAACTATTTGCAAAGTATAAAAAAAAACCAAAAAAAACCCCAAACCTATGAGAAGCCATAAAACTGCAGAACTATTCTAAAATTCGGTGGGAAATGTAATATTAAAAATAAAGAAAAGCAATTCGACTTCGAAGCTGCTCAGGACTGTTTTACAGAATTGTGTAAGCTGACAAAAGCAAATGAACCAAAACAGAGACTTTTGCAAGGAATGACTGACTTTGAGGAATGTAACTGTTGGTAAGGAATGTTTTTATGGTTCTGAGTTTTTAAGACTTGTTCCTTTCAACATGTTATAAGTAATGACTATTTGCTTCAATTTCTTCTACTAGGAACTTTATTTTAATTGTAGAAACATGGTTTATTAAAAAGGAATTTTTTTAAATTATTGAAAGAAAAGTGACCAGAAAGTGTAAAGTTTAACTTAGCATCAGAGAGGAACAGTTTTCTTACATAGCACTCATCAAAAATTTATCTGTCTCTGTCACTAGCTATATTTTAACTGCTTACACATCCATCTTTCCATACCTAGATATTCAGGAGTCATTTTGTTACAGACACACTAAAAGCCTTAGGCATGAATTGTTGGTAAAAGTCACAAACAATACAAATAAAGGTTATTATACTGTCCTCGTGAGACAGCAATCCAAGCAGGTGGCTCAGCCCCAGGAACACAAAATGAAACCATGACACCTGGTTTATCACCATGCTATAATAAAATGCTGGTAGCCAAAAGCAGAGTCCCAAACAGAGGGTTCAGGTGTGGGAGCAGAGAGGGTCTTACCTACTTTGGGGAAAGAAAAAGGAGTCAAAAAAAGCAGGACATAGGGTGGAAACACCACAAATAGTAGTTAAATTTAATTAATATAGAAATAAGATACATGAGAAGATTCATAAATTTCATGTAATCACAGTGAGAAATCACTCATTTGGAAATTAGCTGATATTAAGGAACATAGTACGTACTAATGGGAGGGAGGTAAAGAGAGACAATCTTCTGTTTCTCTTCCCTTGACCCTGGTAATTCTGAGAGCAGATAATAATTTCTAAAACTTAGTCTTATCATTAGCTTTGCCTTATAATTAGCTCATGCAAACATACACACATGCACAACGCAAAAACAGATGAAACTGCATTAAAATAGAATTATTGCAATGACACAACTTGAGCTGCCAGACCTCAGGGATTTAACCACTGACTGTCATTTAACATAGCTGTAAGAGGCCCTGAAGCTACAGTTCTACCCTACACAAAATGAAATGCAGATCTATTAAGAGACTGAATCTCTGTACTAGAATTTGCTGTGCATTGTGGAGCCCTCCAGGAGTGCAGGAGCAGATAAGGCTGAACCAACACCTCTCCCCGGGGTGTGCACAGTGAGTTTGAACTTCAAATGGGCCTTTAGTCCTGGTGACCAGGAAGAGAGCCAGTGTAAAATCTGGAAAATCATGGGCAACTGGATAACTGTTTCTCCTCACCAGCTCTTTCAGTCTCTAGATTAGCTCCTGCTATGGCACCCCACTTGATAGTGTAGGCATGGCCTTGGAAATTCATCCACACAATGCTTAATCTGATTGGTAATTAATATATGTTATTGCACAGTGTTCTGCATCAATGTCAATGAAATACTTTCTCTCTTGGACAGTGGTGCTGGAACTGGCTTTCAGTTTAATTTTTTCACAGTGTGTTCATAATGGCTTTACACCAAGAACAATAAAATGGAAAGAAATAATCTACTTTTGTGTTGTTGCATTTTACCATTCACTTAAATAAATGAGAGATTAATTCTGAACATTTAGACAGTTCAAATACAAAATAATTGAATTTTTAATATTTCTCTTATTTAATCATCTAAGTTTTGTTTCTGATGTTTGTCTGTTAAAGTTGGAAAAAAAAAGTTGCAAAACAAAAAAGTTGCTTTGCCTACACTGTGTGTGTCCTTATGAGTGAGAAAGAGAAAGACAAGTTTTCCAAGTGATTATTTTCCGTTATTTAGGCAAAGAGGGGAAACTCCAAACTCAGATTTGTTTTGCAGTATCTTCACTTCTACTGTTCAGTCAATATTGTTTTCCCAAAACACAGCAGATTTCTACCTAATAAAAAAATGTTAAGGAAAAGAAGTATAAAATCACCATGACAGATTTGAAAATCTTCCATCTATTCACAATAAATCACAGGGAGACAAGTGAAGGCAGTTTACTAGAGATTATTTTTCTTCCAAAATAGAAGTTGTATGTTCCCATAATTACCACTTTGCAGTAAACTGTCAATTTTGGCATATTTTTGTTAAGAAAATCAGACAAATATACAATCAGGAGTTCCAAACATCATAAAATAATATTGTTATATTTCTATTAAAAGGCTGTTTCAAAATTTATAGCAGATAGTAATAAAAAAATTAAAATATGGAAGTCAGTGATGAAATTTTAATTTACATAAAAATGTAATATATGGTTACTTAAAATATATTTTCCCCAAAATGAATTGTTAGTAGAAATTGTTCTATTTCTTGCCAGATCAGAGTCACACTATAACATTTTCTACAATAGAGAAATTCCAGATTCCTTCAGGCATATATTTTAATTGCTCTCCATTTAAGAATGCATTGTTTCAAAATATTTACATGAAAAATTATTTTGTGTTCCTCATAATTATTTGAAGCTTATGTACTAGCATCTTAGTTCTAGATGCAAAATAGCAGCATCTGGTCGTGGCTTCTAATAAGTTCCTTGGTTCTAGACTTTTTCTTTTCATTTTCTTCACAGACCAGAGTGTTAGTGCAGTGTCCTTTCGCAACAATTTTCTTTCCACTTAATTCCTTTCTCCCTACTCTTCCCAGTTTAGTGATTAATGTTTTCATGAAGTCAAAGTGATTACATTGGACATGCCATCCTGCAAGAAACAGACATAGGCCGTGGACTAAACATCCATACAGATGATACAACATAAACAAGTGATTCAGCATCACATCTTTCCTGGGTCTTGATATTATTATGTAAAAACAAGTGAAATCCCAATGTCTCACATGTTATTTTTGATCTAACAATCTTATGGAATGTTAGTTGAATTGATATTGCACCTCAATTCAAGTTATTCAGATTATGCAGCTTTTTCTTTTCAGTCTCGTTTACAGACAGTTGAGTACTCATTTGGTCCTCATCTTGCTCCTTACTTTACATGTCATTCTCTGATGTAATTTTATTTCGGTTATTTTCTTTTTAATACTTAACCGAGGCTTTATTTGTGTAAAAACACACAGAATACTTTCAAGTTTTCATCGTGAATAATTTCAATCAGCCATATCTCTTCTCAGTTCCATATACTAAGTTCAAGAACTGGTTCCACCTTGAATCTACAGCAGTTTCACATTGTACAGGCTCCAGTTACTCCAAAAGTTTCTAATGAAAAAACTTTAAATTCCTGCTCCCTTGCGAGGATTTCCTTTCTTTTTAATATTAGGGGCAGGAAGAAAATACCATGGTAATGTCCTCAGTAAAATTTAAACTCAGTCATTCAACTGATGGTTGTCATCCCACTGAGCTGCTCTTTAATATCACGAAAGGCGTTATGATCTTGACATCTCTATCAGATAATATTGCTTGTGGTATTTGTTGTATATTATCTATCAAGAGTCCAGCACTCTGTATGATTACCAAATTGTGTACAGGAGTTCATAAAATCTAACTGTGAATTTTTAAAATTTTATCATGTATAAGAAGTGCTGTTGGAGCTCTTGATATGCATTTCAATACTTTTCTACAGTTGACTTCCCTTTTTTCAAAAAATACTTTCTTGTTCTGTCAGTCTACATCCATTATCACCTAATTTCTTACTCAAATAACATTTGTTGTAATTTTTTAGAATTTAGATCATTTGGTCTTCTTCTCCCCTGCACTGACCCTTTCTGCAAAGTGTATTCCTGGTAAAAAATAAAATCCAAAAACAATGCCAAAAGATTTTAAATAAGAGGTAAATCTTATTTTTCATCATATTTGAATTGTAATTGATTAATTATTAGAATGCCGGCCTCTGCATTTTACAGCCAGTGTTATGTCTTAAAACTCTGGGGTGTCATTTTACTTTTTTAGTCTTTAAAGGATGAATTTTTATCTTTCTGAAGCAAACTCTGCATGCAGAGATTAGTGCTCTTATGTGAATTTTAAGTCATTACAATTCCTTAATCATAAAATTCGTACTCTATCCCCCAAGATACCTAGACTGTATTACCTCGTCTTACTAATGTCCAACAATCTATAGCTAGCAATTTTTTCTTTCTTATGAGCCCCTCCCAGTTTCCTAGATCTTCATAATTCATTGTCTTTATTTGTCTATTAATAATTCATAAATGAGGATACAGTTATGTGTAACTTAGAAAAGGGTTAAAAAGAAATTGATGTCTTTAACTGTTTCCTTTTAGTGTTCAGGGTTAGAAAAAAAAAATTATTATTTATAATATAAGTCAAACAAATATCAGTAACAAGAGTAAGAAAATTCTTCCTCACTGCCATTTAACTAGTGGAAATTTTCTATCTGCTCATTAAGTTACAATTCTTTTGCAATAGAATTCAGGCAGAACAGTATCGTGTACACAAAAAAAGTGCCATAGTACAACAAATGAATGTATCATCAAAACATCACTATGTTGTGACTGAAAAAGTCACTGAACTATTCTTCAAATCAAACAGTTTATTTAGAGCTGACTTTTACTCTAGTTTTATATTCCAGATAAACCTATATCCTTTATTTTTTGACAACTATATCTATATAGTGTTGTCATTGTTTTTGGGAATAATGTCTTTTATAAATGTTTTCAGCAAAAAAGAGGGCTGATTTTTCCACTACCTTGGTAAAAAAATAACCACTTTGCTTTAGTAACTAAGTTCCCAGATCAAAATCCTTGAAAAGCAGTGACAATTAACTCCAAGGCATGACATCTGCTGAAAACCTAGATTATGCACCACTGAACTAGGAGAGAAAAAGAGAAGTCATCCTAGTAACACTGCATGGTTACTGTGATGGCAAAGAATATGAGCAATCTTTCAATGCTCTGTACAAATTCAGTTTAGTTTTTAGTTCTATTAAATCAGTTGTTTCCTATAGGGAGAATAATGAAATTTTACCATGTAGATAACGATGCTTCGTATGCCATGTGATCTAAATGCTAGTGAGGATTTACAGATCCCATTCCACATAAGAAAATCTGGGAAAACTGACCATTTAATCCAGCCCACATTCAGAAGGAAGTGATAACCTGGATATCACCACAGATATTTTTGCACTCATACCTTCCAGTCGTACAGTGGTGTGACATATTTCATAAATTGGTAACCTACAATAATCTCGTAATTCATAAATCTAGGTTAAGTAAATCCAAATGACCTGGGATATCTTCAACCCTGAAGATGAAGAAACTAGGTATGAGATTGATTTTTCGTCTGAGGTATCTATTATCTTGCTAGTTAAAATTGAGTTCTGTCCTGAAGCCTGCATAAATTCATCTGCTGAGCATGGACCATTTAATAAAGCAAACTAATCTGTCCATGGCAATTTTAGAACTTCTAGCACTACAGGCAGTCCTTCAGACAGAGCTTTGGAGACACTTATCTCACATCAAAGAGGTAGAAAAGGCAGGTTTGTAATTAAGATATAAACTTTTGCACTGAAGATTTTTTGAGATTATATTGAGACATGTCCAGAAATTCTTTCAAGCTTTTCTGCGACTTAGAAGTGGCCGAACTTGACATGGCAGTTCTGTACTGCTGGGGAAAGAAGAGGGATCAACAGAGGGCGCCCAAAAAACGATTTTAATTAAGTGCTAACAAAAAGATAAGCAGTACACCATATAGAACAATCTCCGAAGACCCTATAATGGGGTAAACACAACAATATATAGACTTTGTTACCCTGCTGCTGGAGGGCAGTAAGCCAACGAACAATTATGTTACTTTACATGTAAAAGGCTGCTCACCAATCATTAACAAGAACTAAGAACATTACACTGTTTAGTGCTACTACATTACCATAACCATTTGCCCAATTCTTCTTTCCATAAGCTATCCAGATGTTTCCCTTCTTAGAATCTCATTTCCCACAGACTTAGAATGATGTTTACTTTGCTGTCGACCAGGGCCAAGCCACTCTCAGTCTCTGGTTGTCCAACTCCCAGAGTTCCAGGTCGGATGAAGTTTCAGAGACAGTCTGTCAAATCCTTGATATTTAACACTCGTATCCTACACCTGACTGGAGCCGAAACAAGCCTCTATACAAAGTACTGAGGTACGGAGGGGAGCTACATTCAGCTCAGCAGTGAGAAAAGACTGTTTTCACGCCATAGGCTGCTGCAGATCCCAGCATGTATGAGAGCTAGATTCCTCACTCTGCTTTGGGACTAGACTGTGGGATCTCCAAGACAATTAGCTAAGCAGTGCAGCATCCTCTGAGACCACCTGTGTGTACGACTCTGAGACCACCTGTGTGTACGACTCAAGAGAAATGTGAACACATTTCCAGTTGTAAGGATTCTTCTGTAGCTGCCAGTGAAATGCATCACATTCTTGTCGCAGTGTCCCTTCTGGAGTTACCACTCCACCCACCTGGGCTAGCTTGACACCATTGACCTGTGGGGGGGACACCCCTCCGAATCCTGGGAATCAGAGAAGCGGCTGGATGGAAGAGACCACAGCAACAATAGAGGAGACAGGAGTCAGGCTCTCTTAAAGGGCAAAGTCCAAGGTTTATTGAGTCCCCACAGTGATCTCTGACCGCAGGCAATCCGCTCCAAGAGAGTCAGTAAAATAGGGATGACAGCAACTTAAATTTGGGGGAGGAACCAGGGGAGGGAACAGATGTAAAACCAATGGGAAACAAGGAGGGAGTGTGAAGGGATCAGAGGGACATTGGGAAGAATCAATGAGGAAGTTTCAAGGTGGAACTTCCTCTGTCTCTGCCCTATCACTTGACTTCCCTCCCTGAACTTTCTAGAAGCTGGGAGGAGTAGCCAAGTGACAGACAGGACCCAGAGGGAACAGGGAACATTCAAGAACAAAAGGCAGGTACAAGGGTGGATTGACAATTGGGGTAGGAGCGTACAGCTTGGGTTAAACTAATAACAGAAACAAAGGGGAGAGAGGAACAAACCATTAACATAACAACATGGGGAGCAAATTAGCAACACAATACAACACATTCTGAAAATGTATATTCTGAGGGCAAAACCCTTTTCAAAACTTGCCTACCATTTTTCATTGAATGGCATCACTGATGAAAATGCAAAACAATAAAGCATTGTTTTTAACTGATGGGCTATGCTAAGATTGGTACTAACCTTCTCATTATTCACAGCCGAGACTCAATTATACTTCCTGTGTAATTTCAAAGTCTGCAGTGTGTCTAGATCTAGATTTTCATTCACAATTTGATTTTACCTGTAGTTACCTGTCTAGGATGAAATATACTCTAGAAGTACACCTGGAAAATTGCTTCTAGACTAAATTCTTTCAGAGTTTATTCCCCTCTGTAACTAAGACAGTTTTTTTGAAAAAAGCACTAGTTCCTGACTTAAATGAAGAGAGAGACACAGTAATATACTACCAAAATATATATCAGAAAGAGATTTCAGAAAACAGCCTGGAATTCATTGGGAAACTAATCAATTTCTCTACTGGAAGATATTACGAGTACGATTTCCAGGACGTTGTAAGTAAGCTAGCATTTCAAATTAATTGAGAGTTATACCTCACTGTAGTTCTTTTGAAAATCTCTACTATATAAATTAGGAATTATTAAAACCTGAGATAAAATAATATACCATGCTTATTGCATTTTCTTCATACTGTCAAATAGACTTTGTTGATAAAAACTTAAAAGATATTTTAAAAATGGAAAACTTAGACTGTACTGTCTCAGTTTAAGAAATCAAATATTCAAAATGTCAAACTAAAGTACAAAACAGTTTGAAAGTGAACAGAAACACTGACAACTTTTCATCATCTGTCAAAGATTCAGTCAGGTTGTGCAAAGGTCATGCCCATGGTTTGGATGCAGAAATAATGGAGTGACTTGTGAATAATGCAAATATAGAGCTGGTCACTTTCCTAAGTCTTGCACTGCTCTACACTGACAAACTATTTCTGACAGCAGCTGGATCCAAAAGTTGTTACTTGCCTAAAGACTTGACACCTGATAACTACAGATTTGTGAATTTCTTTTCAGTTTCTCTGCATCTGGACTTTGGGTGCACTGTATTTACATTAGTTTTGGAGTAGAATTAGACCTTACCATGGAAGATACACATGAATCCTCCTGATCCAAGCTCCCTCTGTCAAAAGCCACCTGGAGACTTTGGAGTCTTCTCACGTCTTTTAGATACCTGATTATCTGATGTGTCCATTGTCTGATTCATTCTAATTCCCCATTATTTTAGTAAGTAACAACCTGTACACAATAATTTTCTGTGGAAAAACACTAAGATTTTAAATTAATATGTTTTATAGACAAATTGACAATACTGGATATTTTAACATCCTTAACATTTGTTTTCATGATCACACTTCTACAGAAGGTAGTGTTATGTATTTCATGGGCACCATCATGTCTTTTTGGAACAAGCTACTTTTAGCTGGGAGAAAAAATTCTGAACTTCCATAATGTTGTCTGAACAGGGCTGGGGTAAAGTGCAAATAGTCTAATATGCAGTTTGTTCTCAAAGGTGATAAGAAATTCTTGAGAAATTATTTAAGGGTTAACAGTAAAACTGCTTCTCACACCGTTACTGAAAATAAATCTAGTATCATCTGTACATCGAATTCCACTAGACAGGCTAATCTACTGATTTCAGAGAACGTAGGATAGGGGTTAAAAGTCAAATCACCATGTCATCTGGTCACATACATTTTGAACTGGGTAACTGGGTACTAGGAAAGGTTCATCACTGAGTGTGGTTTAGTGCTGGAACAAGGCCTCTGCCCCACGCCTGTCTGTGTTTCAGAATACAGGAAGATGGGTAGAAAATTAGAGTAGGCCTGTAGCATGAAATTAGAATTTTCTAAGACAAACTTATTTGTGGGTTGCTAATGTTAATGCAACCATTCTTTATTCTTTGTTTTGGAAACTGATAAAGTAGCTTAGGCCTGAAATGTCTGACAATAAAGGGAAAGAAAATAGAGAGTAACTGCTTAATCAGATGGAATACCATTTCATCATTTCAGGATCAGTCAGAAGCAAAAGAAAATAATGTCGCTGAACAAACTGAAGTGTGTGTGCTCACAGCATGGTACTTACTGTTATATATGATAGAACAGGGGTCACTTTTTTAAAAAAAATCTTGCTTGTTTCTGTTTCATAGTTGGAGATAAATTAGACTATATTTTTACCTAAATTTACTGAACAGGGGAAAAATTTTCAGACATACCAATCTTTGAAATTCTTGGTTCTGCTATGTAGCTGCAGTCTTCATTTTATGAATGAATCATTTTGTTATCTAAGGTCCAACAGCCTGTTATCTACTGGATTAAATATCATTAGCACTTATTGAAGACTATTTCCTCAACCTGCTGAACATGACTTTGTTGTTCTCACAATCATACTATTGTGTGGCACCTGCTGAATTGCTGTAGAGAGTAGAGGTACTGCCCTGTTTCCATCTGCTTTCCCACAAACACTCATTTTTACAAAATTGACTTCAGACTCCAGGATATGTCGCCTATGGGGAATCTTCAGATGTTTGTGAATGTACTCTATTCCTTTTGTCAGAAACAGTGAGTGAGTTAAAATGGTCTGGAAGTAAAAATCATACAAGAACAGATGGGCACCATTCTTATTGTTTTCTAACTTACAAAGAAGTGTGGGAAAGCACTTAGGAAGCAATGAAAACTGCTATGTTAATAGGGATTTGAATAATGGTTATGGTATAGGTTTTCAAATTTGCATGAAATGAAATTCACACATTGACAATTTAAATGGAAAACGCCAGCCTTTTCCAGGATATATACAGCTCATGGAGAATAAACATACAGGGCAATCTGTAACGGGTATGATTTCCACTGGCAGTTTCTCACAGAAAATATCACCTCTCCACTGGGACTTTTGCCACTTTATTGCTCAAACTATTCTCATATCATATAACTTCTGTAAAAAGAAATAAGATTTTTCTCTGGGGGACAGATATGCTAAGACGTTCACTTATTTTATTTTATTGACTGTGTATGTGTACATTTTGTCAATAGGAATCTGTAAGGCCTTTTTTTACAAGATGGTGTTAACCTAGGAAGCATGTTACATCTGCTGACAACTTTTGCTTTTTCCTTCACACTTATTATTTACACCTAAGACATTTTTTACCTGAATGAACATCTTTCCTAGAAATTTTTGTGTCGTGATTTTTTTGCTAGCATAATCCTTGAACTTTTCATGCTGCATAAGTTGTGGAAACTGCATTCATTATTTGAGAGAGAATTTTAATATACATTTTTAATAGATAACTATAGAATTTGCAAGATTTGTGAAGGATTTTTAATATATTGGGTAAAGATAACTTGATATTACAGGCACTTGTGATTTCAGTATCATAACCAAAAAGTACCAGAAGCTGAAATGTAATTCATCTGCTTGGATATACTGCAATAATTACAAGGCACACATTTCATACTTAATTTCTTTTTAGTTGTTACATATATATTGGAATAGTATACCTAAAAGTAGTTCTAAGTCAATTTTATCCTTGGACAGTTCCATATTTTGAATATCTATGAATCTTTAAATCTTTCCTTCCTTTTATTTCTTCTGTGGGTTTGTAGTGTAACGCTACAATGATGTGCAATAATATGATGCAGTAACCCTCCTGCCTGTGAAGGACATCACTGACCTCAGTGGTTCTACTTGCACAAGAACTTACCTACTGGGACCTCATTATGAAACTAGTGCCATAAACTTCCTGAACAGATATCACTAACTGATTATTGACTACTCATTAACAAGCAAATGACATTAATAGATGTGATTAACTAGTTCCATTAACGGCCTGAATGATTCCATGAGGCACATTCTACTATGACATTCTTGTGTAATAATGATAACCTATGGGACCTATAAATTAGAATTATTTTATAGTTATCCATTAAGGAATTATGGTGCTAATCAAAGTGATGGTAATTATCAGACCTGTAAAAAATGACCCAAGACCATGACTGGTAAAGAATTCTAATCCTTGCCCACAAAATTTGTACCTATACCTAACAAAATTCACTCATGAATGGAAGGATATAAAACTAGTAATGCTATCAGAAAAAATAATAAGGAGAAGGTATGTCAAATGTCTAAATGGCAGTGCTTCAGAGACCTAGCAAATATTAGGTAGTAAAAGCATTGGGTAAACTTAACTTACAAATCTAGGCAAGTGTTTCTTCTCAGTTACAATAAATTCTAGAACAAAACTAGGAAACATTCTCACTGTTTCTTTAAAGATTTTATACTAAACAATATATTAAACAGATATTAAACAATACATTGTGACACAAGTTTCTAAAGGATTATGGTTGCCTGTGATTTTTGTTGTTTTCTTGTTGCATCTGTGAAATGGCACTCTTTTATAGTTTCGTTTTATATATGATGCATTCCTGGGTGTAAGAGAGGCAAGAGACACTTGCTAATGAAATGTGAAGTGTTTAAAAAAGCAAATTCCTTGTAGGCGGAAACTACAATGCAGTTTGAATAACAAAAATTGTACCCAGAATGAAAAACATTTCTTAATTGTTTATTTATTATACAAATGTTAATTGCCTTGCGCCTTACATGGGCTGTACAATAAGACAGGTTAATTAGGCTGAGAAATGGCTAGCTCTAAAGGTGCAAGCTCAGAATAATTAAAACTCCTGCATCATGTTAACACAACTCTCCTGTCATTTGGGCTCCAAGGATACTGCTTTGCATTTTCTTTTCTTTTTCTTTCTGTTAAATAGTATGTGATTTCTACAGTAAATGAAGAAATCCAAGGACAGAGCTTTGGCTAACTACCGGTATCATGTGAGACAGATTTTCATGTGGATTTGACTGCATTGTGAAGAATGAAAGGACTACATCAGTCTGAATGACTTACAGTGATCCTTTCAAAGCCTTATTTGCATCTGCCAGTACTAAACCAAACAGCAGGAGCCCTTAATACTGCCAGGAAATAAAGTGGCCTCTAATTGCTTATATGTTGATTGCAAGCTTTTCAGAAACAAATCCATCACATAAAATGTCTCCTAGGTGCTGATCAGTGCAATGGTCACATGCCTTTTTTAAAGAAGGTCAGCCAAAGAGAAAGATGAGGGCTTACCAGGGGGAGGCTAGGCAGAAAAGAAATAATTTCAAAAGTGGGATCTAATTCTCACTGATCCTTATTCATACCAAGGCTTCTCAGAGCACAAGCAGCACAAAAACATATAAAGCAGGCGTAAATTGCAGTTATAACTATAGTATGACAATCCAGTGGTGTCAAAGCAGCATAAAAGAACTTCAGTGCAGACAAGGGTTTGATGACTGCTGTTATTGTAGTTGTACCTGAGTAACCCTGAAACTACCTGCAATAAAATAGAGCTCAGGGCAGCTAACACTGGCCCCTTACCAGGCAACACTTTGCTAATGCTTTGTAATAGCTCACCTCCTACTAAATCTGGCAAGTTTGTTCAAAACCAACAGAGGCTGTATTGCATAAGCCCTAGTATGTTTTTTTTTTTCCAAAAGTGGATTGCTTTCATTGTGCATCAGGACCAGGTCCATTAAGTGACAAAATATATATGAGCTGAAGAGGCATGAAGAAGAAAATTGAAAAGAATATTGGTTTGGGATCAAAAAATAAAAAGGAATAAAAAGAATGATTTTAAAGAAGTGAAATGCAATTCTCATGAGGAACTGTGGATAAGTTAACTGTTTCACATAAGACTCTATCCCTGATGGGACACATTCCCCTTGATGGGAGTGCCTGTAGATCTCTGGACAGAGCACTCTCTCAAAAAGAATGGAAATGTGTGAATGGTGAATGGAAACACCTTCAAGAGATAAACTGGCATAAGGAATTAAATGAGGAGATTTTAAAAATTTCCTGTCCAATTTTTCCACAAGACAGAGCTCTCTCTTCTGGTTTAACATAAATTAGAAATATCTTCATTCTGGAAAGGACAGAGAGGGAAGCCAGGTTTACATGTGGCTGAGAAAACTACATTTTCTCTTATCACATTAAGAGAAACATATTTTATTCACAAGTTTTTACTCCTTCCTGGCACTGAAGAACACAGTTACATAGAGTTTATAGTTCACTTTGTAAATTAGCTCACTGTTTTCCATATTTCTTCTCAAAATATGAAACACTATGATAACCACTAAGTCTAGTGTATACTTTTGTAAATAGTAATATCCCATACACAAAGCTATAAACTATGCATTTGCTGATTTGGTTTCTTGATTGTATGCAGAATAATAAATTTCTTGGGTTTATGTTCACTTGTGTTACTGGGCTTAAAAATGAAGATAATGTTCAAGTATTTTCATTTGCAACTTTTGATCAAAGCTGCTTTCTGGTAGATATACAGAGCTCTTCCTGGACCTTCACAGTATGTCATTTTGTGATCATTCAAAGCTTATCATTATTTTATGCAAATAGTTCCAAGGTACACAATCAAAAACCGTCAGACCTCCCCTCAGGTTCCAACTCAGTAAAAATGGGGGATAAGGTACACATCTTCATCACTTTACTTGGGCTGGTATATCTCTTCTCCATTCACTTAGAGTTTTGCTGAATAACTCTCTTCAGGTGTGCCTACAATGTGCTCATTACTAAGATAATTTTAGACTTCCCATACTATCATCAACTGGATTAGAGAAGACCTTTTACTTGTTAATTTTCTTAGTTCTGCAAGGAGGAGATGTCTTCACATGAAAATCAAAATATGGGAGGAAGAATGATTGGCTGCTTTGTTCCCAGCAGAGCATTGTGATCAGTCCAGTGTTTTTTACTTTTGGAATCACTAATACTCTCTAGAGTTGGAACTCTGGCAAACTTAAGCATAAAGTATCAATATTGAAGTTCTGTGACTTGTAGGTGGCTCCTCTTCTACTAAAGTTTCAAAGCCTTTTGGAAAAAAAACATCTTGTCCTGCACATACTTGTGGTCACTGAGAGGTTTAAGTAGAAAGGCAGGTATTTATGTGCATTTTCAATGTAGCACCCAATTCCTTTCTGTTTGTACTAGTCAATAAGAGAAAGCCTAGACAAAGACTTCTGCGACAAAGACTACTGAGCATCGCAGAAGCTACAAACTTTTGTCTCCATGGATAGAAAGTGTGAGTTACTCATTTCCTCAGAAGCTCCAGACAGTCTGTTAAAGAAATAGCATAGACAGTGACTTCAAATCATATTGCAAACACAGATACTCCAGAAAGGCAGATTTTCTTGTGCATGCAGCCAGGGGAAGATAATTGCTTGCATATGAAAAGGGTAGCTGAAAAATTCATCAAATTCTGGAGAAGACGCCATCCTGATAAAAAAATTATGCTTTTTTTTCTACATTAATACTGTTTTTTTAATTTTTAATAATTCTGTAATCAAGTAGAACACCTCTTTGGTTCTTATTTACATTTCCTTCCTGGATTCCTGTAACTTAGCTGTTCCCTGCTCAGCCACTTTCAACCCATATTTCCCAGCATAGATACAGTAACTGAGAGCAGGGAATGTTTCTCGTACCAATCATGGGTATAAAAAAGAAAAAAAAAAAAGATGCTTTCAAGAAAAAATCCTCAAAAATGGAATTTAAATGAATGACAATGTATTTTGTCAACTTTGAGGGTGGGGGTTTTTCCTGTTCACTTCATACCAGTACCTATTTTTGAAATAAAATGTGAAATGAGCTAGTTAATACATGTCTGTAAAATGCTGAATTTAGAAATGTCAAATTAGAACCATAACAGATCATTTCAAATTGATATAACTCTTGACTTTTAAAGTATTACTTGACCTCTTTTTTTTTTTTTTTTTTGTGTACTCTCATAGAAATAAGGTAATACCACAAAGCTTAGAGAATTGAATAGCAAGAACTTGATATCAAGAAAGCAGGCATACTCTTTTACGAGGAAAATCTATGTTGTGCTTTGGATTTCTGAAGCAGTTACTTATAGATGCCTGTCTGAGATTTCCCTGGATTTACTACTTGTCTTGCTTTAATGCAGTCAGCTGTGGAAATGAATTACACATTTGCTTCAAGAAACTCAGTATTTTGTTCCAGTTTATCTAAGCGAACAATCTGCGTGGAAAGCCCCTGATTTCTGCTGTTACATCACTGTTCCATGATTTTTCATATTGTACAGCAGACAGAAGAGCAGAAATAAATTTTGTGATTTCTCAGCACTGGTAACATTTAATTAACATTTCACTGTGTGAACTCCAGTGCATCTGCACACATGCAGCCATCTCATTATTTCCATTATCAAGCATTAATTCAAGCTTCACAACATAGCATACAAGCATTACAATGCTAATTTTTAAATTAAACCCAAAGGAAACTTTAATTTTAAACAGCATTAATTTACATGGTGAAGAACTTCAGTGGCTTGTCTTATGCATGGATGTTGATATTAAATTTGCTATTTAATAAAGACTGATGAAGAAATGGAGGGAAGTTTGTCAATGAGGATTTGTCAGTTTTGCTTCCTTTCCTCACAACTTAATGACATTTGCTTCACAGACTATTACTAATGATGCAAGAGAGATCTGGCATTGCACAAGTTGCTGCTGCTGTCTTAGTTCAGCAGTATTAGTCAATCATACAAGTGTAGCACATTAGAAAGAGATGAGCAAGACTTACTGAACTAAAATACAAATCTGGTAATTTGTTAAATAAAATAAAATAAAATTATGCCTATGTGATGATTTTTTTTTTTTTCTTGTGGAGTGTCACACTTCAGGAAGGGTTCTGCATTACAGAGGCAGAATAAAAACCCCAATGGGAAAAGCATGGAAGCAAAGCATTCCATATCAGCTGTGAATGTGAAAGACCAGAAAGGGTGCCTGTGCCAGTAATGTCCCAGTCACAACAGCCCCCAAAATGTATATTTTAGGTTAATATCAAAGTCATGAAAAAATGCCTCTGGCTTTTTCAGTTTTAGCCTTTGACAAGGTCAATGATACAAAGACTATAGTGAGGTAAGTCTGCTTTAGCTGGACACTGCAACCATATATAGGTCCTATAGCAAAAAGGAAAAAGAATATGTTTGCTTATTTTCTCTCACTTTGTATTCCTCCAAATCAACCTGTTGGGACTGTTGGGAAAAAAATGATAACTGTTCCCACATGAACTTAATCCTAGACAGCTGAGATCTCATAGGAATTTATTCATTGAGTATATCCAGCTTTAGCCATAATTTCATAAAGAATAATTGTGAGTCTCTGATACACTCAAATACAATGTAAAACCATATCACTAATGTCTCTTGGGACAGACTGTAAAATAACTTTGGAGCTCATTTGATTGTTCTCCACTTAAACTAATATTCTGCCTGTATGTACTATGCATACCTTGATTTGCATTACTTTCCTCTGAGTGGGTAAGAAGACATCTCAGAATGCTTTTGAATAGAGAATGTTTCGTAAGTAAATCCCATTATTTCAACAATTGTGTTAATGTGGCTAAACACCACATCCAGTGCTAGATCCATTGTTGTGGTTAAACCCCGCCACTCACTCCACTCCAGTGGGATGGGGCAGAAAATTGAAAGAATAAAAGTGGGACATAAAGACAGTTTAAGAGGTCAAGAAAAAGTTGTGCGAGCAAAGCAAAAAAAAGGAATCCATTCACCTCTTCCCATGGGCAGGCAGGTGTTCAGCCAGCTCCAGGAGAACAGGACTCTGTCACGCATAAGCGAGTCTTGGGAAGACAAACACCATTACTCTGAATGTTCCTCCTTCCCCTCTTCCTTCATCCCCAGCCTTTTATGCTGACCCTGATGTCATATGTCATGGAACATCCCTTTGATCCAGTGGGGGTCAGCTGTTCCAGCTGCGTTCCCTCCCAACTCCTGGTGCATCCTCAATGTCCTGGCAGGTAGGCTGGGATGAGAAACAAAGAAGTCCTTGACTCTGTGCAAGTGCTGCTCAGCAATAACAAAAACATCCCTGCATTATCAACATTATTTTCAGATGCCACAAGGCCTCTCCCTTTATTTGAAAAAAATTACAGGACTCTGTCTCCTTTTTGGACAAAAGCCTCTGACATCATGGATTAATTTTCCAGACAAGTCCAAATAAAAACTACAACCCCATGCCAGATACCATGAAGTAAATTAACTCTACCCAAGCCAAATCCAGCACATATTAAAACAGATGGCAAGATACAAACACTTCAAGTGGCATTACTGGATCCTATTTTGGCCCTTAAAAAGTCGTTTTCCCATAGACACGACTGAAATTTCACCAATGTCAGTGGAAACTATTCACTGATATGGATGGCTGGAATGTTGCTGATTGCTAATGTAATAGTTGCTTTCACATTGCTACAGAGGGGATATTGCAATTTTTTTCTATCAGGATTTACTATATGCTGACTTCTTATTTTTCTTTAAATTAACCTTGTTATACTAATTATTCAAATTGCTCCTGTAAGGCTTTTTGTAATAGCTTTTTTAAAGAGAAAGTCACTAGTTAAGCTCAGAGGCCCTGTAAGGAAGTTACCATATGTCAGTTTCCTTCTGTAAGGGTGTTTTATGACCATGTTATAAAACCAGAATTTAAAAAACTCTCTTATCTGATAGAAAACCTGTTATCTGATAGAAGTGTTAATGCTTGTGTTCCAAACCTTAATTATATTACACACAATCAGCTCAATCCAGCCATTAGGTGATATGCTTTTTTCAGATCCTTACAGAATGACACTCAAGTGGTTAAGAAGAAAACAGACCAGTTTGCTCTTTTTTTTGACTGTTCTCATGCTACTGGATATATTTTGTGAACGTGAGATAGGTAAGGCACATGAGCCTGAGATAATGGCTGTGTGCTGGATGTCTGGAAAGAGAGCAGTGCTTTAAGCTGTTGGGTGGCATAGATAATAACCAGACAGGTCTTATGCATTGTACTACCATGGAGGTATAATGTCACAGGACTTTTGCACAACTTCTGAATGATAGGACATTAAGGTATGCAGATACCTTGCATAAAGAAAAAGAAAGGAAGATGAATAGATGAAAGGAAGTTTAAAAATAGGAAATCCGCCTTTTTTTCCCCCTTTTTGTATGAAAGGAAAGCTCCCTGATGCTGAGGTTATTCATTACACCAGGACAGAAGCAATTTATTCAACTATAGCTCAGGTAGTGTCAGCAGTTTCATTAAATCCACTTCTCAGAGGTCCAAAGCCTGACTGCAATAATTTTTTTAGGCCTGAAACATTTCCTTAAAGGTCTCTCCCTGTGCACCAAAAATATCATAGACTTATGTGCAACTATTTCTCTCATTTTCTGGTTAAAAGAAATCAATTTTAATGATAGCACTTTGCAACATCTAGAAAGTTCCCTTCACTCATTCTTTTAAATTTGTTTTAGCTGACACAATTTTTTCCTTGCTGGGTTTCCCAGTGGCTTTATTTTTTCAAGCAAAGAAATCTTAGAAGCAGAAAGCTGCAGTTGAATTATTCTCTATCCTGCTTTCCTCTTTTCCTGCTTTACCACACAAGCTTAGCTTCTTGCAAGCAGGTAGCTTACAGTGACCTTTTAATTCCGTAATGTGTGTGGTCACTCAGCATCTGCTTCTAACAGTTCATAAGCATCTGAGTTAATTTTTTGGTAATAGCCTGCAGTTTTCTGAGGTTAATAATCAAAGTTATGCTTGCAAAACTCTCAGTATATTTTGTTCTGTCTTCCATGCCACTCTATCTAAAAGACAGTAGAGTCTGGTAGTAGAGGGTAAAATTTTATCCCACATGTTAACATTTCAAGCTTCTAACACTTTTTTTTTCTTTGACGATCTTTGCAAACCTAGAATAATTCAGAATTCTGCACATCTAGAAAAATTGAAAGATATTATTCCTAAATTTATATTGCACTTTTCTTCATTCTAGAGCTTTTTTCTAAAATCTTCCCCAGACAATTTTGAAATTTGAGTTTGTCACCTATGTTTAAAGAAACATTACACACAGTTTTAACACTCTCTCTAACTGTGTGGTCCATGTATAACAGCAGGTAACTTGCTTTTAAACTGAGGGAGATGTATGCATATATTCTATTTTCCATTGCTTTTCTAGAAAGCAGACATAATGCAATATGCAATTTCACAGCATAACAGAGCACTAACAAAAAGGATGCATCAGGATAAAGAGTAGTCTTAAAGATGTTCTGTCAGCATAGCAGCCTAGAGGACTTTTGCTTTATCTTGCTATAGCTCCTGTGACAGCTGAGTCCTTCATTATAGTATTGTCCCTTAAATTCTCTGTGGTATTTGTCCAATTTCTAGTGAGTTTTTCCTCTATTTTGGCCATACATGCTTTCTTTTTACTTTCATAGTTATGTCAGCTAATGGAAATTGAGATTATGTGCATTAATGGGACACATATTTGATGATGTTAAAAGTGTAGGTATTGCTTTCTGGAACTTCAGATTAAAATTTTTCCACTGCAATTACTTTCAACAGATTATTACATTAACGTGTTTAGCAGTTAAACAGATTTATACTTAATTAGTTCCAAAGAAACTCAGAAATTAGTATGGGATTTTCAGTCAATGAAGTAAAATGGCACAGAAACATGATCTATTTAAGCAATCTTGCTAAAGTTATTTAAATTTTGGAACCACTTAGTATCATTAGATGGTATACTACAGCAGAATATTTTGTGCACTCTTTCACAGAAATGTTGACATTAAAATAAATTTCATCTCTACAAATATCCCAAGTAGAAGTAATCGGTCATTAGCTTCTATTCATAGCATTGGACAGAGCAGAATGGTAGAGAAAAAGTTCAGATTATTTACTGCAGGATTTCTACTTGAAATTAGTATGAGATTCCTGATGTAATTAGTTCCTTCCTCTAAGAGCGACAAAACAGCAGCAAGCTGGACTGTCACACCAGGCATACTGAGAGATACTGAGTGTACTGCAATATCTTCTCAAAATGCTGACCCTGAAACACTTTTACAATGAATTAGATCTCTCTTCTTGTTTCAAGCTCCTTGAGGCTCACACACCTCTCAAATATTAGTTTTTATGCTTTGCAAACTGATTTTCTTCTGAAAGGTCATTAAAAAGCAGCTTTGTGCCTCCTTCTGCAGTTCATAAAAATCTTATTCTGTGCCTCAGAAGCAAGCAAAACTTGTGAGTAATTAAGTCCCCCCTTCCATGTTTTTATTGATGGTATTTTAAAATGAAACTGCAGAGGCGTGAACTGTGTCAGTTGCTGATACATTGAAGGGTTTGGCTGGTGTGCAGATTGCCTCCACTACATTAAAATCCTTTAGCACTGCCAAGTATAGCATTAGAAAATTCCAGTGTAGGATCAGATTAGGATTCCTGACTTCTCCTGTCTAGGAACTGAAGGCCAGGTGCCTTTTTTTGTTTGCTTGTCTTCATTAAAGACTGCTCTTATGGGTTGTTACAAAATCATGGGTGACATATATCTGTGATTTCCCAGGTGCTTTTAAGCAGCTACCCCGTTAATAGTAGAAAAGTGGTGCAGTTGGTAAAAATGAGTGCAAACGATTTTGTGAATTTCAAAAAATTCTGCAGATTCTGCTGAGTTTCACCTCCCTGCTGAACTATGAACCTGTTCTGCGGTCTCCATCCATGGAGCGGCTTTCCCTCGGAGTTAGCTGGTTTAGTGACACAAAACACACAACCGAAGTGACTGTCTCTCACCTGCTCTGTAAATTGAAAACTTGCAAAGCAAGTGAATGCAAAGTGAATGTCTGGTGATTGTGAAACTTTATCTTCAGTGAACACGATCTGGGATTCAAGCTTACCAGAGAGCACAGAGGAGTCTGATTGCTTCAGCTCCGTATACAACAACAGCTCTGTGCGCAGATACTGAACTAGATTGTGTCAGTTACTTCTGTCATCGAGTCCCAGCGATAACTATGGGCTGTGCTCTCTAGGTTACCTATTTACTCTTGGAAAAATTTAACTCCTTTAGCTCCTTGCTCATAGGCAGTTGTACTTGCTTTAACACATTCTCGTGAAGCCAAGGGCAAATGTTCAGCTTGTTGGGGTGCTGGCTTGTTTGTTACAAGGCAGAAGAGAGACTAGAGATTGCTGATCATTATGCTTGGAGGAAGGGAAACTGAGTGCTGCCAACTTTTTATCAAGTCAGAATATTTTATCACACGGGAACATTTTATCATCTTATCCGTGACAAACTTTCCATTACCATACAAGGGCAATGCTGATCTACTGAATACATGAGTGACAGTGGTTGGTTGAAATACCTTTCGGATTACTCTTTTTCTCCTCCTGTGACAGTCATCTCACTGTCTGAGTTCATTATAGTAAAGGACATTTGTGTCTCTATGAAACAGTGGCATTCACCTTAATAGTTTAAATATGTTTTACTGTATAATTTTTTTAAAATGTTAATAAAAATCCAGCATATGTCTAAGAAAAAAATCTGTGTCCTCATCCGTTAACATAGAAGAAGGGACTTCTGCAATTTATAGTCCAACATACTCTGACTAATAGTAATTCAGAGAATTACTCAGAGAATGGGAAAGGTCAATTGAAAGTCGCTATCTTCATTTGTTCCTCTTATAACAGCTTACAGCTGTAAATGAGACCCTGTTTTAACATTCCTTCAGTTATTTTTCATTCTCTTTCCCACTGTCTCTTTTTAGCCTGCCATTCTGTCACTACCTTTTACTTAACAAACTCTAGATAAAGAGTACATGAATTTAAAGTGGGCAACAGCTGGGTTAAGTAGCAATAAGTAACAATGTTGCAGAGGCGGACTAGAAAATGAAGAATATATACTATATGTCTTGGGGTGGTCATGTATCAAAAATCACCTTCACATGTGAATAATAAAACCTTATTATATAAACTTAAAACCTAGAGACTAGTCCTCTTTCTCAACATGGGGAAGACTGATAGATGTCTATCTTGGGGTGATGTAAAGAGTCAAGAGTACAGAAAATGCTTGGAAAACATGACATACATGAACAATAGTCTTTTTAAAAGTGTCTTAATTAGTCCAAGGGGAAAAAGGGTGTAGCAAACTTCGAATACTTAAACTTTTGAATACTTAAAAGACTACAGCTGATCAACCATGTCATCTGTGATGGGCGGCACAAGAACAGCTTTAAACCCCTACTTGAGGACAGTCTTTGCAATCTTTTCAACAGAAAGGTGACAGAAATTAAATTTCATTTTCTGGAAGAATTGCAGAGTCAGTATTACTACGTATGAAGAAGCCTCAGAAAGGCAGGAATCTGTCAGGAGGCAGAGGAGACCAGCTGCTCTCCACAGGCAGATCAACCAAACAACCTCTGGCCTTCCTTCCCCTGTGCTCTATGCCAGCACTGTTATTCCTGCATTTGCGTTGGTCATTATAAAAGCATGTTCAAAATACTGCTTAATGTGTAAGGTACCTTAGGGTGTTTCCTAGATTCTCAGAATGTGAGCACTAGTGCTTTCATTTCCATGCCTCCTGACTGAGGAGCTCCCAGGTGACTGCTGGTCAGGAGTCTCCTCTCAGTCACTTGGTACTTCCTGCTTCTGGCAAAGAAACCTTCTTTCCTTCTTTCTCCCAGAAACATGGGTTCAGTTGGGTTTAGTTTTTTTTGGGGTGTTTTGGGGAGGGGGTTGTTGTCTTTTTTGTTTGATTTTTTTTTATTGCTGTTGTTGTTCTTTGCCTTGTTTTGATTTATTTTGTTTTCTTTTGTTGGTTTCTATTTTCTGTATGCCTCAGGAGAACCATTCTTTTAGCTTTAAAATGAGGGTCCCATTTCTTGGTACCAGTGGAGGGCTAAAGCATGTAAGAAGTATTGTCTCCCTTACAGTATAACGTTTATTAGCCATATGGTGGTGTTAGTAAAATAATTCAAACCAGTTCACTCTCAATAACCAGAGAAGCCTAAGAATAATCAATCCAGCCTAAATGAAACTAAATGACTGATAAATCCGAAATACTGGTTGCCTGGATTGGATGACATTTTCCTTATGTTAGTTTTAATGAACACTCGGGGATAACAGAGAGGTTGCCATACATATGCACACTGTCGTCTCTGTACATATGTTTTGCTGAATCTTCCCTATGGTGTTATTTAGCCAGTCTTGTTATTTTGGCTCCTGCAACAAATAATGACAAGTCTTCCTATCCTTGGGTAGTAACAGTATTGAGAACCACAAGCCACAGAAAATAACAAATTAAATCTTCATAAATCGTTAGTTTGGTTTGTATTTCATAAATTATTTTAAAACTACTCATGATTAAGATTTTGTGATTTTTCTTTTTTTTTTTTTGCTGTCATTCATGGGATCAATTTTCAAACTTTGATGTTTTATAAAAAAAAAAGTATAAACTTGGTCAGCTTGGCCTTTTAAAGGAAGGCTGGGATTTATGCCTATTCTCAAGGTTGTAGCAGTACAGATTTTAAAAGAAATAACCCAAAACACATAGCTATTGCACAAGTTGGTACATTTGTATCACTTTTTTTTCCAATAAAAATAGTATAATACTGTAGAGAATTCCTTTAAACAGATTTTATGTTGTCTGAAGTTGTTATTTTTTCCAAATATTCAAGCCACATGAATCTGTCATTTGTACTTAAGGTCCCTTTTAAATCTTTTGAGAGGAGTGTACAAAGGCCTGTATGTGAACAGATAATTATTTTACGACCAGTTTAATATTTCTTTTCTCTTTCAGGAAGAGATAAAAAGTTTAAAAAGGGGATTTCAGTTCCCAAAGAAGGAAGTAAACTATTCTTAGCACTAATATTATTTTTCAGTTGTGCCACTGGCTTGGGGAAAATGTGAAAAGGAATTTTTGGGACTTCCCTGCTAGTTTTCCCTTCCAGAAATGGTTTGTACTGAGTGGCTTTCTCAGATCTTTATTTCTTTTAATTGTTTGATTGTTTCCCAAAAGAAGAAAGCAAATCAAGATTTATCCAAATACAGCAGAAATTCTTCTTCTTTTCCACAGATTATCTGCATCTTGTTTGAATAAGGTTTTTGTGGTTTTATTTTGTTTTCAAATATGGATTAATTCCTGCTCTTTCAAAAAATTTTATTTTTTCTCATACTATTTTATAAATCATATGTTGTAAGATGGACATCTGAAGCAGTGCACCTTTCTTGTTTTTCATTTTTCCATGGGGACTGAAAAAAAAATGCATTCCATATTAATAAGTAAATTTGACAGACGTAACATTTAGGATGTTTTTTCTACATGTAGATGCTTTCATTTTGTGTCTTATTTTAGTCTGATTCTATTTCTGGTTTTACAGAAGAATAATTAAAGTTTCTGGATTAAAATCTTTATAGCTGTTAGTTTAAACTTAGTAATGGTATCCAAAATATTTGCAGACATTAAGATGAAATGATTTATTATTCATACCTATTTTCTTTTAGTTTCAGTTTAGATCAACAGAAGTTATTACATCCGGGACTGGAAAATTAGAACTTATTAGTTTTATCTTTTGTAAAGTTAATATTTTGAGTTTCCCAGTGTTACCTAAGCACTTCAAACTGTATTTTCCATTCCATTTTTAAATGTGTAACTTCTGCAAAACAATGAAACACATCTCTGCTTTGGCTTTTGCTAAGGAGTTTAGAGCCCATGACACTGTGATGACTACAGAGCTGCTTTGACAAAGAGTTGACAAATTGTGTTAATTATAACAAATGTCAGTTGTTGAAGTGATTTATTGTAGGAACAAGGATTTGTTGGTTATATGCTGTAGTGTAAAGGCCATGAAAGGCTTCTTCATATGTTTGTAAGCACACTCTATTCACACTCCCAGAAACAGCGAGCTATAGTAGCTTTGTTGAATAATTGATAAAGCAATATATGTAACTAATTAAAGTACTACAAATATAAGTGCCATATTTAGGTAAAGTAAGTGGGATTCAGAGTGTCATATGACTGTGACCATAAATAATTTCAGGTTTTGAGTAAGTGTGATTACTGTGCTTCATTCCAGTGCAAGAAACTGACAAACATGCTCTGTGTGTTTTAAAAGCTCCATAAGTGCATGATGGGTAAAAAGGTACTTAAAAATCAGTAAGCACATATTTAATGCTTTTATTTTTTCCCTTAAGCTAAGAATTTTTTTCAAATGAAAATTACTTATTTGATGGGCTTGTCAATGGAATTAATAAGGTATTTTACTTAGAAAAGAGGAACAGGTATATAAAATGTATTTAAAGCTATTGTCTTCACTATTGTTTGAGGTTAATCTTATTTTCTTGACAAAACTATAAAATTACATACATACAAAAAGAACTAGATGTAGCTCTGTTTTTATTTGGGTATTTTTTGTGTCTATTTGGGGTTTGTTGCTTTGTTTTGGTTTTTGGGGGTTTTTTTCTGACTTAGATTACAGCCTTGCTAGTGAGGAAAAACAGAATTTAGACATTGTAAACTTCTCAAAGGCCTGTCTCATTTGTATCAATATCAGAGTTCCTAAAACAATTTTTTTTAGCTCTCTTTTCACTCTTAAATCTCCCAGAGATGCTGTGAAAATGAAATGTTAGCTATGCAAGAAAGTTACTTCTAACAGAAGGCAACGGCGAAAAAGGGAAAAAGAAATGAAAAGTGAGGAAGAGAAAGTAAAAGGGAAATTAGGAATAAGGATGCAAGCAGAAGCAAATGTGCATTAATACTCAAAATTGTTTCCCAGAAAAGATGAAGAGTTTTCCATTCATTCTATGCAGAATACCTGAAGAAAGGGAATGACAAAATCCCAGTTACATCCAGATGGATATTAGTGCCCCATGTGATTTAGGGCATGACA
Source organism: Pseudopodoces humilis (assembly GCF_049639895.1). Taxonomy (NCBI): domain Eukaryota; kingdom Metazoa; phylum Chordata; class Aves; order Passeriformes; family Paridae; genus Pseudopodoces; species Pseudopodoces humilis. Next base: position 30,420,908 of record NC_142205.1, read on the forward strand.
TCTATAAGAGGGAACTTACTGTTTCAATTCATTTGAACTTTCAGTGCCAATATCACACTATGTACCTCAAGATATGAGATGTCTTCTATTATTTTACTAGTCAGCCAAGTGTAATTCACAGCTCCTGGTGCCTATATAAACATCAGAATGCAGCCCATGTGTGATACCATGGTAACATATATATGTGTATCCAGATGCTTCTCAGGAATTGCATGGATTTTCTGCAGGTCCTACATCAAATCATGAAAGATGGAAATACCAGATAGCTCTAAAGTGACACTATAGTCCTCTGGTTTGATATGCAAATGTCTCCCATAATTTCCATTCCTTCAGGAACAATGCTGTGCTGTCTTCCAGTTGGATTAGTGGCAGTTTTGATTGTCAGCAAAGTCAGGTTTTCCGTCTCCATCTTTCTTTGAATTCTACTTTACACTTTACAAGGTGAGTTGGGCCTACTTTGGAGTGAAAAATGTCGTAAAATTTTTCTTTTTCTCTGAATTCTAGCACCACAGGTTTTTAAATAAGCTCAGAATGACAAGTTGGAGAGTATTTACTAAGTGTAAGCTTGTATATGACCCTCACCTGCAGGATATACTTTTGGCTACATTTCATTCCTGGAACAGGCAACACAGGACCAGGATCTTTGTGAACTAGTCTAGGAGCTCAAAGAGAGAAATATGATGAATAAGCTAGGGATTTTATCCACAGACTTTAGTGAAATGAAGCTGATTAATGTCTCTGTTCATGTAAATTTAAAGGTACAGTTTCAATGGCTTTGGCTGACATTAAATGTGACTTTTCCCCTTTTCTTAATCTTACAAAAATTTCTTCAAACATTGTTTTAGGAGAGGAACTTGAGAGAAAAGATCAGGAAAAAGAAATCTATCTTATCGACAATCTGGAAGGTAGAAAATTTGTTCTAGTCTTATCAGTTATGCCCTCTTTTCTTTGTGAATATTGGAGTAGACAAAGACAGCAGGTCAGAAGTTTTTGGGTTGCTAGATGGGTTACTTACAGTTAGTATTCACAATCTTCTGAATATAGTTGATGTGAAGGAAGTTTTGACCTTAAAAACACTTTTATTAAGTATTCTGAATATTGATGGGAACTAAAATGATCTTTATTTTTGTAGGGCTCAAGATAATACAGGGATATGATCTAGTTTTTCACTTTTTTCTACAATGCCAATGTTGACACATGAAAAATCATTTAACCTGGTGGGTTAATACAATGCTTATTCTTTAAAAAAACACTGGCCTATGGATGGAACTGCACGATGATTATCCAGTAGGAAGAACTGGAAAGCAATCAGCCCAGTTGTGCCAGCTTTTACCAGCTCACCAGGTGGTCAGGTAGGACTTTGGGTTTGACCACTCCCAAGGACAACCAAAGAGATTCCCAGGACAGAAGAACATACCCATAAAAAGGAGGGAATATATGTTAATGATTTCAGGAAAATTATAATCATAAATATGTTTATTCTGTGAAAAATCAATGTATCTAAAATACAGTACATACATCAGTGTTAGGGACTTTTCATTTTTACCTATTTTTAGTAACACCAGGAATAGTTAGAATAAAGAAGTTGCAAAAATTATTGCTCCAACACTCAAATTACCAATTGCACTTTGTTTTACAAAATAGTTTTAGATGTCCATTAGCATTTCGCAAAACTCACCCTCTGTGCTGAGATTATTTCTTGTTAGAACTGTAACTCACTCTAATTAAGATAAACTGTTTCTAGTTAATTGAAACCTGGCATTTTTAGACTGAATTCTAAATGTCTGCAAAGAGCACAGGAATGTCAGATAAGTGATATTGATTTTGCAAGTCTGATTTATTTTCCTGGATATGCATTACTCATATACACATCTATGTAAAAAGGCTCCAAAAATCTTAAAGTGAAAAAAATCACTTGCTAACTATGAGTGTAGCTGAAAACTAGTGATTAGTGGGACTGCACACTAAAGAGGGCTATCACTTATGTGAACATGCTTCAGGAAGATTTATTTTCAGTTGATGATGGTTATTTATTTGACCGTAAGAGGACACAGCTATTGCTACATACTGAGAAAAGTCGCAATAAATAGATGGAGTTTGTGTGAAAATAAGCCCTTACTATCTTACTACTTACTTTGACCATTTGAAGTTTGATGTGGTATTTCCACCAATCCCTAACCCCTAAAATCACACTCTCCAGGGCAGGGCCTGGAGACTGAGGGTTTTGGTCAAAAAATTACAATTAATCAGTATTTAACTTGCACATATCATTGTGACAACTGAAGGATATACACTCGTTCAAATTCTACAGCTAATCTTTTTCAGACTGAAATGACAGTAGGGAAGGAGGGTGTCTTACTCAGGGATACTATTTTTCTCACGAGGCAAAGTAGAGATAGGAATTAATCAGCAACTTGCCTGTTGACTCATTCACTTTCAAAAGTAGAAAAATAAACAATAAATGCTTAGCAACCAAAGTCATGCACAGTGACTCTGACTCATGAAAATACATACCACAGCTGTAGTCCTCACTCTTTTCCTCCCACTATTAGTTTCAGTAACCCATTCCATGTTTTGTTTCAGGAGCGACTTAATGACTCCAACATTGCCATCAAAGATGAGTCTAGATATGCTTTACATGATTATAGTAACCTAGATGACAAGTGGTAGGTTTAGTGATGTTCATTAACATAAAACACCTTACTGTGGCACTCAGCACCTCTTTATCTGTGTTTCTTACTACCTTTTTCCTAGTTTACCTGGTGAGCTAAAACCATCAAGCCCTCCAATAATTGAGATTGATAGGGCTCAGAAGGGGAAAAGCAAGCTTGGAGTCAAAAAATCAACCCAAATTTCATTTTATGACAAGTTGAAGAAAAGCATTTGCCTGCTTGTGATACAGTTCCCTCTGGATCTTTCCTGAGGCACACACAAGCAGCTGAATCCATGATGATATTTAAGTTGTCTTTGAACTTGGCCTCAAGTCTGTAAATGCCATTCCTCTGCTGCAGTGCCTACTTTGACAACCTGTCAGCAATCTGCACCATCCCTAGAGAGAAGTGAGGTTGCCAAACTGACCCTGCAGGCACCAAGGTCCCAAGTATGTTGTATGTTTGAGAATATCCCTGGGCTTGCATGCCTCAAGCACAGGCAGCTCTCTGGTGGCATTGTCCAGGGCCACAGATCCTCCCTTGTCTTCCTCCCTGCTATTCACTGGTAGAAGGGAGACAGAGAACATGTAAAAAACTCCCAGAAGGGGCACAGCTCCCTCTGCACAAGGGTTCCACCTTGACTGAAAAACAATACATGCTGTGGAGGTGGCTTTTGAGTGGGTTGCATGTTGCAGTGTAGGTGAGAGAAATGTTACTCATGAGTGCAGCAATGATCTCAAGAAATGGAATGAAAAATTTGAACTCAGCCTATTTCCTAAGAAAATGATGGGTTTGTTGATTCGGTTCACAAAGTAATAGGAATGCATTTTTTTTTGCAGAATAACAGGATTGATGTTGTGGGTCTGAAGGAGCCACTAAGCCCTGATGCTACAAGAGGCAATTACTCCCAGTTACCTTTGTTATAGAGGTTTAAGGAAAGGATATAACCATAATCTACTTCATCCACTTTAAATGAAGCTGAGCTCATGATAGCACTTAGTCTGCTGAACTCAGTACGTAGCACATGGGTTTCTTATTTTTTCCTTCTCTAAAGCATTTCTTTTTCCAAGAATGTGCTGTAGGATCGCTCATTTAGCTGAGGTCAATTCGGCTCTTTCTCTCAGTAGAATAGTTTGATTTCTTTAAGAGGTACAAAGAACTAGCTCTTTTATAAGTTAGATAAGCATGAATGAAGAAGAAACCACAGAAATCCTTGACTGAATAGAGAAGTATGTACAGTGTTTTAAGTTGTTACTACAAATAGGTATGAGCTCAGTCATTCTGGCAGTTAATGTCCATTGAGATAACTATCAAAAAAAACTACACTTCTTTATACGAGTAGCCTTGTAATCCTTCTGTGAACAAAATATTAAAGAAAGGTTGCCTGAATAGTGGCTACAGTATGTAACCTCTTATTTTAAATGGCAGAATCAAATAAAGCATCACAAAGACACACAATGCACGATTTTTCTTTAAACACATGACAGATAAATAAATAATCCAAAACATATCTGAAGGCTTCTTATACGTGTAATGAGGGATTACAGTTCAACCATGTGTACATAAAGTTATTTATTACAACTTGGAACAAATATATTTTTGTTTCAGACACCAATTTACAAAGGAGATAAATATGGACAGAATAAACTTCTATTTTGCTGAGATACAATTCATCATGAACTGAGGTCTTCAAAAGCCAAATCAAATTCCACTGAAGAAATAAAAGATTTTCACTAATATTTCATCCTGAATATACTGTAAATATTTTACCTCATAGCACAGAAGTGTTCCTTTCTATGGTATATGACACATAATAAAAAAAAAAACCAACAAAAAAGCCCCAAACAAACTCACAAAATCAAGTTCCACTTTTCTTTTTTTTTCTGGACAAATTAAGAATTTTTTCTGCGGTTTGTTTATTTGTTTGGTTTTGCTTTTTAACTCAAGAGTGGAAATTTTGGACTCTGAAATAAAAGCCCATTAAAACGGGCTAATTCACTTAAGGATCAGCTCAGGTTTTCTGGAGTCCATTGCAAGAGCAGCAAACGGTGCAGCCTGCTGAAGGTTAGACATTTGCTAAAGAAGTTTCTAAAAATGTGACTCTAAACCACATTTTTTTACATCAGCCGTACTTAGGATTCATTCAGTCATTCAGTAATGAACTATCAGATGACCTCAGGCAGGGGTGTGAGAGATTGCATGCCTTCCATTACACCCTTGGGGCTCTTTCCTGTGATGAGTAACTCTCATTTTTTGCCGATGACAAAACAGTTGCTCTTCCTCTGGTGTCCGGGGTATGATTAACAAAAAACCCTCTACAAAAAGGCCAAAGTAAAAAAACAATTTGCAGAACTAGAACTAGGCATTTTAAATCTCGTTTACACAAAGAAAGAGTATGCCTTTACATTAATTGTTAAAGCAAATGGAGTGCCTGCAGTCAGGTCCAAGCACAGTTGTAATTATCCCACTTACAGGATGCAGCCTGAGAGCTCATTCCTTGGGCTCATTTGCTGCTGGTAACTCAGAAAGAGCACAGGAAATCTGGAGTCCTCCTTTACCCCTTGTGTTAACCAGCTGAGCAGGTTGAAGGGGTTACTCTGCTCTGTGGAAGTGGCATAAGAGCATCAAAATTGAGAGGGTACAAGAGTTCTTGTGACGTGTGTGAGAGACTCAAGTTTGGTTTGTTGCCACCAGTTTATATCAACGTCAGATAAAACCTCAGTCTTCAGAAATTTTCTGTAATTTTGCTGTAATCCCAAAACACTTATTGCAGAATTTAGTAAGAGAAATGTAACAAAAATATCATGCCAGTGCTTTAAATATAGTAATGCAATTTTTGTTCTTAAAAAAGGTAACATAGTCTTATGGACTCAAAAATAATGCCTTTTAGTAGACTTTCAAATACAGGAACTCCATAATGTTAAATCCATGTTTTAAGTCATTGTGCAGTATAAATATCTTCTAGTTTAAAATAAGCATATGTTTTTAAATGATACTTTAAATCTGCATAGCAAATATGAACCATGGGAAAGATATAAACTCCTACTACATTCTCTGGCTTAAAAAAAAACTTTCCTCCAAATGCACTAGCAATGAAATAAGTAGTTGCTTAAATTGGAACATGGAAGTACAGTTAGTCTGAGAAACGATTGCTGTGGAAAAAAAAAGTCCCCCGTTAGATAAGATCTAAATTATTTCTGCCCACGATGTTTTAATCTCCACAAGTTAAGGAGCAAATCAGTAAAAAACAGAGGAAAAACTATCATCCAAGACTAAAAGGAACAAAACAATTAGTGAAACACTTTGTTTCTTGTTTCTTGAGGTGTCATAATCTAATTTTTTTCATTTCAGCACTTCTTCTAAATATCAATTTAACTTTATTCTTTTTTGTTGTTCAAAGTTAGGCAACTGTGGGTTTTACACAATATTTTACTAGAGTGAAATGCACATAAATGATAGCTCAAGTCTAAAATGCTGAAAGTAGATACCCCAAGTCTGTAGAGTGTATGACTCAAAACTCTCTAAGAAGCCATTTTTCAAGTGCCTTTCTACCTCAGAAGAGTGCAAACTGTGTCTGAGAATTTGCAGTGCATCAAAATACCATTCTTCCTCAGAAGAGTACATCAATTTCTGAAATTTCTGTAAGAGTTTATTAATAAAACTATGTACTATACATATATTAACCCTGATGCTGTCTAATTATGAGGATTCTGAGTATAATTTTGTGTCATTACTGGGCTGATCCCTATTTAAAATATCCATGGGAGCTAAAATTTGCAGTGTTCACAGACCTGAAAATGACACAGGGTTCTCAAATTAGCTACGGTCACTTGGCACATCTTTAGAGGTGACTTGCTATTTTCAGTACTCAGGTGCCTGGCAGGAAAAGATGAACAAAAGCAAGCACTGCCTAAAACATTTATCATTATAAACCAGTCCTGAGGCAGCATTTCCAAAGGTATACTTTTATTACTATATGAGGACAATAAAGAATAACCAAAAATAAATCCAGATTCTAAAATAAAGCAGAAACTTGCAAGTACATGTTTATTATTTATTACAAATTATTTTTTAAGATCACTCTGTAAATAACAAAATAAAAGACAATTCAAGAAGGTATCCATTCAGTAATATTTGTTTTTCTTAAAATAGTGTTCTTTCTTATTTTCTGTTAAAATAGAAATAGTGTTCTTTCTCAAAGTTGTTGTTTTGCCTCTTGTCTGTTTTTCATAAATAAAGCTGATGGCTTATTTCCAAGGAAACCTTTTAAGCATCAGACTAGCAAGGAGCAGCATCCTCCTAGACTTCTAGAATTATGGAAATTTGGGATATTCTTGTGAAGTGTTCTCATGTTAGTAGTCACGCTTTTATTCTCACTAGAATTGCTATCACAAGGAAACTTGATTAGGCATATTTCAGATGGGCAAAATGCATGTAACATTCATGTTATCAATTTCCATCATAAAAGTAAGAAGCAGCAGCAGTAGGGAAGAATTATTAATTTAGATGCTCCACTTTCATTCCTAGTGAAGGATCATCCACAATAAATCTGCCAGAAACATCTCTTGCTGTTTGTGGGATGCTGCCTTAGAGAATAAGAAGGAATAGATTTCTTTTATATACAGCAGAAGCTGGGCTTAAAATCAAACAAAAAGGTGTCTATGGTATACACATCTATATATGCGTGTTTAATTTTTTTTTTTTTAAGTGTAGGTCTGGCATGGGGAACTAAGGGAAACTTTGGCAGGCTCTCAAGTGAAATATTCAAGTGCTATCTCTAGGTCTTCTACTGTTTTAAAATGTCAGGAACCTACTCTTGTGCTCAGTCCGCAAAGAACATTTTTCTGTTTTGGTCCAAGTAAAATTTAATGACTCAGCTGTACACACAAAGGCAGTGTACATGTATGTATATTAAAATAATTGGTAGATTTTAAAATATACATAAATCCTTGCTTTTTCTGTAACTGGGTAAGTGCTGTATATTTTCAAAGGAGAAAATAATTCCTTTGAATACATGTTAAATGATAATGTCAACATTTTTCGTCAAAGAAGGATGTTGTATATTTTTTAAACATTTTTACCTGAGTTGACCTCTCACTACATACACTTTTAATTGGAAACGAAGAATGTAAAATCTAAATTATGTAGTCAACCATTAAATCATTTATTATAAATCTGTTTTTCAACTGAGAAGAAAATAACTGCTTCACGATTCCTCTTATATAATTGCTTTTCTCCATTTTTAATATTATATATATAGGATGACTGCAGACAGAAATTACTGTAACAGTATTTTAGTAGTTATTATTATTTTGGAATAGATGAAGTCACACAGATATTTGCCTAGTCATAATAAATAAATCCAAAATTTGAAGTAACACACCGTAACCCTGATTTTTATCTCTTTTTACTTAGTTCATCAGATTTTTACTGAACAAACAGCAAAAAAAAAAACCCCACAATTATCTACATATTGTGTCCTGAAATTAATCAATTATTTCCTAGAACAATTAAAATAGCAGCCACATCTACAGATCCTTTTCTAAGTCATATAGTGTTGAATCTAGAAAGATCTACGAAGACAAGCCATATAAGTAACAATTACTGCAAATAAGATATGGTGCTTAGATTTCCTTTCATCAAACTTTGGCAAAGAGGAAATTATAATTTTTTTTTTTGTAGATTGGAATTGTCAAAATTGTATCAAATAGCACGTTTTATAACTGAAGATATTTTCAAAGATTCTATATAATATTTTAAGTACTTAGGACTTTTATTCTGTTTGTGAGAAAATAAAGTGAGCAAATTATTATAATTATATATAATTATAAATTACATATCTATAAAATGTTGATTAAAATTATTTTATTGCTTTCAGTTTAGGATTATGCACTTCTATCAGAAATTTTAAATTGCAAGTCAAAGGGGTACATTTTTCAACGTTACTCATTTGAAAGCTATTTAAAGACAAAACTATCAATGCTTAACCATCAAAGTGTCCTTGGTCTTTTCACCAGTGTTTCTTTTCAAAAAACCTTACTCTTTTTAACTAAAAAAGATAAAGTGTTTATGTATCATGCTGAATACTCCACAACTTTGGTACAGAGTTTCAAGCTGTGTAATTTAAAAGAAATCATGTAACATTAATATAACATTAATAATTGCAATGAATTCTACTGGATGATTATTTCAAATTGTAAAAAGAAAGTCAGTGAATTACCTAGGTTTTCTCATGGTGTCTGAGGTACCGTGTAATACAGAAATAAAGGGTGAAAACTTGAGTCCAGGAGAAACTGCTGAAAAGTTCTAATAATCAGCAGTAGTACCAGCAGAATTGTTCAGGTGTCATCTTTATCAAAACAACCCAAACAGAGTTGTAGCAGTAGCAAAGTCCTTCTGTCTCCTAGACCTGAGAAATGAGTGGTTGAAGATCAGTTATGATGTGTGCAGAGTGATGGTAGTTTACACACAGATTTCTAACCACGTTGGTGACTGATGCTGAAGTTACACATGCTGAAAAAGGAACACAGTTCATACAGCTCCAATATATTACAATGCATTCTGGGTTGAAACAACCATGATTTAAAGAACAATTCTGAAAATGTTAAAGTGTTTAAGCATTCAAAGTCTGTGGGTCAGTTATACTAAAATACTTGTTCAAAACGAAAGTAAGATTGCTTAAATGTGAGGATCAATTTGCTGGTTGTTTGCTAGTTTCAAAGTTACTATGAAAACCTTAGAAATAATGTGACCAAGTTAACAAAATCCGTATGTTTGCTATACCTGTGGACACAGTCAGTGTGAAAGTCATGGTGTTAGGGACCAGGGTCTATTTGGACACTGTACAATTTACAGTACTCTGCTAACATTTCACTTGGAAACCTAATTATTTTGTTGCACCTATGAAAAATTGTTTTTCTAGTTTCTCTGTGTTTATAAAACTTTGGAAAAGCTTATGATTTGATAATGATACTTTATAAAATTCTTTTTCTCCTGTATTACTTCTTGACGGAGATGATTGCAGGAACTGGAAATCGCGAGCTTGAGTTTGGCGTGTTCCCAGAGCTTACTGTCATTTACTGTCATTTTTACATTTTTACTGTCATGTGATTTAAAACTGAAGTAAATCCTGCAAACTGATTAGTATCAGTAATCATGTATTCACTAAGTCCTGACTACTCTGCTCACTGTAAGCAGGTTTAACTGGATACTAAAATTACTTTAAATATAGACTGCTGGCAAAAAGACTAAGTACCAGTAAGACGTTCAGTTTCTTTCTGTGATTCTTATAAGTCTGTTTTTGGGAAAAGAATCTTTTAGACATATTTGTCTGAACACTCATTGGTACTTACCTGGTCTGTTCAACTTGAACGGTGGAACCGCCCTGAGAAGGAATGGTGCCCGCAGGCAGTGTCTGTGCATGCTCCTCATGAGATATGAAACACTGTTCTAGCTCAAAACTCCTATGACTACACACATTTCTTTTCCTGAAACTCACCACCAGCTGAAGATCCTTTCTTTGTTCTCAGCTAAAGTGATAAATCCTCTCTCCCTTAGACTTAGAAGCCAGAAAGTTTCATTTAATTTTAAATCATATTTTAGCACGACTGAAAACACCTGGTGAACTAGGGTTTGATTATTTCTATTTTTGGGGGGAGTCCAAAAGTGGTACCTGTTTTGGAGAGTCTCAGTGGGAGCACTGAAATGGGGAGTTCATTCCTAAACTATGACGCTGAGCTTGTGGCAGCACAAAGTATTTTATGAAAGCATGTGTGAGCCAGTAGTCCAAATGAAACAGAATAAGGAATTTTTTTGCATTTCAAAAATTTGCATCTGTGCATGTACCTGTTACTCATAATGCAGTTTGACACACGTCAAGTCAAGAACAGATAGTTCACCTAATACTATGTTAACAAGAACCAGAGGGCACAATTCAGTAACCGTAGCTTTACAAAGTCTTGCCGCTGTGTACTTAGAAATACTGCTTTCTGTCTGTACCACAAACTGCTAAAATTTTGTTACTGTGCATTTCTAGTTACTGAGACAAGGGCCTCAGTCAGAAAATAAACACAGACCTGTGTTGCTGTTGTGGAAAGCAACAGCTCTTGCAAGCTGCTCGTTATTGGCTGTACCAGTGTGTCCATTGCTTTTTCAGAAAGAAGCTGAGACACATCTTCAGCAAAGGCTTCCTTAAAACCCTGTGTATTTATATGAAAGGTATTAGTTTTGTTGGACTGTTGCTCCTTCACATGCTTGTCCTTCCGTCCTTCAAAAAACTGATACAAATACAACACTGGAAATAAAGATGGAAAGAAAATCTGTCTGTAGTGCTGGTAGACTAGTTCCAGATGATAATGATTTTATTAGCATGAAAAGAAAATAAATCTGCATTTAGATGGAAAATATTTTGTAGTTTTCTCCTGCTTATCTATTCCAACATGAAAAGTAAACAAGGAAGTTAACAAGTCAACCTCATATACCACTTAAAATATATTTCCACTTTAACATTTTCATAAAGATATTCAAAAATATCAAGGAATCTTTAGTTACCAAAACACATAACATACATGTTATTGAATTATAGAGATTAAATGTATCATCTACTGTAAGATGTTCTATCAGTTCAAGAAGTTACAAAGTATTTCTGCTATGATGAAAATTACATAGGATCTTTAACTCACTCACTAATTCAAGTATATTGAACATTGATAATTACACTTAGCAGCTGTTCTGTCCTGGGACATTTTCCTGACAACCAGGTCCCACTGACTGCTCCTTGCAGCACAAGCTGGTGAAGATACAATTGCTCAATCACTGGTCATAAATAGCAGCTTGGAAATCTGTTTCTTTCACACCTTTTGAAGTACCAGAATCATTCAAACTTACTCAGCTATATAAACTGACACTGGATTTATCACATTTCTGTACTCAACATGGCTGTAGAAAGCAAGTGTAAGAAGCATGTGTGATCCAACAGCAAACAGTTCTGAAGGCACAGTAGTTCAAGTGAAAAAAATTTATTTGTTTGGGTTTCAGTAAGATATTTAGTGCCCATACTAAGTAATTGATTATACTGAAGGAAATATAGATGCATTCAAATGGAAAGTAATTAAATGTCTTAAAAATGAACAGGACACTTTATTCGATAGCTTTGAAGTGACTGTTATTAGCTAATAGGAATGTTTCTACAGAAGTTCCTTTAAACCAATTTTAGGATTGGTTTTACATAGTATCCATGATCTTTTCATAAGGATATAAGATGTTGAATGATCAAAAAATGTAGAAAATTCAAACCCCCTGGATGATCTAAGAACTAGGATAAAAAAGGACAATTACTTAACAAGAAATTTGACTGATAACACAGATTAAAGTGGTTCTGTCATTTTAAGAAATGACAGTTCTAGGTTCCCATAAATAGTGCCTGTTACATCTACCTGTGTGATACCAGTGAATCTTATGTGCTGTTTACAAATACATACACCTTCCTCTTCCCCCATCACACCCTCCCTCCAGAATTTTTATTGAAAAACTTTCACTAAAAGTTTTTAAAGGGCGTTTTCCTTGCAGTGTGAACACTTTTAAACATCTCTCAAAAATAAAAACAAACATCATCTGCTGAAGAGCATCCTATCTCTTGATCTTCAGCTCATTCAATAGTAACATTGCCCCTTTTCTCCTCATAGATCACTGCCAGCTTTTTTTCTTAGTCATACACATTTTTTGACCTGTGACAAAATCTGGTTTGACATATTACCCTGAGAATGACAGTTCTTCAAACTGCACTTTATATGGGTATGGGGAAGAGGAGAATAAACTGTCCAATTCTATATCCATGAACATTTTTGCTTCATTCATTGTTTCTTTTGTATTTCTATATACTGTTGTAAAAAAGGAGTGCAGTCTTCCATCTGAATTATTTTCCTGAGAAGAGTTTTCATTACTTTTATTTGAAGTATTTTCTTATTTGTAGACTGGAATTACTTTCATTTTTCTGCAACAGTCTGTGCTTTCTTTTGCTTATTGTTAATACAATACTATTTTTTTTAACCTAAATCTGTTTAATTTGACTCATCTCTAGGCATTTGTGATGTTTCATATTTTCCTAATAGCATGGTGCTTTACAAAATAAATAGCTCAGGTTTTTTTTTTCCAAAAAGAGAGGGAAGACAGACATTCTTTTTTTAACTACAGAATTAGATGCATGAAGTCTAACTGGGGGCCAGTAACTGCCTAGCACTGTAGCCAGGGATCCTGGTTTCCCAGAGTTCAATCTTCATTACTGAGCTGGGTGATGGAGCAGAACATAGTCTCATCAAGTTTACAGATAACACAAATCTGGGAAGAGGGATATCCCAGAGGATCATGCTGCTATCCAGAAGAACCTCAACAAGATGAAGAAATGGGCTAACAGGAACCTCATGAAGTTCAACAAAGGACAGATGTAGAGTCCTGCACCTGGAGAGGAACAATCCACTGCACCAGTGTGCACAGGGGCTGCCTATCCCATTTACCAAGTGGCTTGGAAAAAAGGACCTGGCAGTCCTGACTGCCACAGCTCCAAGTAAAGCATGAGCCAGCTAAGTGTCCTTGTGGCAAAGACTATCCCTGTGCTGCATATTGGGGTACTGTCCAGTTCCAGGCTCCACAGTATGAGAAATATTGGCATACTGGAGAGAGTCCAAAAGAGGCCATGAAGATTTTATGGGCCTAGAGCATTTCTTCTACCAGGAAAAGCTGAGAGCAGGGATGCTGGGTGGTGAACTGGCTGAAGGGCAGAGCTCAAAATGTTGTGGTGAGTGGGGGTACATCTGGCTAGTGTTCTTCAGTATTCAGTTCCAGGACCAATTCTGCTCAATAGTTTTATTAGTGATCTGAATGCAAGGGTTGAAAGAAACATTGGTAAGTTTGGCGGTAATACCAAACTAGGAAGTGGTGTACTGAGGGGCAGGGAGGCCTTGCAGATTGATGTAGGTAGATTGGAGTTTTGAGCAATGATGAACAGGGTGAAAATTAACAAGTAAAAATGCTGGATTCTGCAATGGGGTAATTTAGAGCCCTGTACACATTCTGAACTGGAAGAGAAGTGGCTGGAGAGTAGTCTGGCAGAAGGGGATGTGGGGGATTGACAGCATGCTTGGTGTGAGCCATCAGAAGGCCTAGAAAATGAGACAACAAACTGCAGCTCGAGGTGCAATGAGCACAGTATAACCAATCGGTCAAAAGAGATTATTACTCTTCTGTATTTAGCATTAATATAGCTTCAGTTTGAGTACTGTGTGAACTTTTTGGTCCCACTATTTAAGAAGGATGTGATGCTTCTCAAATTCATCCAGAGGACAGCAAGAAAGTTGGTGAGAGGGCTGGAGAGGCTGTGCTGTGAGGAAAGGGTGAGCACTTTGGGCTTGTCTAGTACAGAGAAAAAGAGGCTGAGAGACAACTTGGTCTCTACAGATTCCTGAGGAACAGATGTGAAAAGAAAGATGCTTGTCTCTTTTCCCTGGTATCCAGTGGTAGGAAGTGTGTGGGAATGGTTCAGAGTTGCACATGGGGAGGTTTAGACTGGACGTTAGGAAGTATTTCTTTACTGAGGATGTGGGCAAGCACTGAAACAGGTGTCTTAGAGAGGTAGTCAATGCTCCAGTATTTAAGTCAGTATTCCAGTATTCCAGTCAATGCTATCAATATTTAAGAAGCATTTAAAATTTTGGTCAGACCTGAAGAGGTCAGGTAGTTATACTAGACAATCATCATAGATGATTATGTGTATTTTAAATCAAAAATCCTATTATATCTATTTTATTCTTTAGTCATTTTACTGCTTTGGTTTTGGAGTCACAAGTGTGTTTACATGCTTCACACAGTCTTCTGACGCCACAAAGAGCAGACTTTTTTATATGCCCACTTTCACTGCATACACGTACAAGCTTGTTTTCATTTACAGAATTTCTTTTTGAAATTTCACTCCCACCTATCTTTCTTTTGCACATGCTTTGCACCATACCCTATAAAGTCATAAAACCATCTTTCTGTTGGTGTCACCCCAGGAGAAGGGAGCTCTGTTCTATGAATCAACTGTCTACAAAGCCTAATTTTATCCATTGATATCTCATGTATCCAAGCAAAGATAATTGAGGTGATATCCAATGATTCCTCAAACTCTTATCAGGACTTTTCTAAAGGTATTTGAATGCCAGTTTCAGTTCCTGGGCTTACACTTTAAAACCTGCTTTTTTCCTTAATTTGTCCTTTGTTTTGCTTGATTCTTAGTTTAATTTCTACCTACCACTCAGTACTCAAAGAAGAAAACTTTTCATTCTGAGAGGTTACATCAACACTCTAATAATATTAAATAGGTCAAACTCACACTCAGGTTAAATTGATGTAGCCTAGCAAAACACGGCAAGATTCTGATTGCCTAGAAGCAGAGAATAAATTAGCCTTTAGAGTTTTAACTATCCTAGCTACACTAAACAGAAGTAGTTTTTGAAGGTTAATACAGCTGACAAAAGTAATTAAGAAAACTACCTGACCTTATAGAAAAAGCAGGACAGAGCCATTTAAGAGCCTTTTATGTTTCAGTGTGTCAAAACCCTATAAAACTACACTATGTTTTATCATACATCAGTAGTAATTAGGGGAAAGATTATATTCTTACCAGCAGAGAGTCTTGAAAGACAACAGAGCTATCTTGGTTTCATGTAAGCTGCTAGGCTCATCAGATGGATGAAGGAATGTAAAGCATCTGCTGAAATAATTTTAAAATAATTAATTTTAAAAGTTATCTCCTTGCTGCAGTTCCTGGAAAGAAATCACATGGTGCTTTGTAAACACAGGATCTGAATTTCTGATGAGGATGAGAAATATTTTTTTAATATATGTATATCCAAAAAAAGTAATCAGATATATTTTTTTTTATTTCAAAAGAAAGAAATTCTTTCTTCTAGGGAAATGAAACAGAAAACACAAGAAAATGCATCTTGATAATTATGATGTTACAAAGAAAGCTGTGATTTTTCTACCTTGTTTTTTTTCCTGTAAATACCCGCTATTACTTTATAAACTTAGGTGTAATTGCCCCTGATCATGAAGGTCTGGAAAGCTTTATTGTATATTCAGGGTAATTACTTGTCATTTCATCTAAAATTTTTTTATTTTAATTTATTATTATTAATAATAATAATAATAATAATAATAATAATAACATAAATAAAATAAATAAATAATAGCTCAGTTAAGAAAGAGGTTCTGTACCTACCAATTGCAGACTTCACTAGTTTTCAGGTACGTCAAGGATGGTTGCATGCTGTAGGCAGGTGCAGGAGTGGGGAAATGGACATGGCAGTAACATTTCTACAAGGATACATTTGTAACTATAAGATTAAGAAATCACCTAGGGCTTCTAACTAATCATCTAACCTGGAGGAGCTGTGAGTTACACACTGCCTGTGCTCAGACAGAATAAATGAAATGCAGTTTCATGCACTGTCCTTAGAAATGCATAAGGTTATAAGAACCTTTTTAGTTCCATTTTTCTTCATTTAATTTTTCAAAACAGTTTTAATTTTTTTTAAGTTAAGCACACTCTAGAACTTCTAGTAGGGAATCTATAATTTGCTGTACAATCAAATAACATCATGTTTGTTGTTTATATGGTTTAGTAAAACAATAAAACTTGAAACAAGTTTTACTTTGCCTTTCCATCATCTGATTCTTCATAATGATACAGGGGTTTTGTTTTTATTTTATTGTTACAAGTAGCTTTATAAAAGAAATTTGGTTTTCTTCTTCAACATCCAAATTGTAGAGTCAAGACTATTAACCATATCTGGACCTAAACTGCAATTAGAGACACTTTTAAATAACAAACCTGTTATGGCAATGGTTTTGTTTCTCTCTGATTCCAGATTTTCTCCCTTATTTTCAGCATCATTTGAAATTTAGATCTCAAGTATTGGATGTCAATGGAAGACTTGAATGACTTTAGTATTCATTAGGAAATAAAACTTCAGTAACTAGACTTAAATATCAAATCTTCTTTGTGTATAAACATAATACCTTAGTATGGCTCAGCTTGGACTTGCAAGAAATTCTTGGAAGAGAGAGACCTGTTTGTACATCCATGTGTTTTGTGATCATACTGCTACCAGAAGTGCTACCCCAATGTAACACAGACATCAGTTTCTGTGATATCTATAATCCTTGTCTAACATTGAAAGAGATTGAATTGAAATTGCAATTATAAGGTAATGGTAACATTTCCTTTCCAAATCACCTCCTTCTGACAGTTTTTCCATTCTGAAGGACACACTGTAAACAGAAAATACACAGGTGAGAGTGCAAATACATTTATTGACCAAGAGATACATTAAACCACAAGGACTAGCAAACTCCTCAGCTAAGCATGAATATGTTCACCATCCTTGATGAGTGTCTGCAAGCTAGGCAGCCAGAGTCAGGAGAAATTGGCCAAAGGCTCTGACCGCTTGCCTCCTGGTTCTTTGACCTTATCCTTGGGATTTTTGTAAACTCTCACATCAGTATTTCTTCTTGTGAATCGTTGTGTTGCTAATACTGTCTCAGCAATTGTACTTTTGACTGTGCTTTTACTTGTTTTGTATCTCTTCCTTTCACAGACTTTCTCACAACTTAACTGTAGTAAGACTGGGTCAAGGTCACGGAGCAATGTGGCACCAAACTAGGGCATAAATTACAGACATCAGAGCCCAAGGGAGGAGGGTTTCAGAAAAATGGGACAACACTGAACCAGTTTTCTAAAAAGAAACCCTCTGCCAACTCTGAGATTGCTGTGCAAATTATGGATAATTACAAATAATGTATTCTCCAATTGCAAAAAAAATGAAAATGTAGTAACATAAATGAAAAGTATTTTTATTATATTCTTAGTAGGACAACAGTTTAATTTAGAGGAAAAGATTGAATGTATATTTAGCATAGTTTCAGAAAGTGGTAAACACGAAGATTTAAAATTAAAATTCTAGACATATAAAAATACTAGTTCAAATACTCAACTAATTCAAAAAATAAATATGCATAAAGGTCTTGATAGGGCAAAGAACAAAATTTATGGTGTTTGTGTGGGTTTCATTAAGATGCATCAAGTCAGCCAGTGGTGCACAAAATCACAGAGATTGGCATAAACCTCCAAATGGAAGTAAATGGGAAGCCTGATTATTGAAAAAATGAGAAAAGACAACATTGGTCAGCAGTCCTGGTCAGCACTTCTGGCTGATGATAATGTTTTGCTTTTTTGGTTCTTTATGACTGATCTAAAATCCTTAAAACCTACTGAGGAATTTTATTTAAAGAAAAACAAAGCTCTACAAAAACTATCAATTCTTTGACCAACTTAATTGCTTATTTTGGAATAGAAAAATATACATTCTTACCTTTACTCTGGACACTATCCTTGAAGAATACCAACATTATTGTTAATTATTAGTCCAGACAGATTTCTTTCTTTGCTTGTCCAAACAAGTTGTTTTCCAGAATTAAAAAGGACAAAAAGAAGAAAGATGTTGGCCATTCCCCAGCATATGTACAACAGCAGAGAAAAACATGGCAGTTCTGAGGGGGTTTTTTTGTACAAATTGTTGTGATAATGTGTCTTGGGGTTTTTAGGGTTTATGTAGTTTTTTGTTGTTGTTTTTTGTTGTTTTGGGGGGGGAATTTTTGGGGTTTGTTTGTTTGTTTTTGTTGGTTGGTTGGTTTTTGTGTGGTTTTTTTTTTTAATATTTATTCTTAACCTAATAAAATTTACCCTTAAAAATCTCATTTTGTGTTCTTTGCATCAGATTGTTCCTTATTTGTTAGTTGCCATATTTATAGATAGAGGTAATACATTTTTAGTCCAATAAGTACAGCATGTCATAAATATTTCATATTTACAGCCGGTAAATGAGTAAAACTCTAGTACAGATGAACAAAGGTTTATTACAGCCTCCTGGAAAAAGATCTTTTCCTGGCTTAATTTCTGAATATAATGCAATCTTATTTTTTACAGACACCCAAGCATAGATTGGATGTTCAGACCTCTGTTCTAGGATGTGCCGTCTTTTCTCAATCATACTGAATTAAGAATTATTATTCTGGAAATACAATACCTAAATATTGCCATCCCACAGAAACCCACCTGATAACTATGCTCCACTTATATTCAAGGTCATGCTATAAGTAGTTCATCTGAAATACCTGAAACATTCCTGGGATGAGTCTCGTCTCAGGTTTACCTGTTTCTATTGCCTATGCAGAGAGATTCACATGTATAAGGTATAAATACAAAAGCCAAGGTAAAATATATATATATGAATGAAGATTATACATTTTTGTATAAATCAGTATAATGGTATACCTTTCAGATTCCTTTAAAATGTATCATTTCTCACCCTAGGTTTTTTTAAATCTTTATTACAGAAATAATATTCTGATATATACAAATACCTGTATATACCAGGTATACAGTAAAGGATATGATTTCTTCCCTCTTCCTAGTTTACAAAACTTTTTTTCAAAATTTATATACTCATTAAGTGCACAGATCAGTAATGCATTTTAAATATTTACTTAGCACACGTTTAAGTGTAGTTGAACTTAATGCATTAATCTTGAGTAAAAAAGATTTAATACATGACAGTGCTTCTTGTTGCTATTATATGATGAAAATTGTCTGTTAAAAATAAATTATTTAGGAATTTTAAAAATTTCTATTTCAGCAGTAAATCTTCTGATTTGATTTTAAATTAATTAGCTCAATTTGTCTAAGCTTTTATAAAAATATGAAATATCAAAAAAGAATAAATGTGTCACAGAGGCGTAAAATTTTGTGACTGCAACAAAATAGCTAAACATTTTTCATTGTATGTCTGATTTTCCCAAAATGTGCAGCATCAGATCTTAAGCTGGTGCCAATATGTATCAGGAAATGAGCATATTATGGAGAAAAATACCATAATTTAAAGTGACTGAGTCTTGTAGAAAATTAAAATCCAGCTGCCAGTGCAGAAGGCACTAGAAGTTTAAAAATAAAATTTCATGTTCTCACAATTCTGCAAAATGTGCTATTATTATAGCTCAAGAAGTTGAGATAATGGCATCAGTGAAAAAACTGGTAAATACTGGTGGGATTGAGCGATTTCTGCTTCCATTTTAAATTTATTCCGTGTTGTTTATATTTACTGCAGCTTTCTGCCTGTGGACACGTACTTCTCTGGATGTGTTCAGCTCCAAACTGTCTGGAGTCAGATTAATATATGAAGAGTTCCACAGCCATGTAAGGAATTAATGTGTGTGAGATGATGATAAACGGAATTTCATTGACTAAGTTTACTCTTCTTTTCATTATGTCATGATACAATGAACAACATCAGAAGTGGCAGGCATACGAAATTGCAGGTTCCTTAAACAAAAAGCATTGTTCAAAAAAATCCCAAAAGATAAGAACACTTTATCATGGTCTTAAGATCCATTGGAATTTTCTTACTTGAACTAGAATATATTGAGACAAATTTGGGAGGGAAAAAAAAAATTAACAAAAAATTATTAACAAAAATTACCTGTTATAAAAAGTATTTTCAGGGCTATGAAAACCCTAGTAGTGTCCCTTGTTGATGTGTCATTGCTTTCTCACCTATCAACAAGTTCTTTTATACACATTAGAATTTACAATTTCCCAAATTATCAGCAAGTAGATTTCCACTGATGAGGTGGGAATTGATGGTGCTGCACTCTGGCAATTACCATGACAATGTTACTGAGTACCTTTCACAGTGGTAAAGCACAAAGGTTATTAGATAAGAGCTGAGGAGCTGACAGCATGCTTTTCATGTTGTCACAGGAGTGAAGTAGCAGCTAGAATATTGGCTGACCACTGATTTGATGCACTTCTTCTTTATGGTTGTCCTCTTGCCCTTGTCTCTTCTGTACTATTCCACTGCCACCAGAAAGACTACAAATACATGCTAGAATTCCAAATCTGTCTTTAAACTGGCAGACAAATGTACTGTTTCATTGAGATTTTTCCCTGACCAAGAGTCAGAAGGAAACTTATTGAAATGGTGGACATTTTTTGTTTTATTCTGTGGAAAATTTATAATGTAATGAAACTATTGTTAAGAAAAATTCATTTAATTCCAAAGCCTTCTGTGCTGTCTCCATTATTTCCAGGTCCTGAGTTCAGGCATCTGTGAGTAAATCCTAACGCAAAGCAAAGGCATTTGTCATCCACCAGCTGTAGGCTCCGCAGTCTCTCTTTCTCTCTCTGCCTGCAGACACATAAGAAACTGTTCCCAAACAAAATATTATTGTCTCACAAAAATTAACTTCCAACAAAGTTACAACATTGAACTTGATTTGGTTCTACAAGGTTATATGCTCCTCAGTGAACCCTGTAAGGCTGTATGAGAATCACTTTTTGCAACATTACCATTAAGCTGCTTATCACATATATCCTGAAGGTTGTCATGTATCAAAGCAGCTATTTTAAGAAACCAAATAATATGTGTATGCACACATGCATCTGCACATGCACATACAACAAATAAGATTTTAGTTTCTCAAAAGACATCTCAAAATTGTAATTCTATCTAATTTTATCTTCTCCTTGCAGGTGAAAATCAAAGTTTCATATGAGGATTCTGTTTAATGTTCATTTATGTGTTTTAAGTTTTAAAATTATGATTTTTATGTTGTGTTGGTCATTGAGCAAGTCAGGAAGGCTGTTCTCTAAAATTGAGCCTGACAGTGCATAAATTAAATAGTAGCTCTGTTTCTCAGCTGTTAAATCTTTTATCTACACATAAATACTTGAACTGGCTCCTGAGTGCAAGTTTCATAGCTACCTGCAGACAAGTATACACACGTGCACTCCATCTGAGCACCTGGGCACTTAGCAATTGACTAAGCTCCATCACAATTCACAAATCAACTGGAAAAGGACTAAATGACACCTAAATTCATGATAACTACAATCCAGTAGTCATGCTCAGACCATGAATAATCTTTGAGCTTTCTTTGAATCACAGCAGTTGCATTGGTTTCATTCAAAAACTTCCAGGGGAAGATTGAATCTGAGGCCCAAAATCATTATTCTTCTTAGTACCAGAGGATTCAAAAAGCAAAAAAAAAGAAAGCGATATGAGTTACAAATTAACTTGGAATGCTTCTATGCTTCATTCAGCTCACAAACCAAATAGCATTTACCATGGAAAATTTCTTTTTGCTGGGTTATACTGTAAGGAAGTAAGTCAACTGTGTACTTAGAAAAGTAGGCAAAAAGATTCTTATAC
Source organism: Pseudopodoces humilis (assembly GCF_049639895.1). Taxonomy (NCBI): domain Eukaryota; kingdom Metazoa; phylum Chordata; class Aves; order Passeriformes; family Paridae; genus Pseudopodoces; species Pseudopodoces humilis. The sequence goes on from NC_142205.1 coordinate 30,442,860, forward strand.
TTCAAAATCTTCTAAAGAGAAAAAGTGAATACAACTCTTACAGAGAGAAAAGGATTTGTTGTTAGTCCCATTCATGTTTCAATTTAATAGTCCAGATTATTAATGCAGTAAAGCCTCATTAACAATACAACTAAAATTTTTATTAAAAAAAAGCACTTAGTCACTCCTAGTAGTTCTCCCTGTTCCCTGGTGTGGTAGTCACATCTAAGAAATACCCCTAAGGATCTGAAAGTCAGCATTCAGCCCTTGCTTGAGAAGAAGAGGGATAGTAAAGGATATTGTGATGAGCTGACAGTGCTCTGCCATCTCTGTTGGTCTCAAGGATGAGAAAAAATTGTTCAGACGTAGACCTAACGATAAGCATCCACTCCCCTACTCAAGCATCTAAGTGCTTTACAGAAAACACTGACTTCTCTTACAATCTGGGAGATGGGCAGGAAATGTCAAAGTGTTCATTAACTGTGTTGCATCATGCGTTTTGGGATATTTGAAAATGGAAATATATCTTCAACAAGGAAAGGGAAGGTGAAGGTTCCACAGCTTGTACTGGAGCAGGTGCTGGCAAGTTGAGAATAGTCTTAACTTTTTATTCAGGATGTTGGTTAATGCAGAATACATTCAGAACTCTAACTTCTTGGAAAATAATTTTGAAGTTATGTGTTGAAAACATGTGTCAAAAATCCGTAAAAAATTTATTTACCTCTGAAGGTTTTCGTAAGCCTTGAATCCAAGGTGTTGAAGGGAAAAAATATTGGAGCAATTCTCTACATTGAGCATAACATGATATTTTTTCTGTTTAGGTACTCTAATTACAGTTCCCTTATATTGCTTTATTTGTGATAATGTGGAATAGGTCACAAGATATTTGTATTTACTCTGAAGCAGCCATCATTTCCCATTTTTTATTATATGTTTTGCTTCGGTTTGGGAAATGGTGCTACTTCTGATGTTCATAAAGGAGCTCTTCCATTCACAGAGTGATAATTCTCTCTTTTTTAATTGCTACTATAATTTTATGATTATTCTAATTTAGTTTCATTAATTTTATTTTATGTTAAGATAAATTAAAACTTCATTTCTAATACTAATTCTACCAAATTAAAAACAATAAAAGATAACTGCGGATCTCACTAAAGTAAAGGTACCTTGTGATAAACAGGATAATCCTCCCTGCCCACCACCCCCCATTTTTTTTTTTAGCTGCCAGTTATTTAGATCTGGAGTCCTTCCAAAACTGAGAGTCATAGATGCATTATGCTAAATTCAGCTGCAGCACACATTTCATCTTATGTTTTCCTATATCCTAAGCCCTCATTTGAGGAAGAACAAGAAGTTTAATTAAATATGTGTTGAGACTTTCCTCCACAATGTCAGCCCAGGATGATGATAAATGTTAGTGGCTTGCCAGCAGTACAGCAACTCCTTTTATCTTTCTCTATTTTTCAGCTGCCAAGAGAAAAGTCCCTCAATCTAAAGTTTATAAGCAGCAAAAAAGTACAATTAAACCACCCTACAATGTTTTATGTACCTTTAAAATTACATATATATTTATAAATATAGTATATTATAGATAATATAGATGTATATATTTGTATGTATATATATATGCATCTATAAATATATACAGGCTTATATATATTATACTATAAATAAAGCCTTAAGAAGACTTTTTTTTCCATTGAAAATAATAAAACCTATTTGTAACAGCTTTGAATATACTGAAATGTCTTTCCTATACCAGGGAAATGGACAACAAGCTATAGTTTCAGTAGAGGAAAATTCTATACAATTCAGACACTGCAGCAAGGGAATCGTTGAGTGTATAAAAGAAATAAATCATTTCAAAAGGTACATTTTCCATACTGTGCTTTTACTCTTCTGCCTTTATGTTGTTTAAAAGTTTGAATGTTTGTTGGGGTTTTCTTACCTACAATTAATCCATTAGAAAGTTCAAATTCAGCATTCTCGGATTTCTTTATTATCACTGAAATAGCAATACTCGGCCATTAGACCAACTGCTGTTTCAAATTTGAGTTTTATAAGTCTCTCCCTAACAGAGTAAGAGAAAGAAGGCTTCAGGTTGATGGATAGTCTTTTCCATGGCTCTGTGTCCCATTTTTCACTCTTTCTTCTGCTATCAAAGAAGGAATTAATCAGTCTTCAGAAAGGATGAACTATTCACTTTCTGCTCTTATGACTGAAATGAACCTAGATACCCAGTATAAATTGTTTGGTTTTATAGATGATACAAGCAAGAACTAAATGAAAATCTTCTTCAAGTAAGTGGGTCGTTCCATCTAATCACTGCTGGCAAAAACCTAGAACTTTTTATTTTAGAACTAGTCCCCATTTAGACATTAAACAGGGCTCAGGAGTGTTTTCAAACTAAAATGTTTATTCTTCTATAAAGTTGTATTATTAATGCTACATGTATAATTTAACATCACTTTTACACACAAAAAAAATAAAGATAGAATATGAATGTTTATCTGCTTTAATTGGTAGGTACACACATCCTCAAAACACCAAAGAATAATTTAAATGATCATACTATGCATTCCTTTATTTTAAAATCCGACATATTACATAGTTAATCTTTACAACCATGTTACAAAAAACCAGTGTACCTATCAGTGTAATGATATACTATAGCTCTACATTGGTAAGTTTGTAAGAGTACACTGATGATATAAAACCATGGAAGTCCTAAAACTATATACACATGCATACTTTCTCAGTCCACCACAAATTTTTCATTCTAGTTTGTGCACAAGGAATGCATGTCTCAATATTCCTATTATTTTCTGGTGACTGAAATTGCAATTCAAGCATATTGAGGAAGAGCAAGATTTAAAAAAAATATGAATACCTAAAAAAGAGAAGGATATTAGTAATACAGTCTGAGCCTCTAATCAATAATATCATAAGTAATCTGTGAGATGTGAGAAAAGTTTATGTCACTCTAGTTTACCTCGTGGCTTGACGAAACAAGCTGCCTATATTTTTAACTGAGGTTGTTCTGAACTACAGTCAAGCCTAGTTCAAAAGTAATTATGACTCAATAGCACAAACTGCAAGAGTCTTGGACACAAGGTAAGGAAGCTTGTGTCAAAGTGCATGAAAAATAAGCTGTATTATTACTTAACCTCACAAAAACTACCCTAAGATTTTTACTGAAAGAAGATTTTTGAGTTAGTTATCTTCATGAGCTGCTACAGAACAACCCAAACTTGAGCCCCTGGAAAGCAGCAAACAGGTCAGGGACCTCTGGTGTCTGCAGCAGGGAGTCATTCACTGCTCTCAGCTGTTGCTTTCTCCAGCTGCTCCTTTGTGGTCCAGGGTTCACATGCACTGCAGGAAAGCATGGTCAGCTTCTCCTCAACTTGAGGGCAGTGAACCTATTCCGTAGCTGCAAATGTGCAGGTGTAGCAGGAGCCTTCTTTCTGATTCCAGGAGGCACCTTCACCTTCCAGTCTTCACCTGCCTTCCTCCTTCCAGTTTCCTCTTGCCATTCTTCTAGGGACAGATCCCATATCTGAGCTCATGGAAGGAACAGTGTGGCACCAACTACAACTTTCACCATACATAGGTCTCCTCAGATATTTTGTACACCAGTGACTGTGTTGCCTTCCCATCCTGACTAATGAGAATCACTGTACAAGGTTAACTTATGTTAGGAAATAGGCCAGTAAATCATATTGTCCTAATTACTCTCTGAGTTCCGTAATTTAAATGTCATTGAAGGTAAAAAACTGAAGAGGCCTCTTTTTAAGCTCACAAGTTTTCTAGGCAGCTCAGTTTGCACATGGGAGCAACTAAAATAATACCAAAAGCTACAGATCACAAAATATGAAAAATAAACCACTAATGAAATTAAAAATTCTTGTAAAATTTCTGAATCTGTTGTCTCTACCATTAAACTACAAAAAACCTAGGTATTAAGTATCTTAAGTAATATATTTTCAGACTAACTTTTTAACAAACGTACATGAAAATGTGTATTGGCAAGTACTTCTTGTACTTATGTATTTGAATTAAAACAAGCACAAAACTTAATGGCTGCAGTGTATCCCTCGAGCTGAAATGAAATTATGTTTTCCCACTATATACAATACTTTCCAACCAGTTCCCTACTTTCCATGGTTAAAAAATTACTATATTTGTACCAAGTGGAATATGAATGAAGAAACAAAGCAAAAATTCCAGCATCAATGTGTTTATTATTTCAGCTCCCTGACATCCTCTTTGCTGATCTTCCAGGCCGCAGAGTCTTTTTCCATTCTAAATATGCAGACAAATCCCCACAGGCACACTTGCGTTCAAGTTTCAGAAAAAATAAGGATCACACATATTGATGCTCTATATATGGAAATATTTCTTGTCACACAAAATGGATCTTTTCACTGTCTGACTGTCAACCCCTTCCTGATCAAACCAGACAACACCAGCTTCTGCTGCTTTTCCAGACTCTTGGCAGCCTCTCCTGACATCTGCACATCTTGCATTTACAAGTACACTGATTCCAGAGCTGTCAGTGGATGGAAATAGTTTTGAAATCCAGAGTGAATACAAATGGATTCTCTGTAAAAGGCTTTTATTTCTGTGTCAAGTCATAGAGTTGCTAGAACAGAAGCTTCCATTTTACACTTCCCCATTTCCAACAACATCACAGAAGACTGGAAATGTCCCAACAGCAAATGGATGTAAGATTTTTTATTTTTTTTTTAATTCTTTGTGTATCAAATAAGCAAGCAAAAAAAAATATTTTCTTTTTCCTTTGGATATTTAGCTACATACAAATAAATGTAAGGGGAGAGGGATCTCTTGTACTGCTCTTATTTTTCAAAGAAACCTTTAAAAAAAAAAAGTGTCTGGTTTCTTTATAACACAGTGTCATATAGGAGTTCTTTGAGTAGTTATAGATTACAGTATCCAGTATTGGCAAGGTAATGTAAGCCATGCCTTGCCTCGACTTAAAAAAAAATTAAATTATAGCATTAAAGAAAAGACCAGTATCAGTTTGTTTTGGAACTCATTAGCCTGAACTAGTTGTTTATTTTGGATGCTGCAAAACTGTGATCTCACATTTGCAATGTGAGATTGAGATCTTGACAATTGAGCAGAACTTCATAACTTTTCCACCACAATCAAGCTTATTAAATGAAAACAGATTCCCCTTAGAATAAATTTTTGGGGTAATATTTAATAACATCCAAATTTTTGCACAGAAAAATAAAATTGCCAAACTTTTAACTGCTACTTTTAAAAAGAAATTACAACAACCAAAAAAAAATAAAAGAGCTAGAAAGAGATAAATAATTTCTGGTTTTGCCAACAATAGGAAATGCACAATATTATTTCTGTCCTTCAGTACTTAAAGAGGACATATAAGAAAGGTAGGTGAAGATGTTTTAGCAGGGATTGCTGCGATAGGACAAGAGGCAATGGTTTCAGACTAAGAGAGGCTTGATTTAGATTACATATAAGGAAGAAACTTTTTATAATAAGGGCGGTGAAACACTGAAACCATTTCCCAGAGAGGTGGTAGATGCACCATCCCTGGAAACATTCAGGGTCAGGCTGGACAGGGCTCTGGGTCACCTGAGCTAGTTGAAGGTGCCTTACTCAGTGAAGGGAGATTGGAGTAGATGGCATAGTTCCGTTCCACCCCAAACCATTCTATGACTCTGAGATTCTGCCTTTATTTTTTTTTTTCTGAGCAGTTGGACAAAAGGCAGAGAAGAAAAAGCCATTTCTGCTAGATCCTTTTGAGTGTAGCCCTACTAACTGCTGAATGTAGTATTGGAGTCTTCTAAAGCTGTGCCTGGCCAAAAGCAGCCATTCAGGGAGTCAGATGCAATGGAGCCCTTTAAGCAATCAGCAAGCACATCGACCCTGCCCTCACTGACAAAACTTGAGCACTTTGTTTAGCTGTGAGACAGCCTGGAATGAAATGACAAACTGTTATATACCTCCAGTATGCAAATCCCTTCAAACATTATCATAGAGATAGATATCTCAGCAGAGAGCTTTTCTAGATTATGCATTTTTGCTGCAGGAAAAACAAGTGCATTCATTAATAAGAGGGCATTGCAGGACTGTGAGGAAAACAGTGTCAACAAAACCCAACTGGCTTTTGCTTAAAGCCTTGAGTGGCAAGTGTCAGCCAAACTCTCACCCCAGTCTGAACTACTGAATGTTGTCTGCATGAAAACAGGCTGCTTGACCTACTTTCATCTTCTGGATGAAAAATAGAGGTTTCTGTCTGCTGACAGCTGTTGCACTTCCAAAATAGCAGTAATCAAGTGATTTTTTCTTCCTTCTAAATATAGCTGTGCCAAATCCATCCTGGATGATGAAGGCTGAATTAGAATTTATCCTGAGGAATTGATCCATTGACCACTGATCAGGCAAAGGCACAAGTTGCTTGGCCACCATGTGGCATAAGGTGAGCATGAGTAATAAGAACAACAAATGTGTTTCCTAAGACACCCATGTCTACAATTATAAGAACATATTTGTAAAACTTTGTAGAAACTGCACATTGAGCATTTCATGACATTTTCTCATTTTAGTTAGAATGCAGTAATGACGGGCTGTGAGTGTTGGGAGTATCCTGTGTATATGGCAGGTAGCCTCAAAAAGGAGTTGAATTGTAAATACTTCCTTTATGACTTGGCTGTTGTAGCTGTTATTAACTATCTTAATTGCCCTATACATACCATATATGTATTTCTTTTATTCTTTTTTTCTTTAAAACAAAACATCATGGTACAGTAGTAATGGCATAACACAACAGACAATTTCTATTTTAAAGAGTAGAATATCATTTAAATGTCTTTTCCTGCATGATCCATTCAAGCATCAATAAAAAGTATAAAAGTTTCAAGATTCTATTCGATGATCTCTGACATGTCACGATGATTGTTGATGGAGCGGGTACTAGTCAAAGCTTAGAGTCTCTCTGGGAATCTCAGTGGGGTGGGATAAGCTGACATACTGATTGACTTCAGATGAACTTCTATAAGCATTGAAAGTAAACCTTGCAATGTCAGATTTAATTTCAACTTCTAGTCAAAAAAAGAAAAAGTTCATCTAGAAATCATATTTTCATTTACATTGTTTAATATGCCATATTGTTTAATAATTACAGCAATAGTATTATTCCTTGGACAATCCAACAATGAGCCAATAAAATTTTACAGAAAAAGACATTTTATTCCTCCTGATACCATACTCTCTTCAGAACATAATGAGTTGTAGTGTGAAATAAAATCAAAACACAGAAGAGAAGCTGTTAAACAATGAATAAGAACACAATTAAAACTATAATAGCATTATTTTATTATCATGTGTAGAGCTTTGGACAAAAAACAATTTCCACTCAGTTAAAAAAAAAAAAAAGAAAAAAAGAAAAAAATCCAGAACTAGCAACAGAAATTAAACTGTAAAATACCACAGATATGGCAATGACTTTTGACCTACTTTTTCTGACTCTGTGTCCTTGTAGCTGAAGATAAAAAGAGTTTTTTCAAATATATTAATGTCAAAAGGCAGTGTAAAAATAACATTGTCTTGTTACAGGATGAGGATGGTCACCTCCCAAACAGGGACAAGGACCAGGCAGAGGTGTTTAACATGTTTTTTGCCACAGTCTTCAACATGGATGATGGACCAGGGGAGTTTCGGTGCCATGAGCTGGAGGATCAGGGCTTTAGGAATGATCAGCTCATGGTCAACCCTGAAATTGTGCAGGATCTGCTGCTCCAGATGAATCCCATCAAAACTATGGGGCCTGATGGGATTCATCCAAGAATTCTCAAGGAGCTATCTGATGTCATTGCAAAGCCTCGCTCAATGATTTTTGAACAATCTTGGAAATCTGTAGAGGTCCCAGATGACTGGAAGCTGGCAAAGGTTTTTCCAGTTTTCAAGAAGGGCAAGAAGGAGAAAAACAGAAACCAGAGTCCTATCAGCTTTTCTTTAGTGCCAAGTTAAATGATGGAAAAGATTATTCTGGGAAATATTGAAAAACACCTGAAGGACAGCATGGCTTCATGAGGGGAAAGTTCTGCTTATCAAACCTTATTTCCTTTTATGACAAGGTTACTCACCAGCTGATCAGGGGAAGACAGCTGATGTAATCCTTTTGGACTTCAGCAAAGCTTTTATGATTGCACACAATACCCTCCTGGAACAAAATACCCAGCATATAGCTGGATAACTGTGCTATGTGCTGGGCGAACAACTGGATCGCAGGTCAGACACAGAACATCAGACTGGTGTCCAGCAACTAATGAGGCCCCACAAGGCTTCATCCTTGGTTCAGTTGTCTTCAGAATCTTCATGAATGACTTGGACACAGGACTCAAAGAAATACTAAGTTTGGTGACAACACTAAATTGGGAGGAGCTGTCAACTTTCTCAAGGGCAGAGAGGCCCTTCAGAAACACCTTGACAAATTAGAGGTCTGGGCAATCACTAACCATATGAAGTTTAACAAGGGCAAGCACCACATTCTGTACCTTGGAGGGGCAAGCCTGGTTGTGTGTATAGACTGGGGAATGAGAATGCTGGAAAGCAGTGCTGTAGGAAGGGACCTGTGTGTCCTGGTCGATGGCAAGTTGAACATGAGCCAGCAGTGCCCTGACACAGCCAGGAGGGCCTGTCCCAGGGCTGTCCCAGGGTACATTGGGCACAGAATCACCAGCCGGGCAAGGGAGAGGATTGTTCCACCCTGCTCTGCACTAGGGCGGTCTCTCTTCAAGTTCTGAGGGCAGTTTCAGACACCACAATCTAAGAAGGATGTAAAGCTATTAGATTGTCCAAAGAAGGGCCATCAGGATGGTGAAGGCTCTTGAGGAGAAGCTGTATGAAGAGCAGCTGAGGTAATTCGGTCTGTTCAGCCTGGAGAAGAGAACACTGAGGGGAGACCTCATTGCAGGCGTCAACATCCTCATGAGATCAAGAAGAGGGGCAGGTTCAGATGTCTTCACTCTGGTGAACAGTGACAGGACTCAAGAAAATGGTATGAAGCTGAGTTGGAGTAGGCTTATGTTGGATGTCTGGAAAGTTTTTCACCTGGAGTGGTTGGACAGGCTCCCCAGGCAGATGGTCACAGCACCAAACCTGACAGAGTTCAAAAGAAGTATTTGGTCTACACTCTCTGTCATATGGCTTGATTCTTGGGACAGGCTTCTGCAGGGCCAGGAGTTGGCCTCAATGGTCCTGATGGCTCCTATCCAACTCAGCACATTCTATGACTGTGATTCTATGATTCTGTGGCTCATAGAGTCTAGTCTTACTCTAGAAATTCAAGATTTTATCTAGATCTTAGTCATAACCTCTTTGTAAGGTGTCTCCTAAGTTTAAAAGTGTAGCATGGAAAATCAGAGAAACATATCTGAGCTATCTGCAGCAATTATGAAAGATAATGCAAAGACTTTCTATCTATTCCTACAGCTCTCTGAGTGAGAGTGTTTTCTGTTTCACGTCAAAGACTCTCTTCTATATACAACTTAGAGGATTGTTGTTTATAAAAATAAAACTTTAATTGCAGACTGTCCCAGTTCAGAAGAAAAAAGAGATGTTCAGACAGAAGTAGAGCTCAGATTCTTCTATATTGTGCTACTGAACCAAATGGGTCACCAGTTTTTACCCTGGGGCATAGACTTTCTTTCCTCCTAGCCTTAGCTCCTCAAAAGAAATGCATTATAAAACTGTAATATAGCTCCTCCTTGCCAAGGGATTTGGTGCATTATATCACAATTAAAAAATGCAATAAACCCATGAGGCAATAAAAATGCTGTAGAATCTTATATAAACTAAGCTAA